>NC_134837.1:38512255-38828130 GCF_004210375.1 Tachypleus tridentatus | reverse complement strand
TAAAATGTTACTTACACAGTAGTTAATTTAGTGTATATGTAAAATCTTATCTCAGTAAATTTATCATTATTCTTTATTTCTAAAGGAGCTTATAATATCTGCTATTAAATCACGTAACTATTGCATGTTTTTTGTTTTCCTGCAACCAGGACTATAATCAACCATCACTTGGAAACTGAAGTAGCTTCCGCACTCTTCCAAAATTGCAACCAAATGTGAATTATCTTTACGTTAACTCTTTCACTGCCATGTTTATAGATAAACAACTCTCCCTATAGAAAAAAAATTACTTTTAGATATATATAAATAATAAAAATACATATTTTTCAATAATTCATTAGTTGCTTGAAACTTGAAAATAGTAAAATCAAAAACAAAACTCCGAACGCCAACGGAAGAGCTATGGAAAAATTCATGTGTCCATCTTAATGATGGGATTAAGGAAGCTGTGATGTATTGTATTCAGGTGCTTCCAAATTACCTGTAATCATAAGCCTCATAAGTGGTGCTAATTGACATTGGGTGCAGAGAAGATACTAAGAATATCTTATAAAGATGCTTTCCTACACTTTTTACGCAGTTATGACAGTGTTTTCTTCCAAACTAGAATATTTCTAAGTGCTATATTATGAAGTTCCCAACAAAACGGAACGCTGTCAAGCAAGGTAAACAACGGTAAGAAAAGCAGTGCGGTTGTTTGAAGTGTCGGTTTTTCAAACTCCCAACTTTGTGAAATTCACGATGTTATTGCATCCTGTACTAATTTCTAAGTTTTCATGTATTTATGTTCACCAAATATCCGTGTATTTTTAACATAGTGTCCAAAATTAAGATATAAAGACTCAAAGTTTATTCTTAAATGCTTTAAAACATCTCAAAGTTTCAATCTGGGATTATTAAAAGAATTAATGAAACTTTTATAGACCTATAAAATATTTTGAAATGATTGTAAACATATTGGTGTCTCGTGAAAATCTTTGGGGTCTGGAAGTAGGGTAGAGAAGTATAATAGCTTGGGTTTAAAACGTTGCACAGTATAACAATCAAATCAAGCACGAAGTGTTAAATCAATTGCTTCTAGAAGTCTCATATATCCTGCTTATATTATGTCAGCTACCCTTGTACGGTTCTTGGGTAGTACAGATTGAACATTGATTTACCTGCCACACGCTACGAGAAAGATGTGCGTGTTACAACGGATAAAGAAGAGGAAATCTCAAAGAAAGGTGTCCGGTTTTTCTAAATATAAATGCACTTCTTATCGAAGTGTATAGCGTTTACGATGAAACTAACTGATACACCTCATAGGTTGCTTTATTAACCGGACTTGTTTGACAGTTGTAGCAAAGCAAAAACGTATAGCGTTGTAGACTCGTAACTACAAAACACACACATGTAGCTTTCTAGATTTGTTACTGTAAATCACAAACGCGTAGCTTTGTACATTCGTTAGAGATAAACATGAACTTGTAGCGTTGTAGATTTGTAACTGCAAAGCGTACACGTGTAACATTGTAGACTTGTAACGAAAATGGAAACACTCAACTTTAGAATGCAACAACAGAAAACACGACTTTGTGAATGTCAACAAGTTTCAAAGAAACTAGTAGCTAGAAATAAAGGACTCAAACGAAGCTTTCATCTGCAACAGTTTATTTTCGTTCAGTCTTATGGTAATACCTTTATGCCATGGAACATTGTTTTTGTTAGATAAGTTGTGCTTCTTGCTTAGAAAGACAGGCGAGCTTGAAACACAGAATGAAACAGTTCTACTATATTTATATCGTTCTTTCAGTTCTGTCTTTTTGAAGACTTTGTTCTGTGTTTATGCCAGATATATACATCATACAATAATGAAATTCTTGCTTATATGATACTGAAAAAACCTTTTTATTACGCGATATGCAACTCCGAACTTCGCGACATTTTTGTCTTATTGTATGCAGATTTGCAATAGGGGGGGGGGTGATTTTCTGGTTTCAACTCCGTTTCCCGTCACGGAGAACTTAATTTTTCTCCATTCTCAGAGTGCAGATATGACGTCAGGTATACGTCACAATCCGATCTTATGCGCTGACGCCACGGGGAATAGTTTAGATAATTTATTTTCAAAAAACATTTATTTACTCTGTCGTGATATCTTTTACAATTTTATGTGAGTTCCATACATTTTGTATTATAAATTTCTGTCGTATTGACGACTGGTTCGTTAATGATATATTGCATTATGTCAAATTTTTGTACTATTCGTTCACCTATGTTAAAATAGCATCTAATTTGCATACTATTCATTCCTACGTGTAACAGTTTTATCTGTTTCATGCACCACTTATTTTATACGTAACTATTTTGATTGCGCTTTGCGCAGTAGTAATCGTGACACGCTAAAACCTTATTTGTTTTCAGTAACAATCCTAATTGATTTAGAGATCCTGAAGTAACATATGTAAACTTTTAACGTGTCTAACATACCATTCATTTTTCATATGTAACAGTTTTTCTGTTTTGTGTACTATCAGTAAGCAACTTCTTTCCCTCTCGTTTTGCACAATGTTCTTTTATTATTTACTAGATACAATAGTTTTAAATTTGTGTGTCATGCACTGTTTTAAGTAACACTTTAAACAGTTTTTTGTACCATGTATACCACTTTATTTATGTTATGTGTATCATTTGATTTTTATGTACAACAATGTTTCTCTTTTGTGCTCTGTAACATTTTCTGTTTTTTGACACATTAACGTATTTTAATGGTTCTTTAGAGTTTAAAGTATGAATTGTTTCAAAATATATTTTGTGTTACTAAGTGTATAGCATTTTACAAACCTAATTTGTCTTTATTGTTTCTTTTCCTGTTTTTTTATTATTTCGCTCAAAACTACACTAGGGCTAGTTGCGCTAGCCGTCTTAAATTTAGCAATGAAAGGTTACAGGGAAGACAGCAAGTCATCATCACCCACCACAAATTCTTGGGCAACTGGCTACTCTTTTTTTCAACGAATAGCAGGATTAACCGACACATTATTACGTCCTCCACGGCTGAAATGGTGAGCACTCTTGATGTGACGAGGATTCGAATTAGCGTCCCTCAGATTAAGAGTTAAACGCCCTAATCACCTGGCCATTTGTTATTCGGCACAAAGCTGTACAAAGGGTTGCCTTTGCCTCTGCCCATCACAGATATCAAAACCAACTTTATAGCGGTATAAGTCCGTATACATACTTTTGTGCCACTGGGGGGAACATCTGTTTAAATGCGTTGTCTAGCTTGATCTACATATGTTATAATATATTATATATAATTAAGAAAAAAAAAGCGAAATATATGACTTGAATTCATTATTTTTATATATTTACATAAGCATTCTATAGGTATGTTATTGTGACGAAAATCACATTAATCGTAAAAGCAATGCTTGAGCCTTTTCAACATTTTAAAAATAATCTTGGATTTTGTATTACTTGTTCTAACCAAAAGCTACACTATTGTATCTGCGCTCTGTCTACTAGGGAAAATCAAACTTTGGATTTTATCATTTTTAAGTCTCACCCTCTGAAGACTATTCGGAGAAGATCAGATAAGTGTTGAACTTATTTTATTCAGAGTTATAAAAGTTTTATAAATATTATATGTGTTTGAGTGTGTGTGTAGTTTCTAGAAAATGCCTAAGAATGCCTTTATTGTTCAAGTCACATAATATTCTGATGAGGTCACCTAGTGGCAAAAACATTAATATCTCAAGAATTTCACATTTGTTGTTAAATACGATGCCGATAAATTTAAATTTCATGCCATACTTAGATAATAATAGATTGAAAGTCAGAAATATCCACGAAATGTTTTCGTTTAATAATATATTAAGAATGTGCATCTTTCTGCTTAACATTTCGTTTTGGACTCATTACATTATATCACATTTATGTGTTAATCATGCAACCATATGGCAAAACCTGCTACTCTGTATTTATCTTTAACACTGTATTTCGATAGCTTAAACATGGCAAAAAATTAAAGAATCATTTCAACTTGTTCAAAAATTTTATAACAGTGTTAAAAGACTTTTGTGATATATGTTTTAAACTGACCTTTTCACTGAAGGTCTGAAAACGTGGGTATTCCAAGCAGCATGAGACGTCTGTTCAGGCAGGTCTAGTGTGAGAGGAACATGTATCGTTTCCACTATAATTAAGTTTGTACCACTACATTCTTTTGAATATTCTCCTCCGATATTAACAACGTTCAACCTCACTTATTTGTTGTTTTATCAAACATTACAAAAACGAAGGTGTTTAGATATTTATATAAAACAGAAGTTTCATCGATTCTCATTACAAAATCCGGAACGTATTTGATCTGGTTGCTTTTCTTGTTTCTAAAATTCCCAAATATATATGTATATAATGGGTAAACAGAAGTAAGGTAATATTGGAAAGTTCGTAAGAAAGCAACAACAATACAGAACAAACTCTGATAATTATAATATGTACAACAAAAAGGAAATATATCTACAATCTCATTCATATGCACATTAATTATTCTAAGTTTCAAACTATTCCTGGCTTATAAAAATTATGCAAAAGCAATGAATCGTTTCTTTCAACTCGTTATAAGTTTCAGATTAATTACATTAATCTTGTCTTCATTTTGATGAGAAGTGTAAGTGACTGTATCTATTAAAAAATTAATTTACGTTCTGAGAAACGTATTTCTAGAAGCTTACCAATTACGATTAAGTTTTGTTTAATAAGACTAAATCTCATGATTCCTTTCTATGGCCTTCGATTAGCTCTGCTAGTATGCTAGAGTAATATGCTTTCAACAGATGACACTAATAATAAGTTCGCAAAACAACGTTTTTATAAACATAATTTCCTTCTGTCGAATGTTTTTAGGCTCACGACATAACATTGTGTTAATTAACAATGTTGAAAACTGTTATATAAATTATAATTAAGTGTCTTACTTTAGTCTCAAATGTATTGTATGCATTTTCTAACTCAAAAATATTAAAATGCAATATATAAAACCTGTATATATGCCTGTAATGTTTCTTTAATATTTTGTTTTGTACGGGTTTCGAAACAGAACAGAACAAACCGAGCTTTAAATTGCGACACTAATCCTGCAATTTTCTTTCTTTATTACAATGATTTTTCTCTTTTAAACATTACTGAAAACCTAAAATTAAAATCTTATTGTCGTCTTTTATTTTGTTTTCTCAGTAATAGTAATGTAAAGTGAACGACGAGCTTTATTCGAGAAATCTATCTTCACAAAGAAAATCATTTTAAAGATCTATTTGTACTTCGGTATATATATGGTGATATGAATGAAACTACGTGATTGCACGTGCGGTTGTTCGCTTGCTGTTTTATATAACACACTGTGTGTTAATAATTCTCATTTTCTTTAGTCAATATTACAGTTTTCTTTCAGAAAAGTTACTTCTAGTTTACAAAAAATAATACACACATACACATAGTTAAAATACAATGATTTTTTTTTCTTATACAAATTATAAGTGAGTTCAGATTTCTTGTCTATTAATGTTATTTTTTGCTTCGAGTTGGCTTTTATTTCACATTGCTATTTAGCCACTCAAATTTATCTCATATAAAACTGTATATTATTCATGATTTTTCACAAGCACATAATATAAGTCGAAATGAACAGCCTTGCAACACGCTTCAACCTTTCATACAACATATCATAATTGTTGTGATGTGAAATCTTGCTGGCTTCTCCGACACAATGTTTTCATTATTATCGGACAATATAGCTGTTAGTACTGATTAGATAATTACCAGTATGCTTAGCTGTGCTATCCTGGTTGTATTGGTTTGTAAATCAGAAGAGCTCTTGATTCTGGTTATATAGGTATGAGCGATTGTCATAGTTACTTAAATGTTGTTTGTGTGACTCATAATGTTGATTATTTAGGCTTAAGAAATGCGTATAACACTTAAACCCTATCATTTAAGTTTTGTGAAGGTATGTGATACTTAATCCAGATTATATAGGTTTAGTGAAAGTAAGTAACACACTTAATACTGACTATCTAGGTTTCTGAATACATCTAACTCTTATTCCTAATTATTTTAGTTTTGTGAAAGTATATAAATTATTATGTAGGTTGAATAAATGCATGTCCTACTTGCATCTAAATTCTATTTAGTTACGATAAGTGAAAACAAGTATCTCTTAATCTTGGTTATCTATGCTTGTGAATATAAATAACTTAATCCTGACTATCTAAGTGTGTGAATATAAATAACTTAATCCTGACTGCCTAGGTGTGTGAATATAAATAACTTAATCCTGACTATTTAAGTGTGTGAATATAAATAACTTAATCCTGACTATCTAGGTTTGTGAATATAACTTAATCCTGGTTATACAGGTTTGAGAAGGTCTATACTCTTAACTCTGGTAGTATATGTTTTTGTAGCTGTTTATAATTCTTAATTTTAGACACCCACGTGTTGAAAATGTAAATAACTATCACTCGTGGTTGTGTAGGTTTGGGAGAGATTATAGTCTTAACCCTGGACATGTGTGTTTTTTGTAGATGTACATTATCCTTAATACTAATCTTCTACGTTTCGTGAATGGTATACACCTTGGATCTGGTTATATAGGTTTGTGAATAGCTACACTTTTAATTCTGTTTATACAAGCTTACTTTTCCTAGTTAACACCAAGACAGTCATCACTGAACTAGATAATAATAAAAATAGCGTTTGCCATGTCTGTTTTATCCTAGTCGGCTTCATGAACCCTAGTATTGGGCGAAAGGCCTCGTTGGTATCGAATATGGCAGATATAGTATGGTCGACATATTAAAATACTTTTTTTTTTTCTACTTTCACTCCTAACTTATCATGATATACTTTTAATGCTGATATCTTGGTTTTAGATGCGTGTATAATTCTTAATTACTTATTTGTATTGTGAATGTATTCTTTAAATATCTGTAACTTTCTGTTCTTCTTATGTAGATGATTCTTAAACCTGGCTACCCTGGCTTGAAATTTTGTATTCCTGGTTATTCATGTTTGCGAAAGTTCTAATAAGACTGACGAACTTGTGTTGAGTTTTTTTCAGATGGTGCACTTATTATCCAAAGAAGGCAACTTTGACTTATTGAAACTTCCTAAGAATTATTGGGGACCATGTAACATGTTTAGTGAAAAATTTATTTATTTAGAAAATTTATTTGAAGTATTATTCTGACTTTCTGTTCTGCTTTATTTGTTCATAAGTATTAGAACATATATACTACACAGAATAAATATGAATTCTGAAGATACGAAGATTATATAGCGGGGAAGAGGTCGATCACTGAACTCAGGATAGGACCATTAAAACTCCTTAAATAGTTTGTTAAGTAAATATATTAGCTTAAAACTTATAGTATTGTTACGGGAAGATATTATAAAATAAATTTAGTTTGGTGTTAAGATAGTTTGGTTTGTCATTGACGAAAAGGTCTTTCAAATTTTAACGATTGAATCTTTCTTCTAGATTAATTCCATTCATAAAACTTCACCCCTAACTTAGTATTGTGAATGTTTACACTATTCGTTTGTTCGTATCCAGTACAAACGTAATACGAATACAACAGTTCGCCATATATTTAGTACAGAGGGCGCTGTTCGCATAGTGAATACATTGTTTGATTACAGCAGATTCACTCTATCAGAATGAGTCTGCTAGAAATAATTTATGTGGCGTGCACGCGACCATCTGTAAGGAATTATATCTCCTTTTGTTTTTGTCTGAAAATAGTGTCTTACTAATAAATCGTGCAAGTTGGTTAATGACAAGTAACTGAAGAACAGTGACTGACGAATCCGGGTATTTATGAGAACTTACCGGAGAAGCTGTGATCACGCATCTAGCACAGGTGACGTAGGGAAAAAAACCCACAAAACTATACATATAGAAAATAAATTTGTTTTATATATGCATAAGTATATAAACGTGGGCGTGTATCTTATTTCTCCATTCTAAATTTCTTATAGTTCACGTTTCATTGCGAGTTTCTAAACAGTTGAAAACCTGAAAATATTTTTTTTAATTTTCTTCTGTTACGTTTACATGATACACGTGTTCATCTTGAACTCAAATTTAAATTTTTATCCATAACTATCAAATTAGAATAAATTCTTTGCAATTTGCTTATGGGTTGTAATACAAAACGGTACATATACACTTATGTGTCTCAACCCATTAAAACATTAAATACTGAAATCATTTCTTCCATAAAGAAGCAATTCAAACATCTTCACTTGTGTTCTGTTCTACATCTGACATAACTCGTTATTATCTTCTGTTCTCTCAAACAAAAGTAACTCAAACTTTTTTTTTCTGTTCCAAACATCTGAGTGTAATCTTTATCCAATGCTCAAATAGCATAATATATATATATATACTTATTGTAATTGAACAAAATCTTACCACGTCAATAAGCTGCTGGAACGCAAGTCCGAAACTCAGAATTAAAGGATCAGACTCGTTAGCCACAGGTCGTTCCATGGTATTGTAGTTATTAAGGAGTTGATTGAGTAACCTTCGCTCGTGTGGCCCTTGGGTAGAATCTGGAAGAATCAAGAACATAGCGTACAGTGCACGCGCCTCCTCTTTTATTTGGGTAATATATTTTTGTGTTCTATATCTTAATTTTAACTGCATAGAAAATTAAATGTATCAAAATCAAGATCATTAGCACCATTAAAATAATGTGACATGGGTTGGCTCTGATCTCTGATTTTCAAAGTTGTGTGTGTGTTTTCTTATAACAAAGCCACATCAGGCTATCTATTGTGTTCGCTCAGGGGAATCGAACCCTTGATTTTAGCGTTGTAAATCCGACGTCTTACCGCTGTCCTAATGAAGAACTTCAAAGTTGAGAAACTGGGCTAGGATTGATGGGAAATCATAAGATATTTTCTGGACTAGGATTGATGGAATATCATAAGATATTTCCAACCTTTCAACCTGTGGATGAGTTATAAGAGTTATAGTCAACTATTTAGCATCAGTTGTGGTTGGTAAGGTACTGTTAACTGGTTGCATTCCTTCTGGCGACAGATAACTTTAGTAGCTTTGCCGTAAATAAAAATAACCCAAACGAATTAGATTTACTTTAATACTGTTGCGAGTTTTAACTTTTATTTCATTTTGTACATTAACTTCTTATTACGACTGTTCATGCGTACGTTTCCTGTATTTACTTTGAAGGCTCTAGAAATTATTATATTAGTTTACATTCTAAGTTCTATGTATTTCTATTTTTATTGGTTTACCCATCACTCTCTTCTTTTGGTTATATACTGGCTTATTTTCTTTGGTTTATGCATAAATATTTACTGTTATCTGAGTTCTGATATCCTTGTTTATTATATAAAGTATTATTTTATCCGTTACCGTATGAACAAATTTTTATTGTAATCTTCTATTTCTTTTATTCTGTTCAGAGTTTTGTCATCTAACGTACTTTTAGCATCCTCAAAACCTAGTGAGGCCCCGGCATGGCTAAGCGTGTTAAGGCGTTCGACTCGTATTCCGAGGGTCGCGGGTTCGAATCCCGGTCGCACTAAACATGCTCGCCCTTTCAGCCGTGGGGTCGTTATAAGTAACGGTTAATCCCACTATTCGTTGGTAAAAAAGTAGCCCAAGAGTTGGCGGTGGGTGGTGATGAGTAGCTGCCTTCCCTCTAGTCTTACACTGCTAAATTAGGGATGGCAAGCGCAGATAGCCCTCGAGTAGCTTTGCGCGAAATTCAAAAGAAACAAACAAAACCGATTGGAGAAACAAAATGGATATTTTAAAATGACGATCTTTACCGATATAAGTTTGACGTTATCTCGTTACAGAAAGAAAAAAGAAATCGATATTTGTATTTAAAGTATCAGCCACGTGATGAACAATGGCTAAAAAATAAAGATTATAGGTGAAGAGGTCAGATATGTGGAACAGGAACTGAATGAAACGTGGGTGTTGTTTACACTAAGTGATAGTAGTCTAATGAATGAAAACAAAAGTTGATTCAAATAATGCATAAAACGCATTCTTCTAAAGATTTTATATAAAATAACATATGTAATTAAACATTGAAGTGATATAATTTCTACGACTACTTTGTATCGTGACAGAGTTTCATTTGGCGTGACTTTAATGTGATTTGTGATAATTTTCATGTTAAAAGAAGAGTTATTTCCAATAACAGCAACATTTCATAATAAAATTGTTATATTTGAAAAATGTTTTTTTTTAACTGCAAACCGTTTAAGAAATGTGTTAAGACAGTGTTTAGGCTTTCAGTTGTTACAACTGATCTTCGTTTAAACAATAAAATCGTTTAGGTTATTGGCAAATATTTCTAAAAATAAAATATTTGTAGATATAAAAATCAAAGATGTTGCAAATATCCGGGGAATTAAACATTAAGGCTCTAAACGTAATTCATCCAGCACAGTAGACATCAACTAGTAATCAACTTCAGCGGTGCACCGGGATAAACTAATCTCCCGAGATCTCACTTTACTCTTCAGAAAGAGAAAACTCATCATATAAGTTCGATTTGACTTTCACTTAAGTTTTAGTTTTGCTTCTTCTCAGAAGATTTTGATTTTTTTTTAAAAGAAACGTTAGATAATGATACATTATCCAACTTTATCCATTGTCAGGAAGTGCTACTCTCATATTTTTATCGAAAATTGCTATTGTTGTGTGGATTTGCATCCCATACAAATAACACCATGGGAAATGCAAATCCATTTAATGTGTCAACACTAACCCCCTAGTGTGCGCACACAAAAACACACACGTAGGCATATATGCATAACTTATAATGATCTAATTTTAATTGCTTTAACTTTAACAGTGTACGTAACAACTTTTGTTGATATGACTCATTAACAGTTTCTTAAGTTTCCTAATTACTTGACAAATAAATCAATCACGACTTGTCCGTTAGAGGGCAGCACAATAATTCAGTTGTCTCTTGAATCGAAATTCTCAATATTTTACATAATCATTATTTCATGACATTACAAAAAAATAATACATACTTATAATCATTAATTAAACCCAAAACAACACAATACACAACCTTTCTTGTAACTTTAGAGTATTGGTAAAAATATTATTGTAATTTTACTATTACGCTATGAAAACAATGTCTTCATTGACGAGTAACACTGGAATGGGCAGCAACTGCTTGTTGTAGAAGATGTTGTTTCGAAATTCTTCTGCTTTTCATCTTCAGAAATACTTTCGAAACATCATTTTCTACATTTGTATTATAACGCCCCACGGCTGAAAGGGCTACTTGTTTTTGTTTAGAAATAACAATAAAATTTGTCTTTCAAATTTTTTAAACACACTTCCTTTAACGAATTTCACACAAAGCTACTCGAGGACTATCTACGCTAGCCGTCCCTAATTTACCAGTGTAAGATTAGAGAAAAGGCTGATGGTCAGTCACACTATTCGTTGGTAAAAGAGTAGCCCAAGAGTTGGCAATGGAAATTTGTATTCAATATGACACATAACCATCCTATACTTAAGAACACAGACGAAATAATGCAGTCTGGCATATCTAGATGGTTAGAGCGCTAAACTCGCTCTATGAGGGTCGTGGGTTCGATTCTCTGTTGCACTAACCGTCCTCGCCCTTTCATAGGTGAAAATTAGTTAAACAAACTTGTGGGAATAACGTTGTCCTTAAGAATGTTTTATTTGCTCCTTAAACGCTTTCTGTTTTTATAATATATGATGATTCAAACGAGGGTACGATTCGGAAATTTTTTTGTATTGGATTGAGGAATAATTCGTGAGCGTTTTTTCAAGTTAAAAAATATATTCATAAATGAAACGCTTTCGCAAAATATTTCATGTCATTTGGTAGATAATTTTTTGCTCTAATAGATGTGTGTTTGATTTTCATATGTCTTTAATTTTTACTTTAATTTTCAACTCATTAAATGGACTGTCAAGTGGACAAAATCGAGCATTTTCGACACCATCTGCTTTTCGCATTTAATTTCTTGCAATTTCGTTTAAAACAATGCATGCTATATACCTAGGTATTACATGAAATAAAGTATCATAATAAATGTTTTGGGTGTAATGTGTTCATACATTGAAGTATTGTATAGTCTTGCATGTAATGCTTGAATGAAATTATTTAAAAACGCTCACGAATTATTCCTCAACCTAATACAACTGCACACAGCTTTTCATTTCCTTGATAATGCTAAAACTATGTTCCTTGAGTAGGATACGCCAATTGAAGGAGTCGTATTTATGTCATAGGAAATGCAGAATGCTTCGGGCTCAAGTTGAATCAATAATTCCACGAGTCAATTGTTAATAACCTGCTGCATTGCACAAACAGACACTATGACGTTTTCAATTCGTTTAGATGTGAATATGTGTCGTGCTGGCAGCCAATGAGTATCGTGTTTTAAATGTCTTTGAAAGGCCAATCAGCTGCTTATGACATCTGGAAACATGATTTATTTTGTGAACGGTTGTAAGCGTTTCTCTTTAATATAGCAGTTTCTATGAGATATTCTCTTCTAGGTTTCAACGCTATTTCTAACTGCCAAATTGGTCTCAGCCGTGGGCGTGGGCGAACGAGAATGGCAATTAGTAAAGTACATGTTTCTTACTCTGTTACCCAGTTTTTGGTGGATCAATGCATGCGCGTGTGATAAAATCGGAACCAGTGCGACGTCTGTAGAAACGTAAATATAAGCATGTATTAGGCTTAAAAATAAGTAAAGCAAATTAGATAAAAAGAAGCCAAACACTCCTATTGTGTCTTAAGAAACTAAATCATTTGGTTACTTATAAGTTATACAATCTTAAGTAAATGTTATCCTGTACGTAGTACCCTTTATTCGACATTATAAGATACCTTTTATTACATTCTAGGATCAAAAGACTTTAAGAGACTGATAATATGATTTCACACTCAGAACATTCGTAGTCTGAAGATTTGTTAGTGATTTACATTTGACGTAATACTTCTAGTTATAATTGAGTTTCTAACCTACTTCATGTTGAACAGTCGAAACATGATCTATTATATTTCTATAGTTTTACAGTTGAAAATGTAGTGCAAGAGCGCCCATCTGGTTAAAACCTGGTTTTCTTAGCTTAATGTTGAGATGTTCTAGGATTCCAATATGGTATTATTCCCAGGAATAGAGAATAATGTACAGCATTCACATTTCTTTCATTCAAAGAGAGAGTGGTAATACTTTTAAGTTTACATTGTTATTTGTTGTGACTTACAAACTTTTAGTGACTGACCCACTATATCCATAATTACGCCTCGGTGATATGAACACACGTATTCAATTGATGTTGTTTGTCTTTAAGAAGAGTCATTAAAATGTTTATAGTCATATTTTTGTTGAAATTATCGATATAGCTTTTAATAATTTTTGTCTTAATTAGGTATGATATGGAACCCGGCTAAAGTACGACTAATAACTTTTTTTTGGAACATTGAACTTAAAACAGATGGGCCATTTAGTTTTCTGTTTTCTAATTATATTATATTTAGAAACAATAACGGAAAACAGTTTTTTCTAAGCTTTCTTTAATGTTTTTAACTTCTGCTTTAAAATGATTTTGATTTGCTGACATTTAAAACCCTTCGTACTCTAGGTTTTTAACCTAATGTTCTCTAAAGACAGTGAAACTTTCAAAATATTGGGATGGAAAAATTTATTCATCTGATGGACTTTGTTAACCATTATAAAAGAGAAATGAGAAAACTACAACCTTTTCTTATGATAGAATAAATGGTAGTCTGATAAATCGCGAATCACATTATCTTGGTGATTCATTCCACCATAAGGATGTTACTGAAGGGTATTATTTTGTCAGTTTTAAGAATTTTATCGTTACAGTTGTCCGTGTCAACTATGGGGAAAATTAGTGAACAATTTTGAAGAGATTAAAAATTAAATCACTAGTTGTACTCTTACCGAAAAAGAACAGTGACTTAGCAGAGACGAAACCAAGGCTTTGAAAGTTTTCAAAATGTAAAAGGACATTGTAACCATTACATTAAAGGTATTGTCAGTGATAACTGGGTTGTGAATTTAATGAAAGCGGATTTCACCAATAAAAGGTAAGCTATTTTAAGCAATATGGATAACTTTATATATGTCCCATGATGGGACAGCGGTAAGACTACAGAATTATAGTGTTAAAATTCGAGGTTCGATCTCTAGCGGTGGATATAGCAGATAGCTCAATGTGACTTTGCACAAAAAATACAAACTTTATATAAATTAGAAGCGTAAACAGGAAAACTAAACTTGCATGATATTTTTCAAAGTTAAAAAATTAAAAATGATGGAATTTTAACGGGATATATAAACCAAGCAACACAACTCAATGGATTCATAGTACTTGATTTTATACAAACTTCCTAAAACTCATAAACAAGAATGTTTAATCAGGCCATTTCTTTCTAATGTAGGCACCTATAATTAGCCACTAGCAAGATTTTTGATTTTAGACGAAGTCTTTCATCTTTCTTCTTACTTTATATTAGGTATTAATGAAACTGTACAGAATTTAACTAAAGGTGTTTTAAAATACTCATGTTTTTTTTGTGATGAAACAATTCCATTCAATGTTTAATGGTTAAAGTCACATACAGATTAATGGAGTGCCTATGATATCACGCCTTGTTCCTGACCTTGCTTTCTCACGCTTCTTCGAGAAAATTTCCTCACAGTCTCATTCTAAATCTTTGAAGCCAATGTATTAAAGAAGACATGGTGATGGCTCTTTTGTGTCATTTAAAATGTTAAGTCAGTTAACAAAGTTCTTCACGTTTTAAATGTTAAACAGCACTTAAAGTTCATTATTGAAAGTTAACAAAAGGACAAACATTCATTATTAGATGTTCACGTGTAAGATAACTAAGATATAATTACCACTAGAGTGTATCATAAACCCACTATCACTCGACTTTATTCCCATTTTGAAAGTTTCTCTGCCTTTAAAGAACATTTGGTTAAAACCCTAAAGTACACATGGTTTAAAATATCAGCAAGTCAAAATCATTTTAAAGCAGAAGTTGGAAAATTAAAGAAAACTTAGAAGAAACTGTTTTCCGTTGTTGTTTCTAAATATAATAATTAAAAAAATAGAAAACTAAATGGTTCATCTGTTTTTATGTTTGATGTTCCAAAAAAAACTGTTATTAGTCATACTTTATTTGGGTTCTATTTTATGTCTAATTAAGAGGAAATTATTAAAGAGCTATATCCACAAATTCAACTAAAACGTGTTTATAAAACAGAGTCTGGTTTAAAAGGACTCTTTGTTCTTAAAGGCAAACAATATTCGTTGCAATCAGGGATATATTGGATCAATCACTAGAACTGGAAGGCTTTGAAGTTGAATACAATATCACTTTGATGTTAAATCCACAAGCCCTGTTTAAACGAATACGATGTTGAATCTTCCATCAGTTTCTTAGACGTCATCCTTCATCTTACCAAGTTAAATAACTTGAGCTGTGAGATGATATATTAATAGGTAGGTGTGCTGAACCCACAATACAATTAATTTCATTTCGACAAAATGTTTCAGTTTAAAATATTTTAAATTAATGATAATGAAACAATAACTGTCTCAAATATTTAACAGATAAAAAAGAAACAGAAAAAATATGTCATAAAATTCTGTATTGTGAATTGCAAATATATGTAATTTATATAACACTAAAATAATGACCCTTTTATCAGTATGCAATTAAACCTCCGTCTGGATATAGAAGCTTCAGATAAAGAGTTGATCATTCTTCAAAGATGAATTCTTAGATAAACTTACACGCAAATATAAACTAATTGTTTTAAACTAGTTCTGAAGCCCAAGTCTTTTTTTTCTCCTGTTCCCGTTGTAAGCTCGATAAAATGATATATTTTCTCACCATATTCAACCTAAATTACGTACACTCATTTTAGCTCCCATGCTGTTTTTATTGCCTGGTCGCCTTACGCTAATTAATACATCCAATGAAGCTTGCAAGTCCCTAAACACTATAACATACAGAATATTTACGAACACTGGTTCGTAGCATGGTCAATACGACCATGTTTTACATTAATCAACTCATTTTTTTATAACTCGATGGATGTTTGATAGAAACATTCTGTAACAGGCATTTCTTATCTTGATGTTTATGGCACACTTGGCAATCTCTGGACTCTCTATTGGCAACTCCCGGTTCTCGTTATACAAAGAAGTTACACGTATAAAAAAATAAATGAAATAAACTGCCCTATTTTCCCGTTATATCGAAACTTAATGAAGGCAATAGAAAAAGAAAGGGAGGGCAGGAATATTTCTTGAAAGATGTCGCGACTGACTCGACCAAACTTGTACACTAAAGCACGTTTTAAACAAGTAGCGAAAGCGATAAATATTGTCAAGTGCCTAGATTTTCTGGTCTCTGAATAATTCAATACGTGACTTTGATACAGCACGTATAAAAGAGGGGAGTGGAATAAGGTTATACTTTATGAAAATATATGACCAAAAATATTCACATGGAATGTTTTAATTTAGAGAGTAAAAAGTTAAAGAGTTAAAACAGATAAAAGGGGGCAATATTTTAATGGTATATCTAATACATAGTTACAGCATTACAATACAGAGCACTATACCTTATTAACCCAGGAACCCTGAAGAAGAATGTGTGTGTTTTTTCTTATAGCATAGCCATATGAGGCTATCTGCGGAACCCACCGAGAGGAATCGAACCCCTGATTTTAGCGTTGTAAGTCCGTAGACTAACCGCTGTACGAGCAGGGCTGAAGAAGAAAGGCCCACCTTTTGAAAGAGCGCAGGTTTAAGGGTTTCTGTCTTTGTGTCAAATTGATTTATTTAATTTAAGTGTTTTTGTGTAGAAATAAATAATAATAATTTAAACCTTGCATTTTACTAAGGACAATTTGTTGTACGTAAAAGATTTGTCGCCTACAGATAATAGGTTTATGAGTACGTAAAATAGTATAATTAATAAATTAATTTATTTATAATGATTCTGAAACCGAAAGCTACAAAACAAATAAAGTTGTCAGACCAAAGCTTTTTTTAAGTTTTCATCTCTGTCATCAAATACTGGTAAAAATAGACATTCTGTATAAAAAAATAGGATTTTTAATAGTTTAGTTTCAGCTAGTTTGGATGTTAAATCTTGCAATACTTAATGATGCACGAAGCTACTTATAAGGATTTAAATAAAAGACTGCCTTATTAGGTTCAACGTAAGAAAATTTCCCTATCACAGCATGAAGCCAATTAATTCATTCTTATTTGTCACGTCGTAGGGTCTGGTGTGACCTAATATACTGCGCCATCTGGATCAGCTAGTCCATGAATCGTGCCCAATTGCTGCAAAATTAAGCAAATAATAATGTTGTTGTTTTGAATTATGCACAAAGCTACTCAATGGGTTATTTGTGCTCTGCCCACCACGCGTATCGAAACCCGGTTTTTAGCGTTGTAAGTCCGCAGACATACCGCTGAGCCACTGGGGGGCGTAAATAATAATAAAAATGGCTATTTGAACTTTAGAGCTTTGGATACGTCATAATAGTGACGGTTAAATCTCACTATTCGATTAGAGTAGCCCAAGAGATGGTGGTTGGTGCTAGCTGCTTTTCTTCTAGTTTATCAACTCAACGGCTAATTCAACTAAAGCTTGTATGGTTTGTGCGAATATCCGGAACAAACCAGACCAAAAGTCACATCTTATGTAGAAATTTGACACTAAAAATAAACCTAGACTATTTTTCCTTTGTTGATAATCACAAAGCTGCACGATGAAATATCTATGCTGTACCTAACGCAGGTATCTAAACCAGATTTACCACCGAGCTCTGGTGGGATATTTATATTAGTTTTAGAGTCTTTTTATATAACGGTAAATATAGATTTTCCACCTGAATTGCACTATATACGCACGTAGGCTAGCTAAACAGCTAGATGAGAGAGATACCGTAGTTCAGGTTTATACGTTTCTACAGAACTACTAACAAGAAGGAAGGCAACCAGTTCAGCAGCATTCTACACTACATCTTTTCTGGCTCTTTGGACAGAGTAACGGAGTTTTATAAAGCACCGACAACTGAAAGCACATCTCGAACTTCAGTTTCCTGGATCAGCAGCCCGGCATGCTAACCATCATGCGACGTCTGGCTTTACAAAAACTTTCATTAATGTGCTCACTGTTCCTATAATCGTAATTTTCTATAATTAATTGGTAAGATATTGTTATAACGTAGCATCAGTTTGTACCTACAAATTTTATACTGAGTTCTTATCTTAATGCACATATCCTCTCCAGAGGTTTACTGACTTTAGCCGGACTTGTAGATTTCAAACAGGGTGTTTTAAAACCCAAACCTTCTAAGACTAAATTATTTCACATTAATGTTATATTTACTGAGAAACACTAAGTGTAAGTGTATGACGTGTTCTACGCATTGTAAACATCATCTATTCATCACATTAAAACTACTCGTCTAGAGCAAGTTTTAACGATACTTAATAAAATTAATACCTACTTTAACAGCGCATGACTAGTCTACAAGAAAATGGTAATTAAAAACAAGGATCTTTCTGGCTTTTAAACGAAATACTGGATGTCCATCTGGTTAGCAGAAGTTTTATTTATAAAGACATTTCTTTGATCTTCTGTTCGAAGGCATTTGTCATCAGAAGCTAAAGCGTATATTTCTGCTACTAGTTAAAAATTTGCAACCATTAATTGCTAATGATTGAACACTTGCTACCAAAGTCCTCTATGAAATCTGTGAACTATTTCTAGAATATATTTCTCAATAAATGAGCTACAAATGAACAGAGTGAAGTCTATGAGTTAAGAAAGGTAGTTCAATCTGATAATTGGCAAGTTCTAATCAAAAGGCGAATTACTGTATTTTCAAAAAAAATGTTTCATATGGTATTTTTATGTGTAACATAAAGATCAGTTGGTAATACATTACTCATTCCGTTTCTTTACACAGTATACTGTTTAATGTTTCGTAAATAAAGTAAGTACGTCGTTCAAAAATGTGTTTACAAAACGTGTTTGAGAAGTATCTAGTTTTGTTTATTTTTTCTAACCTTATTTAGAAACTTTCTCTTAGAAAGAAGAAAATCCAATATTATACACAGAAAGCATTTTCTTGAAGGGAGTCAAGCGGACAGATGTTGCAGAAGGTTGAATGTTGGATAAGCTCAAACTTATATATGATGTTCAATTATAAAAAAATTAATATGTCAGAAATTTCTATGCTTCTTATAGATCGAAGTGTTAGTTTTTTCTTAAGTTTTTATTGGTAGTGTTGGGGGCACATCCATCCAATCAACGATCGATTGAGGAAGCATAATAATCCACCACGTGCAACACGTATTTTCATAACACAAACACTTACCACTGCTACACGATTACTTGGCCAATTTATTTGATTGTTTGCTTTGAATTTCGCGCGAAGTCACACGAGAGCTATCTGCGCCAACCATCCTTAGTTTAGCAGTGTAAGATTAGAAGGAAGGCAGCTAATTATCACCACCCACCGCCAACTCTTGGGTTATTCGTTTACCAACGAATAGTACGATTGACTGTCACATTATAACGCCCCCATGGCTGAAAGGGCGAGCATATTTGGCGTTACGTTGATTCGAACTCGCGATCCTCAGATTACAACTCGAGTGCTTTAACCACCCAGTCATGCCGGGCCTACTTGGTTAGGAAAAGATGTCTTACCTCATGTTTCACTTTTATAATAGAAAAAAAATACAGTTCTAATGCCATAAAATCTGACCCATAATTTGGTTTTAACCTGCGTGTTTTCTTCGCAACAGTAGTGTATAATTGATATATGAAACTTTTTAAAATTATATTGTGTATTGTATTTCAAGAAGCAGAGCACAACATTTGATTTTTAAAGACAATATCTGGATAGAAGGTTTCATGAAAACTGCTTAATATTCCAAGAAATATAACAGTTTATCCTTAAAGATAATATATGGATAGAAGGTTTAACAAAACCTATATTACATTCCAAGAAGCATATCACAATATTTGATCTTTGAGATAACATCTTCAGCAATATCTGGTTCACCTGAACTCCAATTAAAGTTTGTGTTTTTGGGTTTTTTCTCTTAAAGCTTCTGTAAAAACAAAGAAAATATCTAAAAACATTGCAGCAAACTAAACGTAATTATTTCTTCTTCCAACACATGTTGTTTTATCTCACAGTTCTTTACGAAATGAAGTGTGAAGTAACGTTGTTTGTCGGTGTAAAGAAGAGGCCTGCCTGTAGTCAGTCTCCATGGGATAAGAGTATTGGCCTGCCTGTAGTCAGGCTCCATGGGATAAGAGTATTGGCCTGCCTGTAGTCAGTATCCATGGGATAAGAGTATTGGCCTGCCTGTAGTCAGTATCCATGGGATAAGAGTATTGGCCTGCCTGTAGTCAGTATCCATGGGATAAGAGTATTGGCCTGCCTGTAGTCAGTCTCTATACGATAAGAGTATTGGCCTGCCTGTAGTCAGTCTCCATGGGATAAGAGTATTGGCCTGCCTGTCGTCAGTCTCTACACGATAAGAGTATTATAGTATTTTAAACTTTCAGAAAATGATTGGAACAAGCGGGTAGATATTTTAAGTTCAGTCTCTATGAAGGCTACAATATTTAAAGTTATATACGAGCTTTAAAAACTTCTACTAGGGTATTCTAGTATTAACAATGATTTTAGCTGTTAATATGTACACATTAAGGGTATATGTATGCTTTATGAATTATTTTAAGAGTGTAGTACAGTGAATACACAAAAATTGTAATAATAATATCAAATCAATGTATCCTAATCGTTTTCAAAGCTGTGCAAAATTTGATTTTCAACAGAGGTCAGAAAAGTAATAATATAATACTTCTATTCTGTAACTGGAGTGTCACAATACTATACTTATATCAGTTTTTGTTAATAACGCTTATTCTGTTACATCATGTAGTAACGCTTAATAAATTCTTCACAATAACATTTAGTCTCTTATTTCTTGTTGATAACACTCAGAATCTTACTTCGTGCAATAATGTCTCTTACTTCTTTTAGTAATTTTTTGTATTACACCTGTTAATTATCTTCAGTATCTTAGTATCTTATTTCACGTTAATATCACTTAGTATTTTAATTCGTATAATAATTCTTTTAACTTATTTTTAACACACATAAACGATCACTGATGAAGTACGGTAATTCCTAAAATTACATGATCTAAAGGAACGTCTAATATAAAGACTATACACCCTGCTTTGAAACGTTTAACTTATCATCAGTTTATGAATAAAGCATCACTTGATCCTTTTGTAGAATACCGGTGTAAAATTAAATCAGGAATCGCAATCACGAACAGAAGGCTGGACAATTGGTATCATAGATGGCGCATGCGCTCATGCTATGATTATTAAACTTTGATGATTCTAAAGTTATTACAAGAATAATTATTTTTACTCCGAAACATTTTGGATGTATGTGACTTCAAGTTTAAATTATATTAAACACTTCAAATAAAACAAATTATGTGAAGAATACTTCCAATAAAAATTAGTTTCGTCGGATTTTTACCTTCATAGTAAAGTATGTTTCGGTTAATAATAGTAAGTCATACAATTTATACCCTCATTGTAAAATTTGTTCCGATTAGTAATGATAAGTCATACAATTTATACCTTTATTGTAAAGTTTGTTTCGGTAATAATAGTAAGTAATAAAATTTATACCTTCATTGTAAAGTATGTTTCGATTAATAATAGTAAGCCATACAATTTAAACCTTCATTGTAAAATTTATTGCGATTAATAATGATAAGTCATACAATTTATACCTTCGTTGTAAAGTATGTTTCGGTTAATAATAGTAAGTCATACAATTTATACCTTTTTTGTAAAGTTTATTTCAGCTAGTAACAGTAAGCCATACAATTTAAACCTTCATTGTAAAATTTATTGCGATTAATAATGAT
Source organism: Tachypleus tridentatus (assembly GCF_004210375.1). Taxonomy (NCBI): domain Eukaryota; kingdom Metazoa; phylum Arthropoda; class Merostomata; order Xiphosura; family Limulidae; genus Tachypleus; species Tachypleus tridentatus. The sequence goes on along the minus strand of NC_134837.1, from coordinate 38,806,049 downwards.
AAGTCATACAATTTATACCTTCGTTGTAAAGTATGTTTCGGTTAATAATAGTAAGTCATACAATTTATACCTTTTTTGTAAAGTTTATTTCAGCTAGTAACAGTAAGTCATACAATTTAAACCTTCATTGTAAAATTTATTGCGATTAATAATGATAAGTCATACAATTTATACCTTCGTTGTAAAGTATGTTTCGGTTAATAATAGTAAGTCATACAATTTATACCTTTTTTGTAAAGTTTATTTCAACTAGTAACAGTAAGTCATATCATTTATCCCTTCACTGCAATGTTTGTTTCGGTAATAATAGTGTGTTATAGAAATTATACCTTCATTGCAATGTTTGTTTCGGTAATAACAGTGAATCATAGAAATTATACGTTCATTGCAATGTTTGTTTCGGTAAATAATAGTGAGTCATACAGTTTATACCTTCATTGTAGAATATGTTGTCAGTTAGTAATGGTAACGTATACAACTTATTTCCTCATTGCTATGTTTGTTTCGGTAATAATAGTAAGTCATAAAATGTAAACATTCATTGTAAAGTGTGTTTCAGCTAGTAATAGTAAGTCTGTAAGTAGTAATACTGTTCCCATTTGTTAGGGTATAGATTTACAAAGGTGAAAACGTATGCTTTTATATTTGGGTTTTGTAGATCTATGGCAGTAGTATGCTGTGTATATATGTATACATTTAACGTATTAAGTTTCGACTGATGTTAAAATAACATTTTAAGGAAAATTTTCTTCCTCCCGTTTTGTGCTATCACAAAGCTAGACAATTGGTTATCTGAGTTCTGTCCACAGCGAAGAAATGAACGCCAGAATTTAGTTTCAAAAGGTTACAATCTTACCGCTGACTTACTGAAACTAAGTAAAAGATAAACTGAAAAAATGACTATTTAAAACGCATTTTTATCATAACACAAACACTTTTGTTGTAGATTACAACATCCCATTTAACGCGTTTCGCGGCTTGAAATATATTAAGTGATAAACATATTCTACAATATCATCCTTTTAAACCAGATCTTTTATTGTTACCTCTTGTATGTGTGGTTATTGAATATTATAGTAAACTTGTCATTATGGAAGATAGATTAACCCAAAACTGTTGTCAAAAACAAACAACATACCGAGAGTATAGTAAACTAGGCTTGTAATATACGCACTTTATATTAATGTTGTTTTCACGGCCTGTTCTACTGAAGGCGTAAAGAAAAAACAAAGTTCCTGCTACTACCAAATAAAGTTTCTGAATTCTCCTTGCAAAACATTACCGAAAGTTTCGATGTTCCTTTATCAGCAACTTGAGGGAGTAGATTATAAGACACCCGAGAGACGAACAAATCTAAGTCTGTAACATACGTAATGCCACAAAAAATTATTTAACAACTCAAAAAAGAATCAGGAGATTTACACTTTAAAAGGGTGCGTTATAAGAGTGACAATCAGTTCCTTAGCATGTATAATGAGTGGTAGAGTGCTGATTGACTGATTGCCTCCTCTCTGGTCTGTAGTTCAAAATTAAAGTTGAAGTTTAAAGTTCATGAGGAACTTAGTCGTATTTAGGTTAAACAATGTTACCTGATGCATACAGGTGTTTTTTTTTTAGTCTTAACATAACATAGTTGGCAGACTTGTTTTCCGTAGATAGACAATAAAAATGGTCTTCTAAAATTTAACAAATGACAAAAAAATCGACACATTTTTGCAGTGAAATATTTTCAAATTATTTCCGGGAAATTATTTTATTTTTTTATTATAACGTGAAGTTTTCACTTTGGTCACACACACACACAAAAGAACTCAAGTAAGACATGCACACACACAAAAAAAACTTTCATGTAATCTGTAAGTTAGAAAAATTGTGTATTTCTTCTGTAATGTTCTACACATAGTAATCCAATAAAAATCTACTTCGTTGTGAATATTTGTTTGGAATTAAACTCAAAGCTCCACCATTGGTTATCCGTGCTTTGCCCACTACAGGTATTGAATCCCGGTTTCTAGCCGTGTGAGTCTACAGACATATCGCTGTGCCACTGGGGGGCTTGTTACGATTATCTCATCTCTTGCAGGTGTTTACAATTGCTGCATTTCATAATTTGTAGTTGTTCATTTTAAGATTAAGATATAATGCCTTGGTATAAGCGCATGTGCAAAACACTGCCGTCATAATATTTATATTTTTTAATATAACTATTAAGGTATCTTCAACGACTTTCAATACTAATAAGTTAAAGTAAGTGTCGTTTCATAATGTAAAGTTTTACTTAAAAAAGAATGCAGCTCACATATTTCTAAGTAACTTCAAATAAGATGTATTCCACTTGATATTTAGTTCATGGGTTTTTATTATCTTTCTGATATTAATCGTCTCAACACGAGTCTTCTAAGAAATATCAATGTTATGGCAAAAATAACGGTTATTACATGGAACTGCCATTCTTATGATAAATATAACAACTATTATTTATAATTATGCTAGATACGTCGTACTGAATGCTTAGTGCTAGCAAGTACTTCCAACGTGTTATAACGAATATTGTAATAATGTATATATACCCTTAGAATCTGGATCAGTAAAGGTCATAAAGAAGGAAAGAGATAAGATAGATAAGCTGGTTATTATCATATTAAAAAAAAAAAGTGTGACGTACCTTTGTTTGTTTTAGTGTCAAAACTGTCCACCAGGGAAAATCAAGCTTTGCGTGAAATTCAAAAAAACAAAACAAAAAAAAAACCTTTCACATTTCGGAAGATATATAACTAGTAATGTATGAAATGACTGTTATACATTTTGTTGTTGTTTTTGTTAGGAAAAAGAACTATGAAACAGGAAAAAAACAACAACTAAAAATTATTAACTAATAAAGTGGTTAAAAAATTATGTCAAAATAATACAGTTAATCGTATCTGGCGCGCTTTTATTTTCCGATTGGAATTATTATAATATAATTATGAATTTAAAAATGAAGCAATAATATAAATATATAAATAAAAACCTTCTTTGCGAGTCAACAAATAAAAAAGTATTTGAACTTAAGAAAGTGATTTAAACGAGCAAACGTAAAGTGAATATATCATATTGCGCTGGATTTATTCTATAATTGTTTGACAAAGCATATTGCGTTTTTAATGGTTTTCATTTAAGTTGTTTAGAATTGGGATGATTTGAGCAGAATAGAACCTAATAAATTACAAATAAAACACAGCGAATATTGATGAACAAACCGGAGAATAGTGCAATTGAATAACTTACATTAATTCCCTATGCATTAGAACATTTTCTTTTATCATTCAAGTCACAAAATTTATTTTATTTTACGGTCTCAGTGTACAAGTACAATAATCAAGTATACGCGCAACTAAAACAGGATCACTATGGCAAACCTCTTATCCTTACTGAGGTAGCAAAATGTAACTTAAGTGTAAACAGGAGCCCGACATGATCTAGTGGTTAGGTCGCTCGACCCACAGATCCCAGGTTCGAAGCCACATAGACAAACTTGCTCGTCTTTTTAATCGTAGAAGCGTTATAACGTGAGAGTGAATCCCATATATGTTGGTAAAACAGTACCCCAAGATGGTGTTGACTAGCTACTAGTCTTTCATTGCTACATGAGGAACAGCTAGTGCACATATCCCTCGTGTGTTTTTTTTGCGAAATTCAAAACAGGTTAAACCAATTGGGAAGAGTATAAATATATTGCAGATACCAGAATTTTTACTCACTATTTTTGGAATTGAAATTATTAAGAGACTTTTTTTTTTTTTCAAGGAGTAGAAAATTAAAAAGAGCAGTCCCGCCTGATACATGAACAAATAAGCCAATTTGGGATTAGTTTTACGAGCTTAAGGTACTGTTTTCGCTGAGGATCGTCTGGAGACGAAACACTGTTTTGAACTATCCAAAAGTGCATTTCTGGCTTATCTTTCAAGTAGCACAGAAGAAGGAAACACAACAACCGTTGATAAACAGATAGCTCAGGACATCCTGCGAATTATCAAGTTGTAATTCCTTCTCTCACCTTTCCAGACATTTCCTCGATAAACAAGAAATACTTCGAACATTACTTGATCTGTTTGTTTTAGAGAGAGATCTGTTAAACGATAGGAGGGCTGTTAGAGATTATGTCTTGAAGCTTTAGGGAGTATGCCTTCATATATGAAATTGTAATTTGAACTAACTTGAGAGTATAAAAGTAAATAGTTGTAAATATTTTCCAAATTCTAAGATTATTCATAGTGTGTATTTCTAGAAATTTTAGCATTTTAGGTACTTTTATTTAAGATTTCGTTAATTACCGAAGAAATAAAAACGTATACATTCCATTAAGCTTTTCATACATCGAATTACGTGTGTTGTTTTACTTGTTCACTGAAGATAATTTGCATTGCGTTAAGCACGAAGCTTACAACGCTGAAAGTTATTAACATGTTTGTTTTGGAAATATTTTATCAAACTTAAGATTCCGTTAAGATAGAGCTACCTATAATTACGTTCCAATCCAAATTAAACATGGGGTAATTTTAGATCAAAGTTTCCTCAGTTTGTTTGTTCTTTATCTACATCGAAGAACCAATTGACTTTCAGATAATGATAGCAGATTATTTAAAGACAGATTGCCCTTTCTTTCGTTGACCAGAATACAAATTAATACTTGACCACAATCACGATACATACGTGCTCAATATGATCATGTTTTGATGACATTTAGTGGCAGATATCTTTGTTGCTGGTTTTTATTTTCATTTTTGAACTGTTTTAATTATACATTTCTCACTCATGATAAATATGTTATCATAAACAAAATGATAAAACCAATGAAATATGACTATCGTTTTGATAATTTGCCTAATTATGTACATCCTATTTGGGTATAAAATATGCCATCAACTGAAATAAGTAATTGGGCATTTCACCATTATACGCTCTTTATTTGCTATAACGAATTACTAGGTATTATTAATTCCCTCTATTATTTTATACTTATATTACCATGATTTTTATTCGTATACAATTAAAATTACTAGTGAAATACTAGTTGAAAATTTTTACCACAAGGAAACGTATATTTTAACTATTTTTCGTTCTCTCTCTCCCTATATACATACACATATTTATAAGGCACAAAAATCTGTGTCTGTCTGTTTATCTCTTATCTAACTAGATTAATCTTAATCTAGTCTTGAACAAGGAGAATGTTAATGGGAGCTCACAGCCTCTTCGCCCCCGTTATTGCTGTTGTTAAGTATTTATTGTCTTTTTTTTTTTTTTTTTGAATCTTGAGCAAAGCTACACGAGGGTCATCTGCACTAGCCGTTCCTAATTTAGCAGTGTAAGATTATAGGAAGGCAGATAGTCATCACCACCCACCGCTAACTTTTTTATCAAAAATAGTAGGATTAACCGTCACTTTGTAATAGCCCCATGGCTGAAAAGGCGAGCGTGTTTGGTGTGACGAGGATCGAACCTGCGATCCGCAGACTGCGAGTCGAGTTCCCTAACCGCCTGGCCATAACGGGTATATTGTCTTTGACGTAAGTTCGTCTTAGCTACATTTATAGATGGCGCCACGTCTTCACACTAAAAACGTACCACTACTATATATATATAAACATATACATAAAGAACAAAAAACTCCGCGTTTGCTCGTTTGTCCCTTATCTAACTAGTCCTAGGTCACTAAGGCAATCATCAAACTTTGAGGGATGATAGTTTGGAACACGTTACTGGGAGATTACAAACCTCCACCGCATTATAGATGTTATTGAGAATTTACTGTGTTTGATGTATGTTAGCGTTAACTACGAACGGTGAGTCTTCAGATTTACAACGCTAAAATCATCGGTTCGATTCCTCTCGACGGACACATCAGATAGTTCGTTCGATGTGATTTTGCTTTAAGAAAACGCACACACATTAAATTTTCTGTAATACAACACAAACACAGCGTGGAGGGCGGGTATAAAAACGGCCTGTGTAACACAGAGATTGTGCTTGCACTCTCTATGGAGGAATGCAATGAAAACAAAAAGTCTGCTACTATTGTAATAATACCTAAACTCAGATGTAATTGATACGACAACAGCCACCATAACGCTGTTATCAACAGACGCTTCTTGAGTTACATCCACTTCCTACTTTAGCCCATGACCTTACAACTTTCTCCTATAAAACATTTCTGCGGCCAATGATCGTCAGTGAATTAATAACGTGAAACAGTGTTGAAGGACATTAAGAGATGGGTGTTGAAATCACCCCTACCATTACTTCCTAGAAAGTCACCCTGACTATCACACACTGTATACCATGCTTTAAGTATATACGTAATGAGTTCTTAAAGTTTATACAACACCTTTGGTAAGGTAATAATGAATACTGTAATAACACGTTATGTTATAAATAAATTGTATGAAAGTTAGGATTTCTATATTACTTATCAGTGCATCTACCTCTACGTTTTTAAGTTCATAACCAGGACAAAGGATTGGTACCTCAGCTAGTATGTATATAAATATATATACATATAAATTTTGTATCGATAATATTCTATAAGAATATCCTCAAGGTTTAATTATTGGTATTATCAGTTGTGTTACTTTATTGTGGAAAAAATACATTTAAAGGTAATCGTAACATACATATATATATATATGTACATACGTATAAAGAGTTCATCCGAGATGATTGGCAGTGACTTTGTAAGTTTACGGTTTTATAACTCTACAGTCTTGGGTTCGAAGCCTATGAAGGACAAAGAGTGGATAGTTTATTATGTAGCTTTGAGCTAAGCTAAATTTCAAATAATGATGTATTTCAGATTAATTTCGTTTTGAACAGAGTAACCAGTTTTGATTTTCCATTTGATCGAAGAAATCCCTTCTGAAAAATATGAAATGATTAATTGATTTTCATGTGTTAAGGCACCACGTTTGAATCACTACACATAGAATGTGCTATAAATAATGAAAACACACATGCGTTTTCTAGGCTGTTTTTTTTTCTATATATTCTCCCTGTCTTTATTTCGATACGATATCGATATGTCCTTAATAAATCATGATAGGCAACTTGATCCACATGTCTAAATCCACTATAAAATAACACTCTTTGTTCAACACGACATTAAATTGTGTATCTGTCACACATTTCACTGCACAATCTGCCAATCAGCCTGATTCATGTCCACCAAAATAATATATGCTTCAGTTACTAGTATAAAGTTATCTGTTAATTTTTGCAGAGGAAAGCTAAAGAAAGAGCAGCTAATCAAAAACACCCACCGCCAACTCTTGAGCTCTTAGAATTAAATGATAGGATTTGGCTGACACCCTTATAACGCACCCTCGATCTCAAAGTGCAGATGCAATGTTCTAATTGCGACAACGGGTCCCCAACCATGGACATTTGGGTATACAAACCCAGTTAATCACTAGGCTACACACGACTGTAAATAAAGAGAAAGAGTTGTGTAAAAGAATTTAAAATTAAGAATTATTTGTTTTGATTAGGCTAGAAATCGCACTCCCTTTTTCCCTGCTGAACGAATATAAAAATAATTATAATTCTTCTTACAAATATGTATATATCTTATTACCCGTTTTTTAATTTGTTTTGCAATTGAAGTAAGTATACTCAATGTGGAATTTAACACTTACCTGGTTTTCAGGAACCTTGTATTCTATTTTATTCTTGGAAACAAAGGCAAAGTAAACCAGTTTAAATAGATGTATCTCATTTTTCTTCTCGTGCGCCATCTAACACTTTAGATGGTATAGAATACCTTTATGATTATTATTTAATTAAAATATTTCTACATTCTGTATCATTTAGTTTGTTTTCTCCCTCGAATGAAGTGCCTGGATATTTTATTGTCATGATAAAGTTTAGAACACGAAGACTCCGAAATGAACAGAATACTTATCAAACAGTATAATCAAACACTGAGGTGGAATTTTAAACTTACCTGGGAGAAGACTTAGCAGGATTAAAGTGAACAGAATGACTGACGGATCCACCCAAATTTTCTTCATCTTTGAAACCCTAGTTAGCTAACCTGACTTGTGGAACGAGTCACAGTTTATTGTAATGAAGACCTGGATGCTATTAATATGCTCTTTCATGTCGGTATGTAGTAAGCCCACAGCGACACCGCGATGCAGAGTACCTTGTTTCCAAATACGATACAAATGGATTACTTTGAAATTGCTTACGAGCTTATAGATTTACCTCTCAACCTTCATGCCAGCAAGGTTTCGCTCTTCTCCATCGTCGAAACGCTGCAAATGTAATTTAAACTGCTTGAGATCTCTGCACGCGAAAGGTAAGATGATGACTGCGCATGCTTGGCGACGTATTGTATACGGTTGAAAGATGCTACTAGTGTTGCAAAGAAGTGCCTTCCTATCGAGCGGTTAGGAATGTAATCCAGTTAGTAAGTTCTTAAGTCGACTGTGTGAAAGGGAAAAACACAGTTACTCCTGCCAAAGAAAGAATATAAGCGGTCGTAAACACAGGTTTACAAGATTTAGATTAATTCTGAAACCCAAGGCAGTTAACTTGGTGGTTTCATTATTTGGACTCATTGCACAGCGTCGGTGTTAAAAACTGACTAAGATGTTTGTTTTATTCTGTAGTTTAATAACTATGTAGAACACGAGTTACTTTTTCATGACTGTGAAATACTGAGAACGAGTCCCTCGAAATATTAGCTCAGTGTCTTAATAATGTTAGATGTTCTTGAATAATGTTTAAAGTAAAAAGTTAGAATAATTAAGCTACATCATTTATCTTCCCGGAGTTTTTCTTGTGGGGGGGGGGGGCTAAATTCTTCAGCAGGCTAAAACAAATAAAATACTAAAACTTATTTTTCAAGTACTGAAAAAATTCACAATTAGTTGCTTAACTTATAATAATGAACGTATAATGTGACCGACGATTTCTTTTATGAACTAAAAACTGCCTACAGCATATATATGTTTTATTTGGCTTTAACATACTTTTTAAAAAATTCAAAAATCCAAAGGTAAATGGTTAACTCAATTAAAGGTTAACAGTGAACATAAATCACTGACCTTATGAACGGTAATTTTGTTTTAACGGACATTTTAACCCAACTGAAGTTATTATACAGTCTTAAGTTGATTCGCCTTATCTGAAACCAATATTAATATGTCACTGCGAAATTAGGTTTACAGGTTTTATATTGTACGTCAAAAATTTGTTGTTTTGAAGCCAAAATATGTCAAGACAAGGATGTGCCTTACATTTAAATGTGCGCATACCCCCTGGGATTCAGTGCGATCAAAGCAACTTAAGCCACGTTTTATTCAAAAAGCAGGGAAAGATAACTTAAGCTTCTGCTTCTAAAACATTATCATAATCTCACGATTAAAACTATGTAGTTTCTTGTAGAGTGACAAACGTAATTTAACAATAATTGTTTGATTTTAAATTTTTTCATTGTTAAGTTTGTTTTTTTTATGACTGTCTAATGTTGATGGTTTTCTGACATTTGGAACCTTAAATGTAATTTACGATAATATTTTTTTGTTTTCCTACACTGCTACACTAAACTAATATTTTGACAAAAGTTTCAAATACAGTTTCCTAAAGTTTCTGAAATTAAACTAAAAATGTTGGAACAGTTGTTTAATATTTCAAATATTAATATTCTAAATCATTTACGTGTACTCTTTAATATGATATATTAAAAGGAAATTTATATATTAAAAAAATACTTAAATATATATATAAATAAATGTTTCTCTAGCGTCTTCAATAAATAATAGACTTTTCTGTGCTTGTATGTTTCCTAAGATTGAATCAACCTTTCATTTTATCCAGATAGCCTACGACATCAACAACCAACTGATTGTCTTGTGAACGTAAAATTCAGGTCTGAATAGTGAATAGTGGACATAAGTTTATAATGTGGTCTACGTGACATTCTACGGCAAACTACATTTCTCTACCGAAGATTAGGAATAGTGTGAATGCTTTTGCTCTTTTTGTTAATTATTATAAAGGATTTGATTTCTTGGCTTTGTGTTTAGTGTACCTGAACCGAAGATTTTATGAGTCACGACTCGAGTCCCGTCAGTCAAAAACAGAGCTCGCTACCGATGGGATATTAGAGATATGGTGAAATTCCGTTACTTGATTAGAGTACTAAAAAGAGTTAGATTTTTTTAAACTGTTGCCTTCCCTATGGTTTATAAGTCTGAAATTAAGAATGTCTGTGCATATATAGCCCTTGTATAGCTATGGGCAAACATTCTAAAAACAAACAAATAAACACATTTTATTAAATATATGTATATAACAATGATTTGTAAGTGGATAATTTGAAAAATGAAAATTATTTATAAAAAGTTGTAAGTAGCAGATTTTGGTGAATACATTCTGTTTGTTTTACACAGAGTGTGTTGTTGTTTTATAGATTAGAAGCCACAAAAGGAACACAAACTTTTAACACACACGTTTGACAATTTCTCTCAAGTCGAAACAGTTTCATTCTTTTCTTAAAATCCTCCTCTGGTATAGCGGGAAGCCTACGGATTTACAACCCTAAAATCAGATGTTCGATTCCCCTCGGTGGATTTAGCAGGTTTTGCTATAAGAAAAACACACGTAAATTTTTTTAAATAATATAATTTTGTAATCGTTTATCATGACACTTTGAATGAAATAATTTCTGATAATCTATGAAAAGGACAAGAACAATATTTCCTAACTATTGCATTTTGCTCTGTTTCTCTGAGGTGATATCGAAATTGTTAATAATTTATATTTTGTACAGATTATGTGCTTTCTTCTAAATTAATATATTAAATTTAATAGCCCTCTAGTGGCACAGCGGTATATTTGTGGACTTACAACGATAGAAGTCGGCTTGCGGTACCTGTGGCGGACATAGCACAGACAGCCTATTGTGCAATTTTGTGTTTAACTACAAATGAGTTCACTAAAAAGTAAATTTATACATATTTAAGTAAAATATGCATTTACGGCTAAGTTGATAAAACTAAATTATTTGCTCAAAATATTGTCCAAATAACAGAACAGGTATATATATATATGTATGTACACTGTTGGCCAAAATCTTAAGGCCAATGAACATAAAGAAAAAATATGCATTTTGCGTTGTTATACTCAACCACTTATTTGAGTAGAGCTTTGAAAGATGAAAATAAGAAAAGGGAAAATAAAAACTTGTTTAGTATTTAATAGGGAAAATGTGAACACTATGAAATTAGCCTAAATACTAGCTGGTCAAAAGTTTAAGACCATACTAAAACGAAGCGTTAATCGGTAAACACGTAACGAAATTTAGTCATTTGTGTTCAAGCATTAGCATTGTCAACATCTCCCACTGACATCTCCAGTGTTACATTGGGTAAAAACATGGCAAAGGCTAAAAAGTTGACAGAGTTTGAACGTGGCAGAATTGTCGATCTGCAAAAGCTAGGTCTCTCTCAATGTGCCATCATTGTTGAGATTGGACGTAGTAAAATTGCTGTTGCACATTTCTTAAAAAACCCTGAGGGATACGAAACGAGAATTTCAAGTGGTCGGCCCAAGAAAATTTCGCCGGCATTGACCAGGAGGATTCGACGGAATGTCCGCCAAGACACCAGCCGATCGTCGAACCAGATTAAGGCCCTTACGGACGCAAAATGCAGCTCAAGAACAATAAGACGGCATTTACGAGAGAAAGGCTTTAAAAATCGTAAACGTCTTCCAAGGCCACACCTCCTTCCACACCAGGAAACAGCTCGGTTAAACTTTGCTGAGAAGCACCAAATATCGGATGTAGAAAAGTGGAAGAAGGTGTTGTTCTCTGATGAGAAAAAAAATTAACGTGGATGGTCCAGATGGCTTCCAACGTTACTGGCACAATAAGGATATCCCACTGGAGACATTTCCTACACGACACAGTGGAGGAGATTCCATCATGATCTGGGGTGCCTTCTCCTTCCATGGAACAATTGATCTTCATGTTATACAGGGGCGTCAAACAGCAGCTGGCTGCATTGGCATGTTCAAGAGAGCATCCTTATTAACTGAAGGTTTTCGCTTGTGTGAAAATGGCTAGATCTTTCAGCAGAACAACGCTGTAATCCACAATGCCCGCAGGACAAAGGATTTTTTCATGGCGAATAACGTGATTCTTTTTAACCATCCAGCGTGTTCGCCCGAACTGAACCCCATTGAAAATGTTTGAGGGTGGATGGCAAGGGAAGTCTATAAAAATGTGGACGCCAATTCCAAACAGTGCATGATCTTCGTGAAGCCATCTTTACCACTTGGAATAACATTCCAGTCAGCCTTCTGCAAACGCTTATATTAACTATGCCAAAGCGAATGTTTGAAGTTATTCGCAATGACGACTGTGCAACTCACAATTAATCATTAAATAATTAAATGACTTTTAATTAAATCATCCTAAAAAGGACGATTAATACTAATTCATTAATAATTAATTTGTACTCAAAGGGATGATACAATAATTAAGACTTACAGTTGTCGGTACTAATTCACTGAATCATTTATAATTAAACTGTCCTGAAAGTACATTACATTTTTAATTAGTCATACAGGAACAATACGATAATTAAAACCTACTCACTGAAGTTACTAAAGATTTTCAGCTCTAAAATATCATAGTTCCTGTTCCTAAAAGAGATATATCTTATTCAATTTGACGCATATAATACATAACTATAGGTTTAAATCGTCGTGGATAAATATCTGTTAATTCATTATAGTAGTGTTCTAAAACATTAAATAACACATTTTTAGCTGACCTGAAATGTACGTGTTAAATCAGTATTGTTAATGTTAGAAGATGTAGTTATATTTTTAGTTTTAGGTATAACATTTCTAGCTGACAATACAAACGCAAGTGTTGTCATTAGGTCCTCCATCAATGATAGAGTTACAGATTGTTTGTAGTTCTGTACGAGGGGAACTTCTATTATCTCAATATTTGTTTACAACAGAAACATTCATTCCGTACTTTTTATCAGCAGAAATAACACTGTAGTGACAATACGTACACCAGTTTACTGTAAAAAGCAAACAATGATCATAAAGCTACTGTTAAAATATCTACCGTCTTGTTGTCTTTTATTCCTTTAATACAAAACTCAGATAAGTGTGACTTTAGGATATTACTAGAGTGAAATTTCGTAAATTTTCTTATAACAACAGAAGTATAACACGAATTGTATAATAAATTACACGAAAATTAATTTAATCTATACATATTTAAGTTTTGTGAATATCACAGGTTATTATTATGCTATCAACATCTCGTCTTTTATTGTAAGAAACTTGAAAAATACTGAAATAGAATTTCTGGTTCATTTGTCCGTTTTGTATAAATACTTGCTGTTCTCAATAGAGCTCCTTCGATCTGTGTTATAAATGTATATATAAAAATAATCATACCTATAACGGGAGGTCACACAATTTATATTTCAAATGTTTCGTATAGCTCTTAAAATAAAATAAAAACAACAAAACAACTTTGATTATTTGTCCCTTGTATTTCATCTGAAATATTCAACTTGAACAAATATGTATGATAAACTGTAAGTCTGTATAATCATGTTGAATGTATAAAACGTGAAATACAATATTATTTATCACAAGAAACGACAAATGAAATATTTTGTCAAGAACTTTTTTATTGCTATCGTTGTTACTTTACATATCTTGTCAGGGGCCCGACATGGCCAAGCGCGTTAAGGCGTGCGACTCATAATCTGAGGGTCGCGGGTTCGCATCCCCGTCGCGCCAAACATGCTCGCCCTTTCAGCCGTGGGTGCGTTATAATGTGACGGTCAATCCTACTATTCGTTGTTAAAAGAGTAGCCCAAGAGTTGGCGGTGGGTGGTGATGACTAGCTGCCTTCCCTCTAGTCTTACACAGTTAAATTAGGAACGGTTAGCGCAGATAGCCCTCGAGTAGCTTTGCGCGAATTTCAAAACAAACAAACAAACTATAATATCTCACAATGTTTCGTTGGTAAGTATGACGCAATTATAGACTGAATAATAAATGTATTCACTCTTTTCCACGCTGTGTTACAAGAATAATGTGTTTAAGTAAGACCGTCGATTTCACACAGTTCTTTCATTATCTGTAAATTAAGGTACCATATACATGAACAAACTTTGTTTTAATCTAGTTATTCAGTTACTTTCATTATGAAATATAGTTTTGAAGTAGGTATTTAAATGAGAAATTTGTACACATTCTACATAAATTTGATAAAACAAAAATAACACATCAGTATTATACAAATCAAATTAATACTTAACATAATACACAGGTGATATTATCAAAACATGAAACAATGATCACACGATTATGTCCTTCTTGACGAAAATCTTGTTTAGTTTTGTTATGCACACCAACACTAATGTTTGAGATTCACTGTTTAAATTCATCCCAAGAAAACTTTGGCTACTTGTGTTAAGTGAGTTTATCGTTACAAAATTAATATAGTAACTGATGTTTTTTATTATCAAAACTGAATTGTTATCAAACATTTAATCTCTTGGTACTAATACCAGTTAACTTGTAAAATGTACTTTGTTCTTCCAGTTGTATGGATCAAGTCTGTCAGTAGCCTTGAATATAAATAAAAACACTTCGTACTGTCATGTTTTACTTTTTTGAACTGGAGTGTTTTTGTCAAACTTTGCTCTATTTCTACACTGGAATAGAGTAATAACTTTACAAAAGACACAGACTTGGTCAGTTTAGAACTGACTTTTGAATAATTCCCATTGATAAACTGTGTGTTGGTGATGCAAAGTTCTCCAAGGTATTGTAGATAAAAGCTTTACATTTAATCACGTGTTGTCAAAATAACTGTTTATATGCATACTATAGTTTGACATCATATACGGTTTCGTTAGTTTCACGAATTTATAATAGAGACCACATGTGGAAATTTGTATGTGCATTTCATGATAGTGGCCTTTGTGAAAGTTGTAGTGTTTGAAATATCAGTAATCGGTAAGTTGTTTATTTATTAGATTTACTTGTAGAACGATTACTTGTTACGTCCGATTTGTAAAGCTTTAAGTATCCTGAAAGAAGCTGTTTACTAGAAATGCATTCCACACTTTCACAGGTTTTGTTACGTTCACCAGTGGTCAACGGCTGTTTCAAAAATGGACAGATACAGTAAGTCAGTCATTTATTATTTTAGTACAGATGTTAACATATGCAAAATAATGATTTTAACATAGTTAAATCGAGATATTGATGAATTGTAAAAGTACTGTCACAGTATATTTCTTAAAATCCTATGGAAAGTTCTTAAAATAATAGTAATTTAATATATATAGATATGTGTAAGTTAACCCTCGTAAAACACGAGATAAAGTAACTTGTAAATTATTTTGTTGCATAAAGTCAAATTAGTAAAAGTGTTATTGCATAATAAACGTTTTATTAACGATGTAAATGGTTGCATAAAGTTAAATAAGTTAAGCTGTAATCATTGTATGGTACTGCCCTTTTTAGGGCAATTTTCACCTGTGTCATATATTGTACGTGTCATATTGAGTAAAATATATTTTTAGGACAGGAAATGCGATAATTAGTACTGAAAATCTCTAACTACTTGATTAAGTTTCAATTATGGTATTGTTGTTGTAGGAGTAATCAGTGTTAAGGAAATGTAATGTCTTTTTAGGACAAATTGATTAACTAATGAATTAACATTAAACATTCTTTTTAGAATGATTTAATTAGAACTGATTTAAGAATTAGTGCTAAAATATTTAAGCAATAAGTTTTAAATACTGTATCATCTTTTTTTAGGACGAACTAGCGTTAAGCATCCATTTTAGGACGATTTAATTATAAATGATATTATTAATTAATCATTAATTACGTTCATGTAGAAACATGCATTGTATGAGTCATGTCTACCTAGAAGCACGTTCTCTACTTTATGTTACTATTACGTAATCATTCAATAAGGTCGTCTGTCTGGTATCAAACTAGAAATTCAACACTATGACATTATAACTGTTTATCTGATATCGAACTATGATTTCAACACTATGACATCATGGCTGCCTTTTCTAGAAATTTAATCTAAGAGAACAATACTAGTATGATATTTTACACACACGTATCATACATTGTTGATTATTACGTTCGAAAATCTCTATAAATTTAGAGTTTAAGCTTTGTGAATGTATGGCAGAAACGGGAATGGTTTTCAGTGATGGAGAATTTATTAAAATTGTTTAACAATATTCACAGAATATGCATGTCCAGAGAAAAATATTTGGTGGAGCAAACTAGCCTTTCCCGCTTTACTGTCTCACGCAGGACAAAAGATCTTTCAGAGGACATCAAAGAAACTTTGAAAGAGAGATTGAATTCGTGTGAAGCTTTCAGTCTGGCTTTTGATGAAAGCACTGATATCAATGACACATCCCAACTTGTCATTTTTTTCATCAGAGCTGTTACTGCAGGCTTTGATGTTTTCGAAGAGTTTTAGATATGGCAAGCCTTTCCTCCACAAACCACAGGACAGGGATATTTGTGAACAAGTGCTTAAGGTTGTAGAAAATGAACTGAATCCTTATAAATTATGTGGTGTTACAACAGATGGTGCTCCTTCCATGACAGGTAGGACAAATGGATTCACCAAGAAATTTCTAACTGCAATTGGAGCGTAGAGGGCCTTTCCCAATATACAATGTAATTCATATACATTTTTAAATATATATATTTAACTAAAAGAAACATTGATATTAAACTAAATATATATTAGTAATTCCATTACAATACATATTGCTGAACTACTGGGGGGGGGCTCAGATTAGAAGTGAAACCTCCTATCCACCGGGCCATGCCAAGTTCTAACTGTGAATAGCTGTCCCTAATTTAGAATTCATAGATTGCGGGAAGACAGCTAACCAAGAAAATCCAAGCCCCAACTCTTATGATACTTTAATTTACCGCCACTCTTATGACTCATCCACGTTCCCCAAATCTAGAGCACTTTTTTGTGGCAATGAGATGCAAACCATGAATTTAGGATTCACAGTAGGGACACACTAACCACTGGATCACAACTCAAAATATAAATGTGAATATATCTTACATATATCTATATATATTCATGTAGAATATATATTTAAAATGATATTTGAATAATTCAAAGTTCTCGTTAAATATTATCTTGTGATAAGAACTGAATGATTAAATATCGTGAAATATTAGGTAAAATTATGAAATCATTATTTAATGTATTTATATCAGTTTTTACGCTCATTCAGGTACGTATTACGTTAAAATTTCCGAACTCATATTTACAGCATTTACAGTGTTATCGGAAAAAACACAACAAACAGAAGTACAGTTACTATCAATGGATCAGGTTTTATGAATATTACGTATTAAAAGCTTACGTTAATCCTTTCTTACCTGGTGATTCCGTTTGGGATAGACGAATTACCTAAAGAAAACCAATTAAAGGATTCTGTTTGTAACAACGACAAAAAATTATACATAAGTTACCAATACCGTTTGTCAGTAACGGGAACCGATATTAACACACAAACGTCTAAATTAATTCATTTAAATTCGAGCTCTATTGTTGCTCGTCTGGATTACTTACTGTAACACAACTAATAAGAATATAACGCTATAGGTAGCTGCAAAATAGTGATTCATTTGCGTAAATAACTGTTTATAGATTTCGAAGTCGATATTAATTTTGCATTTTAAAGAAGCGCTGATCCATATGTGCGACGCACTTCATAAAGAATTACTACAAATGCGTTTTACTAAGAAATGCCGATAATATGAATACATCTATAATTATTTATTACATAACAAACTTAAAAGAGTGACCAGTGTGAGCAAACACTGACAAAACATTTTCAATATATATGAATATTCAAACACGATTAGTGATAGAAGACGATAACTCAGAAAATATGAACATACGTGCATAAGGTAGTATTCATGCCATATACACAATGATAAATAACTCTAATGAATTAAAAAACAAGTAGGCAAAACAGTATTCACACTGTATATAACAAAAAGAATAATTTAAATAAACATATTTACACTAAGCAGTATTCATACGATATACAAGAAAGGTGGCTAGTTATTTAAGAGACTTTTAAAGACAATGTATACAATTTTGAATTATGATGAATTTACATAGTTTATATTCATTTATCATGTTGCTCATGATAGTGTACAAACTTAGATAAATTTGTACAATATGAAATGCCCATAAATTGCCACTGGCATTATTTACGCTGCTCGAGATTTGTGAACATATCTAATACTCATATTGTAGATTTTTATGCGAACATTGTTTATTTTTAAATGAATCTGATGTTTGCAGTGGTTAACATTTCATTATCAAAATCTGAAATATAATACAGTGATATAGTCATTCTGTTGGGTTATTGTCTCAAGGTTTGTTAACATTGTTGTACACAACATATTGTACTTGAAATAATACAGTGCATCTCTTACTAGAAAATGTTTTTTTTAAAATTAAGAACAAATGTTTGAAAATCATTGTTGGTTATATTATGGTGTATTTTTATACTCTTGTTATATTCCTCGTGCAAAAACAGAATAATATGATGAAACATCGTAATTTTTAATCTTTGGTTAGAAAATCACGTGTAAACAGATTTAACAAAGCAATACGTCTTTGGTCACAGGCATTTTTGATAATTAAATCATGAATTTGATCATTAGACTCAGCAACATAAATAAGTAAGTTGCTAATTTATCAGATGTTGTTTTTGCTATAATTATCTAAATATGAATTTCGGCTATGATAATTTTTAAAACAATTAGAAACCATAATAATAAGTAAGTAATTAACAATTTTTAAATTGGATAAGAAAATGTTATATTAATGGTGGAATATAATATGTGGTATGTTCCACCATCAATAAGACCCTTAATTAACGCTTATAAATCGCTATTTGCTTACCTGTTATGATACTAGCACAAAGTGCTTTCTCAGTCAACTATTAGAAACTAGAACTTGAAATTTATTTCATTAGATGCCATATTTCCAACCGATATATCGACAAATCTGGGTATTTTTGAGAACTGCCTGAAATATTTCTTTCTGAACTCCATCAATAATGTTTTATACACGTGGTAAAACAGTGAACTTTTATTTTAACAACACTCGATGATGATGAAATCAATTTTAAGCGAAACATTTCGTAAAGATGTCTCGAATTAGTAACTCAAAACGGCTGGTATGGGTATGAACACTTTTACTAATAAAGTAGAGAACAACGTTTCGACCTTTCTGAGATACAGAGTTAAAATAGCGTGAAAAATCGGTCCCTGTGTTAATAGATAAGGACGCTTTGGAGTTTCGCGACCTTGTCGTGTACTTGACTTTCTTTAAACTAGTTATTTTTAAGTTGGGTCATTGTCCAAATCCATTCATCTATCTTCAAAAATCTAGCTGGCAAACACACAAACAAACACGTACAATGGTAAAAACATAAAACATAGTTATTACTAGAATGCGGCACAAAAAGAAAAAGACAAGAACGAAATAAAAGTTAAAAAACAAAATGTTTGTTTGAACCACCAAAGTTAAAGTGTTCTATGGCTGTTTGTTGCAATGGCTAAAATACAAACAACCATAATAATTAGTAAATGTTCGAGCAGTAACTTTGGAAAAATGAAATAAGTGTTTAGTGGTTTGGAATAATAACGCAGTAGTTTATGACACTATATTCTCTTTTCCATTACGATCTTTTAATGAAATTCCAAAGCCTTTTACATTTCATTTCACTAGCTACATGTGTTTCAAGCATTTATTCACAAACACCCAAACTCTGAGCATGACAGACCATAGCAGAACATGATTACAATCTATCAAGACGTTCCTTTACGAGTAAATATATCCTCGAAAATCAAATAATGAATGAGCGAATGAAGTCTTGATCACAGCTGGTACTGATATACACCACGAGGGTAGCCGATAACGTCAGCAGCACCCGGGGCTCGACACCCTGGGATTTAATCGGTTTTAACTGGCAGCCTTAATTCGAGACACTAATCAATTTTCAGATATGATTAAATATATTCTCTATACAGCTGAGAAATTTAGTCTAATTGATGAAGATAGATCATTACACACACACATACATATATATGAAAATGAACATTTAATGTATCTTTGTCGGGACTTACAATTCGAAAATCCGAGTCTCAATCCTTGTGGTGTACAGAATACAAATTACCCATTGTGTAGCTCTTTGCTTAAAAACTCCACATTAATAAAAACAACAAACTTTTATAACCGGCCCAGCATGGCCAGGTGATTAGGTCGCTCAATTCGTAATTCGAGGGTCGTAGGTTCGAATCCCCGACACACCAAACATGCTCGCTCTTTTAGCCGTTGGAGCGTTATAATGTTACAGTCAATCCCACTATTCGTTGGTAAAAAATAACCCAAAGGTTGGCGGTGAGTGGTGATGACTACTTGCCTTCCTTCTTGTCTTACACTGCTAAATGAGGGACGACTAGCGCATAGAGTCCTCGTGTAGCTTCGTGCGAAATTCAAAAACAAACAAACGTTTATAACGAGCGTTAATACTTTAGCGTCATCTATGTGAGTAAAGCAGTATTACTGATCATGTTTTTTAAACTTATAATTTATTTTACAGATTTACTAGTTATGTTCACTTGATCCAATATTTTTCACGCAAGAATGTTAGAAAGAGAACTTTTATATATTTTCACGTTTAGGTAATGAATAGCAACAGTACAAGAAGATTACTAAAAGGCAGATTTAGACCCAGAAAAAGACGAACGACAGTGTAACAAGAAAGAAGTGACGTGTCTTCCATCATGTGAGAATTATAATGTTTAATTGTAAATTGTTGTTTCAGTTGTAAACACGTTTTATATTTTAATATTTATATATTTAATTTTTCTCCGTTTTTTAATTTATAATGATGTCTAGTTCCAGTCTGTGGAGCAGTATGGAGTCATTTTACAAAACATTTTGAATGTTAAGACTTTATATTACCTAACGAACGTAGAAAAAAAAAGAAAAATTGAATGAACTAACAAATTACATGAAAACAGTCGCCAAGCCAAGCCGTAACTAGAGTAAAAATAAAGAAACTGATATTATAATGGAGAGAATCCTTGATATCCAAAAGCTATTTACACTAACATTACTTATTTCACAAAGGAATTTCTTTCGTAGCGCTTTTTTACGAAATGTAAGCAACAGGAAACATAAAATTAATGCAAATATTATTCACCTGAAACCAGTGAAACTTTTAATATCTATCTTTGCCATTAGCTCATGTATAAAGTCAGAAGAAAATAATCAACTGAAAATGTAAACGTGTAATACTTGTAGTAGTGTAAGCAGGCTTAAGACTTTTCTTATATAACTCATTAAACTGTTTTCATGTTTTAAGTTAAGATACGTTACTCTGATTTAACTTGTTTTTAGTTTAACTGACAATCTAAGTTATAATGTTAAACTAGAAGATCACGTGTATATTGCCTTAAGACTTTTAGTGTAATAACTGTACTCTGACCAAGAATTTACAAGTGAGAAACCTTTGTTTGTTTTTGAATTTCGCACAAAGCTACTCGAGGGCTATCTGTGCTAGCCGTCCCTAATTTAGCAGTGTAAGACTAGAGGGAAGGCAGCTAGTCATCACCACCCACCGCCAACTCTTGGGCTACTCTTTTACCAACGAATAGTGGGATTGACCGTCACATTATAACGCCCCCACGGCTGGGAGGGCGAGCATGTGTGGCGCGACTCGAGCGCGAACCCGCGACCCTCAGATTACGAAGCGCACGCCTTAACGCGCTAGGCCATGCCGGGCCATACAAGTGAGAGGGTTTTGTTTTCAAACCCAGTAGTTAACTTCAGTGATAATCTTATTTCATGGACATTGAAATTACTTGAATATTACCAGAAAAAGTTGCCATTTATTTGTATATGTTTAAATGGTTTTTGACTATAAATTTGTCAGTGTTATTACACCAATGTAGGTTTATATCTATGTTTTCTGCATTAGGAAACTCAAAAGATTGGGTATTTCATGTCCCAACATGTTGAAACAATGATTAATGGATTGAGTGAAGACAGTTTTCAGTTTAATGAATTGTTAACGGTAAAATAGAAATGGTAGAGTTTAGGAAACTTCAGCTTACTCAAAAAGAAGTTAAATTCGTTCTTCATAAGTATATTCATGTACATAAGCATCAGTTTTACATGTACAAGAAAGAAATTTAAGACATTTGATCATAACCTTTTTTTTGCTGAAATTTCATGAGCTACTGAAATATACTGTCATTAAGACAGTATCAAAATACCAAATTTGTAATTGTTTTCACATTTATGTGTATTGTTAGAATGTTCAGAGCTGTTTTCGAACAACTTAAGCTGATGTTTTTGTTCTAAAGTAATAGATAACATTATAGAAATATTCTACCATTTAGTTTGTCTTGCTTAATAGAAATATTCTACCATTTAGTTTCAGTCTTGCTCCTTCTCACTCCGGACTGGAAACTTAGAGAAAATGTTTCCGTTATATACAAATACATCATCTGTTAATACGCATTAATGTAGCGAAAAATACAATAACCTATAAGATAAGTCGACTCATAGCAAAACATTTGGTTATGAAGCCTACCCTATCTACTTCTGTTAAGTGTGTGTGTTTTCTTATAGTAAAGCCACCTTGGGAAATCGAACCTCAGGTTTTACCTTTGTAAATTCGAAGATTTGCTGCAGTCCCGGCGGTAAACCTGCTATCGAGTATTCTCAAATTAGGTTATTATCTTCTAGGGTATGTTTTCGAATAGTTTCTGTTCCTGATAGAAACTCAAGTTTGGTTAAAAATAGTATAAAAATGTAAAGACATTTGTGCAAAGCAAATGACGCTATCAACTGCAGTTTTATGTAACTGATTGATTTTGTTTTATAGTTTAACTGTGTAAAGAAAATTATTGAACGCATGTCACTCAGATTACATTTGTGATGTGTCATTTAAATAAAAATTAAACTGATATTTATTTTATGACTTTGCTCATGTGTTGTTAAGTAAAATCAGTTTGAGAATAAATTTTGTGTTTGGAAAATTTAGTACAAATATCACTGCACAACAATTTTTTTGAAAAGTTTTGCTTACTGAAAAGTTTTTGCTGATTGTGATAGGTACCTGGTGGGTATGCACAAATATAGTTTTGGTTTTGCTTCATCACGTAGGAACTCTGAGAAATAGACAGTTAACTGTTTACCGGCAATAACGTGTTTAATTGCGTTTATGCTTCTAATACGCTCTTAAGTTCCACATAATTAAAAGTGTTTTACTCCTGATTTTCGTTTGTATTCAATGTCCGGTGCATCACGTTGCAGTGTCCAACAGTAGTCAGCAAGCATTGACGGATTCCAGTTGCCCTGATATCGTTTTTCCATTGTAGCGATGTCCTAGTGAAACTGAAGATTTCGATGAAACGGTACCTGATGGGCAAATTTGAATGTGATTTTCGTGATCAGCAGCCAAAAACCAATAAGGAACACCCAACAGTGTTCAAGAAGCAAAAACTTTGTTGTGCAGCGTAATTATATCCTGCCTCATTGACACAGCGGTATATTCGCGCACTAAAAATCAGATTTCGAAACCCGTGGTGGGCAGAAAACAGACAATCCATTATGCAGCTTTGTGCTAATTTAGAAACAAAGAGACAAGTGTTATTCAAATTTTAATAAAAGTGTTAACTAGACGTACAGTGGACTAGTTGGATGGCTCACAGGATTGTCATACTGAGGATGGGTTACTCGATATGTGTCATATTGTGACATATTCAAATTGTGAGACCCTGTTGACATATAATTACATATTCCAAGTTAATGGGTGTCTCACGTTGGGCAAGTAATTATCTTGTAATAGTTTGTTTCACAACGTATTTTGTGTGAACCATCCGTGGAATTTCTGTACGGAGGTATTCGCGTTCAGTCATATGGAACAAAGGTATAGTTATCTGCAAACAGTACTAAAATGGGGCCACTAAGTTCAGAACACGCAATTATGTGTCCTAGTTTAAAGAAGTAAAGAAATCAGAACTTTGAAAATCAGAAACATTTGTCGAGCTCTTCTTCATCAAGAAGGCCCGGCATGGCTAGGTGGTCAAGGCACTCGACTCGTAATCAGAGGGTTGCAGGTTCGAATCCCTGTCACACCAAACATGCTCGTCCTATCAGCCGTGGGGGCGTTATAACGTGACCGTCAGTTCCACTATTCATTGATAAAAGAGTAGCCCAAGAGTTGGCGGTGGGTGGGGATGACTAGCTGCCTTCCCTCTAGACTTACACTGTTAAGAACGGCTAGCGCAGATAACTCTCGTGATTTTCGCGAAATTCAAAACAAACCAAACCAATCTTTACCAAGAAAACTACAAGTATGACACTGTTTGTTCTGAAAATTCGTGGTTCGATTCAGTTCAAGGAATAGAACAACATTAACAAGTATAAAATAACGAAATGTCTGACACGAAACATGTCAAGAAACATTAATATCCGTTAGAAATGTTTTATAAGATTCTGTTTTACATATGTTATGTCAGAAAATTTGTGTAATTTTTTCTTTACCGCAGTGTGATTTTTGTTTATTTAGGTTTTGCTTCGTAAACATGTTTTGTACTGTTCTGATACGATTTGACTTTATGTTCTTGTCATCATGTCATTTCATAAACAAAATGAAAAATGGCACGACTCATGCGTCTGAGTGATATAAAGTAACAAAATATTGATGAATGTCTGAACATGGACGTCACTTTACTAAATGTGGTTGTTTGTTATTAAGAACAAAGCTACACGGAGGACTATCTGTACTCCGTCCATCGTTGCTAGGGGGGCGTTTACTAAATAATATTAAAACCAATTCTGAAGGAAAACAATCAAGACGATATATGAAACGATACTGGTTTGTATGTCTTAAAAATAAAACCCCTCAAAATCCAACGTTTTATGGCGTAATAAATTTAAGACAAATGTTCATTATAGTTAAAGACAATTTATCTCGGTAATACAGTTGTATATAATTTAAGACGATACTTCATTCACTCGCCCTGATGATGGTACCTGTGTTATCGAAACTAGTCGGTTATAACTGATTAAATTATTTTTTCTTGTGCCAGAAATTGTTGTGTTTCGCGTTCTTTTACTTTTAATACGTAAGCACAATATGCTTCAAAATAAATTATGAGATTTATGTCGCAAGTATAACTTTTAAACTAATATAGAGCCGTCAATCTGAAAAAACGATAAGTTTTGGGGACAGCTTACCTTACGCATGGTTGTTGTTCTTCTTGTGTGAAATTATAGCGACTTACGAAAAATATGATTAAAACTGCTTCACCAAAACTGGAACATGAACTAAAAGCAGGTCCAGCTACGAGCTTGTAGAAACGTCATGACTACAGAGTAGGGGTAATGGAGTATGATTAAATATACACTGCAACCGTCAGTTTTACAAAATAAAACAAACACGATAATTAACCACAATTAAGTTCTTTCTAATCCCTTGTTTAGAAGCTTTTGTAACATTAACTGTTCGATATACTGTATTATCATGGACCCATACAGAGGAATTATGAGTTCAAGCGAACTTGTGACATCAGCTTTAAAATATCCAACGGCGAGATTATATTGTTTAAATAACAATTTGAAATACAGTTTCAATAAACATGTTCGCTCTTTCAGTCGTAAGAACGTTATAATGTGGCGACTAATTCTACTATTCGTTGGTAAAAGAGTAACCCAAGAGTTGGCGGTTAGTAATTTTTGATTAGCTTTCGTACGTCTAGTCTGTAAGTGCTAAATTATACAATAGGGACGGTTAGCGCATATAGCTCTCGTGTAGTTTTGCGCCAAATTAAAAACAAACAAAATATTATTAATCATTTTCTGTTTCTCTTCCTTAAATTTAAGTACTTAAGTAAGATAGAACGTGACGTATTTGAAGATATTTACATGCATCTGAGACTCTAAAAAGTGTCTTACTACTCAGTCATACATTCTGAACGACACAACAGCTAGCTTGAGGGCTTATAACCTTGGTTCAATCCTTATGCTGACTGAGCATAGTGCAGATAATCTATTGTGTTGCTTTACATGTAAACAAAACTAGCTCTACACGCAATGTGTCAAAACTGCGCGTCGAGGAATGTTTAATTATCTAGAGTCATAAAATTGAATTAGGTACAATAAAGAAAAACTCTAACAGTCATGAATTATATTCTGCCTTTATGTAAGTTCCCATTCTGCCGTTATGTACCCTCCTATTCTGCCGTTGTTTGCCTTGCCATTCTGTCATTATGTACCTTACCCGTCTGCTGTTGTGTACCTTCCAATTCCACCATTATGTACCTCCCCATTCTGCTGTTGTGTACCCTCCCATTCTGCCATTATGTACTCTCCAATTCTGTCGTTATGTGCCTCCCCATTTTGCCGTTATGTGCCTTCCCATTCTGCCGTTATGTACCTTCCCATTCTGTCGTTATGTGCCTCCCCATTTTGCCGTTATGTACCTCCCCATTCTGCCGTTATGTACCCTCCCGCATCGAATAGCGACGATAACACTTTAGTTTAACCTAATATTATCTCGTTTGAGGATTTCACTTTTTTCATTTCATTATTATTATTTATTTGTGTGTGTGTGTGAAGTGACATAATTAGACTTGCTGACGCTCTCGGTTTGGTTTGGTTTTAAATTTCGCGCAAAGCTTTACGAGGACTGTTTGCGCCAGCCGTCCCTAATTTAGCAGTGAAAGACTAGAAGAAAGGCCGCTAGCTATCACCACCAATCACCGACTCTTCTGGCCCGGCATGGCTAGGTGGTTAAGGCATTCGATTCGTAATCTGAAGGTCGCAGGTTCGAATCCCTTTCACACCAAATATGCTCGCCCTTTCAGCCGTAGGGGCGTTATAACGTGATGGTCAATCCCACTCATTCGTAGATAAAAGAGTAGCCCAAGAGTTGGCAATCGGTAGTGATGACTAGCTTCCTTCCATCTTGTTTTACACTGCTAAGTTAGGGACGACTAGCGCAGATAGCTCTCGAGTAGTTTTGTGCGAAATTCAAAACAAAACAAACCAACTCTTAGACTACATTTTTTCCAACGACTGGCCACTTCATAATTTCCCCGTAAATGAAAGGGCGAGCATGTTTGGCGGGACGGAGATTCGAAATAAAGACCCTCAGATTGTGAGTCAAGCGTCCTAAACGCCTAGCCAAGGCGCTTTAGGCCTACCATTTTAGATGTAAACCTTCCTTCACAAATAACTCGGTATCAGAATTCGCCACCAACAGAAAAAAACACCAAAAAAGTAAAATGTAATAAACTGACTGTAAATTTACTTCTACTAAACTTATTTTGAAATGTTTTTAGAAGTTTTATCCCTGAAACGTGTTCCTCACGTTGTTGTACTCTCGGCCCAAGCCTTGAAAGTATGTCAGTTAATACTCCTCTATGAAGGATGGTAGCTTTTCTTCAATAAAGTCGCTAGTTAAAAAACGCATTGTATAAATGATTATGCATCTTTTAACACATTAAAATTTAATTGTTTTCTTTATATTTAAATTGTTTAAGACTGGATAATTAACGAAAGAAAAGTGCAAAGCTACACAATGGGCTATCTCTGCTATGCCCACCACCGGTTTCTGTCGTGGTAAGTCCGCAAATATACAGCTATGCTACTGAGAACAACAAAAATCACTATTTTATCTCCAAACACGCATTTTATTTGATTAACTATAATGTTATGAAACTTCAAAATTTTTCAGGAGAACCAGCTGCTGGGTTACTGACAACCGTATCCGGGCCCGGCATGGCCAGGTGGATAAGGCACTCGACTCGTAATGCGAGAATCACGGGTTCGAATCCCCGTCACACCAGATATGCTCGCTCTTTCAGCCGTGGGGACATTATAATGTGACGGTCAATCCCACTATTCGTTGGTAAAAGAGTAGCCCAAGAGTTGGCGGTGGGTGGTGATGACTAGCTGCCTTCCCTCTAGTCTTACACTGCTAAATTAGGGACTGCTAGCACAGATAGCCCTCGAGTAGCTTTGTGCGAAATTCCCAAAACAAACAAACAAACAAAACAAACGAATTAAACACACATTTTAACGGAATTTGTCTGAAGATGGCGCTAGTTACAAGCATGATTGTCAATTGAACATTTTGCTTACTATCTGTAGAATGGTTTTATTTACTTTATATTCGAACAAATATAAAAGTAGATTCTTAATCTCTTAACAATTACTGGAAATTGTTACCTTGAGTTGATTTCAAAAGCGTTTAACTAACGAATATTTCTTCCTTAAGAACTGTAAATGTCAAACCTAATTACTTGAACACATTTTCGCTTCGGGTTCGAATCCAGACGTGGAGGCGTTATAATGTGACGGTCAATCTCACTATTCGTTGGTAAAAGAGTAGCCCAAGAGTTGGCGGTGGGTGGTGTAGACTAGTTGCCTTCCCTCTAGCCTTGCACTGCTAAATTAGGGACGACTAGCGCAGATAGCCCTCGAGTAGCTTTGCGCGAAATTCAAAAACAAAAAAAACAAATTCATATTCGCTTTTCAAACCATTACCTACTTTTATTTGATTTTCAAAATAAAATTGTATTAGTCTTTCGCAAACTAAAATAAACTATTTTACTTTTTTGGCTATTTCTTATTTTCTGATAAATGTGGAATTTCTATTGAAATGTATTTAAAACAATAGAAATTTTTCTAACGAAATGTAATAAAATTGTAAGCGTTATTTTATAAAATAATAAACATTTAATAAAATATTCATGAAACTTACATTCTATTCTCGTGATTACTGTTCCGTGAAGATTGTGAAGTGTGTAGGTATATATACACACTTTCAACAATAAACAAACAGCACATAGCACACTGTCTATTTATTTTAAAATGATGTATATTGAAACAAGTCAAACGTATATACAAATGTTTGTTACACAGTTAATCATCAGAACTTTAAATAGCTGTCTCTTTTTATCAAAGCCCATAGAGACTGATTCAGTTAATTTATAGCACGACAGACAAGGCGAATTCTCCGTTTTCTTAACACAATACAGTCGGTGATAAATTCACTTCTTTACAATTTGGGTTTCCACCGTTGTACTCAGAGCTTTAAATAATTGTCTGTTTTCGTAAAAAGTTCACACGGGTTTGTTCAGTTAGTATAGAACACAAATGATAACGCAAATTCTTTTCTATACTCTGCCCAGTGCTCTGAATGTCAAAATGAAGAAATTCAACCAAGCGCGGGTAAACGGTGGGAGTAACTATGACTCTTAAGCTCATAGAACATTGCAGAGTTCTCTCCTATGGAGGTACCTCCTCGTGGTACGGCTGGATATAGGACAGCCTGTAACTAAACCTCCTCACGTGAAGTAGAACACTAAAAACCCACGAGGTGAATTTGCCGCTCACTACTTGTCCAAAGGCAGGAGTAGTAAACGCCAAATAAGGGACGGTAACTCTTCAAACCGTGATGAGAACTTACCGAACTCATCAGCTATTTGGATACCTGGTAGGGAGTTGCAGCCCTACCCTGTATTAGCATTTTATTAGAACCTGGCCGATCCTATAACAGCACAGTTTGTTTTAAAAATATGGATAACCGTTTAACAGACAAAAGCTATGGTTTGGCGTCCGTGAGGCCCCAGGGCGGCGGCTAAACCCGAGCTATATGGTACCAACCGGGAACGGTAGCTTCCAAGCGATTACTCGGCGACGAGGGACAAGATAGTCTAACATCAGGATTAGAGGCATTGATAGAAACGTATTCCGACACCGGCTCACATACCCAAAGTGAAACTGGTGCAGCTGACCATGCTGCTACTCGAAGTAGTAGTCGAATCACTCAGGTGGACTGCATTGCCTTGCCTTGCGAGGAGGGTGCCGACCACACCACTACGGTGGATGGTACCTACCTAATTAGCGACAGTCGCCAAACCACTCAGATGGACGGTTCAAGTTATACAAATTCGCCTAGCGAGAAAAATGACAGCCATATCATTACGGTGGATGACAATTATGAATGAAAAGAAGAAACACACATCAGTATAGAACGAGTAGACACAACAGTGTTTGTTGATCTTCCCGTAAGAAAAATGGCACGTGACTTGTGTCCACACGAGTTTACGGCTTTTACCAAGTTTGCAGCCCACCTGGCAAACAAACACAACTCGCTGGCACAAGCACGATGTAAATTTTGTGGAAAAGACGATAGTAACCATCACGTTGTCGCTTGTCATATTCCGGAATGTCCCTATTGGCGAGCTTTCACGTTCACAGCAGATTCTAACATCTTCAGCTGCGTGATCTGCGAAACGAAATTTAAGACTAGGTCGGGCTTATCTCAACATAAGAGACATCGGCATCCTACCATAAGAAATTCCGTACGAATACTATCTCAAGGAGTCAGGTCACCGTCGGAGCGCCCCCCTCGGGTAGTATGGTACAATGAAGAAATATTAACCCTCCGGGATATGAAAGTAGTATCCTCTGTACAGAATACCTACCTGGAAAGACTCCTAAATAAGTCTCGGATAAGATCCGCGACCTTACCAAAGTACAACTATCTGTCCAGGTTGACTCAAATAACACTATGAGTCGCAGAGATCCTGTTGATATCGTACAGTTAGAGAAATTAAAATAGAAAGGAATACAGAAGAAAGTTCTAAATTCTGTTCGTACCTCAATCAACTGAGAGATCAGAAGGAACTCGATGAAGCAACGTGGCAGAAGGTTGAATTGTTGACTAAACAATGGGTTGACGAGCTTTCCTGTTCAGAAGCGTCTTGGAACAATGAAAGAACTTCAAATCGGGCTACTAAAAACCCAAAATCAGCCAGAAAACCATACATGAAACGTCTCTATCGAGTGGAATAATTTAAAAGGTTCCAGAAAATGAAAGCTCACCAATAAGTGAAGTGTCTGGCTCTGAGGGTAAACGTATACCCTACAAAGGAGGCCCTTAGGAAAAGTAACCTCACTAAGAACAAGGAATCTGCCAAATATTGGGACTGTACAGCCACGAGAGAGACCCTATGTCATTTTGCGGTCAATGTCTTAAACTGAAGTCGACGAGAGTACCTCATCATAATAAAATCTGTGACCATTTGGTGAAAGTGGCCTCTTGTAAAGGGCAGAAGGTTTTTCAAAATTCACTTTTGAGACAGAAAACGGAAAACGCGGGCGACCTAACCTGATCTTCCACCGTGATAATAGAGTGGTGGTCGTTGACGTGACGGTTCTCTACGAACTTATGTATGACTCGTTAAAAGAAGCATTCGAGTCAAAGGTTTCTAAATATGAAAATCTAGCACCTCAAATAAAAGATCTAACAAGACCATTTTCCGTTGTATTTCGCGGTCTCCCAATTGGTACCTGAGGTGCCTGACTGCCTGAAAACACGGAAGTCCTAGCATACCTGACATCAAGTCCAAATATTTCGAGGAATTTTTATGTAGGCTAACAACACTATACACACTAGACATCCTGTAAAAGGTGAATAATGAAGAACATTTCGCTTGGTATGAACTGTCGACACCATCAGAAGTCTCTCCGTATCACGTCTCCATTCATGTTAAACAACATTCGGCATCTGTCGGTATCCTCGACCCAGACGTAAAATTGGGTAATTTGAAATATCGACAGCCAAATGCATCGTAATCTAATTAGTGACGCGCATGAATAGATCAACGAGATTCTCATTGTCCCTATCTACTATCTAGTGAAACCACAGCTGTTTTATTCTAATGTGTTTTATAAAGTAGCACCGTGAAGGCATGAATTATTATGGCGGGTAATAATGACTAGCTGCCTTCCCTTTAGTCTTACGTTACCAGATTAGGGACGGCTAGCGCAGGTAGCCCTCGTGTAGCTTTGCGCGAAATTCAAAACAAATAAACGAATAAAACAGCTGAAATCTTAATTTCATTGTAAAGTTTATAACTAATTTCATCAGCAACATTTGATGGTCTGTAAAAAGTTCTCACTAAAAGCCTTTCCCTTTTATGTCCACTAATAGAAGCCAAAATGGATTCGATTTCCTTTAATATTCTCAATTTCGACAGGATGTAAACTCACGTTTTACATATAAAGCGTTACCTCAACCCACTTTATTTCTATATTCTTATTAAATAGTCTGTAACCCTGTATTTCAAAGAAACTTCTGTCATCAAAATAATCTACATTTAACTGTTTCATTTATTTCCATCATATCAAAATCCTTCATTCTTACTAGTGATGCCCCCTAGTGGCTCAGCGGTATGTCTGCGGACTTACAACGCTAAAAACCGGGTTTCGATACCAGTGGTGGGCAGAGTACAGATAGCCCATTGTGTAGCTTTGTGCTTAATTCAAAACAACAACCTACTAGTGATGTAATGTCATCTATTTTATGTCTTATACTAGCATTACAACAATAACAATTAAACCTATCTTTATAACTGTCATAACGTTATACCTACTACTGTAGTCCCCAATCTTACAAAATATAGTTATTTTCTGTTATCCAACTCTAATTACTAAAGATAAAAAATAAAACCAAATAACATTAAAAATTCAGAATATTATCAGTTCCTAGCTTTCCAACATCTTTTTTTTTACATACACTAATCTCTGTACTGATGCTATTAAAATACAGGCCAAATAAGTAAAAGCTTATTTTAATTATTTGACCAACCCACAAAAGAACTCAAACCAAAATATAAATAGAAATCATTATTTTGCTTTATAGACATCAGATGGCAGCACAAGCTTAATATACCAGTTCGTACTTCCCAATTTTAATCTTGTTTTCAAGTTTCACATTCCATCTTAATTTCATTCCAGAAATATTCTTGTAAGTATTAGTTGTTACACATATTATATGAAAATATGTTAGGATCTTATGTTATCTACAGTTATCTACTTTGTTAACATAAATCTGTGTTTGTTTTAATTTAAGGATTTTTTTTTTTTTTTTTTTAAGTAGCACCGTGAAGGTATGAATTTTCACACACCTGAGACCAATTTTATATTCAAGTATACTTTCAGGCCAAGTAAAAACAAATTACTTCCAATGAAAACAATTTATAACATTGTATTTTACGTTAATTAACGTTTCAATTTTTTTCATAAGTTTTTAGATTATAGTTTGTTTGTTTGTTTTCAATTTTACGAAAAGCTATTCAAGAGCTATCTGCGCTAGCCGTCCTTTATTTAAAAGTGTAAGACTAGAGGAAAGGCAGCTAGTCACCACCACCCACCGCCAACTCTAAACGAATAGTTGAATTCACCGTCGCACTATAACGCTCCCACGGCTGAAAGGGAGAGGGTGTTTTGGTGCGACGGGGATTCGAACCCGCGACGCTCAGATTTTGAGTCGAACGCCTTAACCCTTAAAGATTATAAAATATATACTAGAAATAATCTGAGGGGATATGGTTTGTTTGTTTTTAATTTCGCGCAAAGCTACACGAGAGCTACCTGTGGTAACTGTCCCTAATTTAGCAGTGTAAGGAAGGCAGGTAGTCACCACCACCCACCGCCAACGAATAGTGATTAAGCGTAACATTATTACGTCCCCACGGCTGAAAGAGCAAGCATGTTTGGCGTGACGGAAATTCAACCCGTGACCCTCTGATTACGAGTCAAGTGTCTTATCTACCCGCCCATGCCGGGCCTGAGAAAATATGGAAATCAACAAAAATAAGGAAAGACCTAATTATCACTGTTACAGGTTTGAAAACCAACAGAAAACGAATTAACCTCAAGTGTACTGCTAAAAATGTGAAAATAAACATAGAAAGGTTTATCCTCAGGTACATTATTATAGATTTGAAAAACAACGTAAGTAAAATTAGCCTCAGGTGTACTGCAAGAGATGTGAAAATAAACACAGAAATGATCACGATGAGATCTAACAAACATACAGTGTTTCAAATGTTCAGTAATGTGTTCAAAATTATATCTGCTACAAGTTATGTTTGGTAACAAAATACCAAATCAAGTACACGTATGTTAGTCAATCGTATTCCATAATCTTACTTTAGAAGGTTATTGAGAATAATATGTCGTTTTACTTCTCATGTGGTCTAATGGCTAAGATACCTGGGTTTCACCCAGGAGACCCGGGTTCACTTCCCAGCATGAGAAGTTCTAATTTTGGTCTGGCATGGCCAAGTGTGTTAAGGTGTTCGACTCGTAATCCGATGGTCGCGGGTTCGAATCCCGGTCGCACCAAACATACTCGCCCTTTCAGCTGTGGGGGCGTTATAATGGGACGGTCAATCCCACCATTCGTTGGTAAAAGAGTAGCCCAATAGCTGGCGATGGGTGGTGATGACTAGCTGCCTTCCCTCTTGTCTTACACTGCTAAATTAGGGACGGCTAGCGCAGACAGCCCTCGAGTAGTTTGCGCGAAATTCATAACAAACAAACACTGCGTTTTCGAGTATTTGTTCGTTTTAAAAATTTCTTTTCCAATTATCTTATACGTTATATGATTAGAAAACAATCAAGAAAATCTCATGACGAGGGTCTGTAGTTTGAGTCTCGTTAGTACAATAAAAATAACGATTGTCATGTTGAGGCAGTGGGCGCGTTATGAGTGTGACTGTGAAAATCACTTAATTTGTTCAAACAAACGTCACCCAAGATTTGGTGGTGGTTGACTAGCTGTCATCCATCTAATCTGTCAGTTTTCAAAATAGGGATGGCTAGAGCAGAGATCCACTGTGTAGTTTTACGTGAATACCTGAAAGTAAAGAAATGAACAGCAGTAACCATTTTAGTAACGCTAGCTTGCAATAGATGGGAATACCTGTCGCGACAACCAGAACTTGGAGCAATGCTAATAATATGTTAAATTTTGAGAAAACGACACACACACACACAAATCTTGGAATTTATAAATGTCTTAACATCTATCGGATCAATTTTGATTTGAAATTTGTGCAAGGGTACGAGATGGCTATCTGCCCTATCCATCCCAAGGCTACGAGATGGCTATCTGCCCTATCCATCCCTAACTAAACAGTGAAAGACAAGACAAAGGCAGGGTAGCAATCACCATTTACTGTCTCCAACTTTTGAACTACTGTTTTACTAACGAATAGTGTAATTAACTGTAACGTTATAATGTCTCCTTGGCTGAAAGAACTAGCAACGTTGATATAAGTGATATTCCAACCCACAATCCTGAACTGTGAGCCGAGCACCCTAATCACCTGACCAGGTCAAACATTTACGTCTTATAATTTCATTTCACCAACGTAAAGTGTAAGTAAGCTTTCACTTCAAGGTAAACAACACAAGGAACTGTTATAGTTTTGCAAAAGGACATATATTTCCTTGGAGAGGAAATGAAATGTCGACGGAACATCTTCATTAATTATTTGTTTGACATGTTATGCGAGAATGCATAGGCAATTAATTAATCGAACCAGTATTTGAAAATGAAACACAGGTGTCCTTTTAACACAATGATTTTAGGTAAAACACTTAATTACTTCCCGAAATTCACAAACTCAAATATCACATAGAATTATTGAAAACTATGATAGAAAAAGCACTTGTCAAAGAGTGTCAAATGATATAACGATTTTAAAATGATGAACTTTACACAGAAATAGAAAATTGTACAGTTCATGTGATAGCTTCGATAGCTATTAGCCATAAGGTTTAGAAAATAAAACTTTATATTTTAGAAGGTAACTTATAGCATCAGACCAAGCCAAAGTTGTAACCTCTGCGAACTTTGAATTCGGCATTCTTTCCCTTGTAAAACTGACCAGAACTGCTATTTGCAATATCGATTTTAGTGCTAGCTTGTACGGGAACAGAAGGAACCAGTCCCAAGAGCCGACCATGATATTATCTATTCAAGTATTTTTAATTTTATCGATTGCTTTAGTTTCTCAACATCATAAAGAGTCAGTGATGAAAACATCGATATGATGTTTGTTACAGCACAGTATTATATCAGTACAGCTGCCACTAACTACATTTTTGTATTTTACATTAAAATCAGCAGAACGTTTGACGTTGAAATTCTACAAGTATAATAACACTTAGAAAAGCTAGAACCTCAAATCTTTTAATGCAAATTGTCATCCCTCTTAACAGCGCTGGGCGGAACTGAATCCTTTAACTCAAATATACGTCCCTCTTAACAGTTCTAAATGAAATGCAATCCTTTAATGTAAATGATAGTCCCTCTCTAAACAACAAAAATAGTTTCATATTTCTTATGCCTATGACAATCAAATAAAAGGAGGCATCTATCCAGTATATATTTTTGTCATCTTAAAATTCAGGCCAAGCATATATAGAAAGCTTTGCCAATTCTGTACTGTGTACTTGCATACATTAGCAATAAGAAAAGTACAGACGTATTTTAAATAAAATTAAAAATAACAAAATGATATTGGGTTTAAAACCAAAAAGAAGCCTGTTAACCTTTGTTCTTAACAGTTCACCACACTTGCTATTTTTTCCAGTCTTTAACTTTTCATCGACAACGAAAGAAGAAAACAAAACCAAAACCAGTAAATGCATTTTTAGTCGCCCTACTTCAGAATATATGAAAGCCTACTGTCTAAGAAAAACAATAATAAAGACATCTGGTAAAAAGAGAGAAAGAACTAGGAACCACGGTGTAATCCAAATGAAAAGATATATTAAAATCTACTGGCTCAAAACAAAAAGAAGAAAGAAATCTTCAATCACAACCAACTGACCAAAAGGAAATCAATCAAATTGTCCTGGTAAGAAATTATTTAGTTAAGGCATTTTAGTTAGAAACAAATCATAATCCCTAAGAAAAAAACGAGACAATCCAGAATCCTTGAATAAAACAAAATAAATATTAATTAATCACTCTAGCCCCCCCCCCCAATAATAATAATAATAGATCATTCAAAGGCTACAGACCATAAATAAATTAATAAAAGTCGATTGTTTTGAATTTCGCGCAAAGTTACTCTAGGACTGTTTGTTTGTTTTTGAAATTCGCACAAAGCTACTCGAGGGCTATCTGTGCTAGCCGTCCCTAATTTAGCAGTGTAAGACTAGAGGGAAGGCAGCTAGTCATCACCACCCACCGCCAACTCTTGGGCTACTCTTTTACCAACGAATAGTGGGATTGATCGTAACATTATAACGTTCCCACGGCTAAAAGGGCGAGAATGTTTGGTGCGATCGGGATTCGAACCCGCCACCCTCGGAATTACGAGTCGAACACCTTAACGCGCTTGGCCATGCCGATCCAAAAGTGCATTGACTAAATGTATAACTGCCTAAAACTTCCTGGCCAGGCTCGTCATGGCCTGGTGGTTAGAGCTCTCAACTCGCAATTTGAAGCTTGAGAGGGACATCTAGCGCAGATAGCCATTATGTGGCTTTGAGCGAAACTCAAAATAAACAAATTTCATTGCTAAAAAAAGACTAATCAGAATTTTTTGGTAAAAAATTATAATAAAAAAATATTAATATTGTCATTGAAAATGTACCAACCAAAACGGAAGATCAATGTACTGTAGTATATTTATATGTAGTACTGTACATATACTGTACAGTATATATAATACAATGTACTGTAGTATATTTAAACTTATAGTTAACATTTGTAATGTTTATGAGTCATTTACATTTGCGCACTTCACAACGGGAACATTACGTAAAACATATGATATGATTGTTTTCATACGTCTAAAACATACACTATAGTAATATTACGTACTTGCCTTTAAGTAATTAAACTTCGTCTACTACTTAAAAAACAACAACTCTGCTTCCACCTCTCAAAATTTCACTTTCCAGTCGTAACCGTCGATTTTTTTCTGCAAAATTATATTGATGTTCTTTTAAAAGTCTATGTTTTACTCAAGTTTTTCTTTATTAAATAAAAAATAAAAATATGCAATTATGTTGTTGTTGTTTTGAAGTAAGCACAAAGCTACACAATGGGCTATCTGTGCTCCGCCCACCACGGGTATCGACACTCGGTTTTTAGCGTTGTAAGTCCGCAGACATACTGCTTAGCCACTAGGGAGCATGCAATTATGAATTAAACTTTAGTATTTGCTAACAAAAGTGGACAAGGCTAGACCTTTGATGGAATTGTGGACTTCGGAGCTGAAGACGTTTAGATCCGTGCGTTGCCACAAAATATCCTTCCTCTCCTATTTTATGTTGTAGGTGCGTTATAAGTGTGGCAGACAGTCTCTTAACTTAAAATCATGGATGGATTTGCCAAAATGAAAAATCAAGTTAGTACAAAAACGTTAAGTGTACTTTAAATATAATAATTAGTTTACTTCGAAACAGTTAACTGCATTATCACTAAAAGACACACTTGAGAAAATATCAAAGAGGGAAGTCTAATGATCGCGTATGTGTATAATGAATGACGTATATGCAACTACGACCTATGAAGCACTAAGATGTGTGTGTGTGTTCGTATCCAATTGATACATGTATATATGATTATGGTTATAATAAAAAAAAAAATATATGCACATCTAAAAGGTAATGGGCCTTAAATGTCATTAACTAATGAATGAGTTAAGCCTCGTGTCGGCTAGCCACACAAACCTATTTCTTCATTTTCAGTTTTTGTTCACACCTTTCATTCTATGTCACCGAAACAGTCTGGTCCACCTGTAGAAATTATTAGGGTTTCAATTTTTAAAAATGAAACTGAAGCTATATTTTATTCTGGGTTTTAACTGAGTAAATGAGGCTATTATATGATATTTTCGCTAAGTGTTATGCTGTTAATGTGTTAAGGATGTTTTGAGTAGGCTGAGATACAACCGTTAACGAAGTGGTCAATATTGTTATTGAGTTACCAATATTATTACTCGCTAAAAATTGTAGAAAGGTTGTAGATACAACCGTTAACGAAGTGGTCAATATTGTTATTGAGTTATCAATATTATTACTCGCTAAAAATTGTAGAAAGGTTGTAGATACAACCGTTAACGAAGTGGTCAATATTG
Source organism: Tachypleus tridentatus (assembly GCF_004210375.1). Taxonomy (NCBI): domain Eukaryota; kingdom Metazoa; phylum Arthropoda; class Merostomata; order Xiphosura; family Limulidae; genus Tachypleus; species Tachypleus tridentatus. The sequence goes on along the minus strand of NC_134837.1, from coordinate 38,766,938 downwards.
TTATTGAGTTATCAATATTATTACTCGCTAAAAATTGTAGAAAGGTTGTAGATACAACCGTTAACGAAGTGATCAATATTGTTATTGAGTTATCAATATTATTACTCGCTAAAAATTGTAGAAAGGTTGTAGATACAACCGTTAACGAAGTGGTCAATATTGTTATTGAGTTATCAATATTATTACTCGCTAAAAATTGTAGAAAGGTTGTAGATACAACCGTTAACGAAGTGGTCAATATTGTTATTGAGTTATCAATATTATTACTCGCTAAAAATTGTAGAAAGGTTGTAGATACAACCGTTAACGAAGTGGTCAATATTGTTATTGAGTTATCAATATTATTACTCGCTAAAAATTGTAGAAATGTAAGTGTAGCAATAATTTTAAAATTATTAATATAAATATAATAATTATATATATTTGGATTACCATATTGATGTGTATTCAGCCAATCATGTTTGACATTATTGCCAGTTTCTGTCACAAACATGTCCCCCACTTCGATTAAATTAAGCATCAAATGGAATGAATTATTCGATTTATTCGAAATAATTCAAACTATTTTCGGTACTATGATGTACTGTTTGTAAGTCCTTTATGATCTCATATTCAAATTTGTTTCACTATCAGCATCAAAATGAACCGTGCTGAATAATTGGTTAATATTCGCGCCTTTTATTAAAAAAAAAATGTCTTGTTTGAAATAATTGGCTGTTAGACTGCACGGCGCACACGAACGTTGTCCAACTACGTAGTGCCTACGAAAGCGCGGTTAATCTACCCGTACCGGCGAGGTTAATCTTTCTGTACCGGCGTGTTCCTATTTTCCTCCGGCCAACAGCTAATGTTTATCAACCTCTCTCTATAACTGTTTTTCAAGTCTTTTCTAGGTTTATTATACTCTTTCTGAGGTCAAGGGTGCAGGTGGAATCATGCGGTTCTTTATAAAAAAAACCAACAACATACGGTTTGGTTGAGCATCTAAACTCATGATGGCTGAAATCCCCCTGTGTCTGCAGGCGAAAGGAGCTGCGGCTGCGTAGTGGATGAGTTTCTGCGCAACATTGTGTGCCTAACACCCTGAATTTAGCTGAAAGATCTAACGCACTTGGCATGTCCGACTCCCGTTCAATAGCTCGCCTTTGCGGAAAGAATGAATTCTAAAGGAACCTTTGCTGTTGTGCTCATCATTTGTTGCGAAGCCTTACGTGGTAAGTTAGTAAGTTATTCAACTAAACATTGTATCTGTAAAAAGTCCCGTCTTCTCTGTTAATGGGAGAAAAGGCAAAAACAACAAGGTAATGACAGTATTTTCGATTTTGGGCACGAGAAAAATAAACGTGACAGTACACACGCATATGGAAAATATACTAATCGATTCAATAGATTAGCAACAGAAGAGCTGGCATTGTTTAGCCTTCAAGTTTTCTAAGTAAATTGCAATTTTTTTATCATTAAAGTAATAGTTATGTTTTACCTCTATAAAAATCCGAGAACCTTCCCTCGTCTTATTTTAAGTTTCTATTACTGATATAAATGATAAGAAAAGTTTAAAATAAATTACTTGTTATTTATGTGGGAGTGGTTATGAAAACAGATGAATCAACAGAACTAGTTTTGTATGTGTAAAAGTTCATTATGTGAATTAAAACAACATTCACTCTCGTTTTTTAAAATAATGGTGTTTTAGTATACTGGTTCTAGTACTTCAACAGATATTTCATAAGAAATTACCTTATAATGTAACTAAATAAATAAAACATAAGTTAATCTGTACGCACATGTCGTTATTTTTATATATGGGATTAAAACGAGAAATCTTAAAACCAATTGTTCTTAATTTTCTAGTAATTTAAGACAACTGGATCTATAAGTTTCGTGTAGGACATAAGCTGTAATGGTGTTAAACTGTATTGTGATGGCCGTCAGCACGAGGTATAAAGAAATTTAAGGGCGGAATAGAAAGATCACAACATTATAAGTTTTGATCACAATAATTTTTGTAATGAACGTGTGTTAGGATTTTTGAAACAACAACAAACGATGAGATAGTTATTTCCTAGCTGATTAATAAGCTGATGTCTGAAACATAAATTGAATAGTGCAATTTATATTTTATATGACGCGATAAATTAAAAAGAAACCTTTTAAAATATAGGTGGTTAATGTCAGATCTTGCGCAGTCATGTCCCTGTGCTTACTTAACCCACTGTTTCATTATTACTACTATACGACTTTTACTTTCAGCACGGGTTGCCCTCCGTCACATGTGTTGCCCTCCTCCAATCATATCTCTTCATCACTGGTTGTTTTTTTGTGATTTCCCTTTGGTTCATGGCTTCTTTAATCTAATCTTTCCAACGTTTTTCTGGTCTTCTCTTGTCCGCTATTGGCAACTCTAGTGGTCTCCTAACTACTTGTTTTTTCTCTCTCTTCTCCTCACGTGACCGAACCACCTCAGCCTTGCTTCTCCCATTTTTCTCCAAGATTCCAGACTATACCATTTCCTTAACTTTATTATTCGTTCTTTTCTATTTCAAACAGCCACCTTAGCATTGTCACTTCTAATCTTATCATAAAGCCTGTTTTCTTCTTCAGGGTCCAGATCTCGGCTCCTTAGATAAACACTGGTCTAATCACGAATCTTGTGAACTTTGTCTTTCTTTCAGTGTCCCTTGAAAAACACAGATGGCTACTTCCATTTCTTTCTATACGCCTGGATTCTGTTTTTACAGATTTCTCAGTTCATTCTTCATTTTGGATTTACTTTCCAAGTATCTAAACTGTTCTACCTGCTCCAGCAGCTTACTTCTGTTCCGTTATGATTAAATCAATCAATATTCTTTAGGTTAAGCTCAATGCTAAAACAAAGTTAAACATGTGGATTCAAGTTGTTCTAAGAATTTGTAGGCGTGAGTTTGGCGGACAGAAAAAAAAATATCCAAGAAGAACGTTATAATAACACCATAAAGTATATCATAAATACCAATAAAAAGTCGGAAAGGGATAAAATATTATATTTAGTCCTTCTGACAAATTGTCAAGAAGAGCCAACTAGCAACAAGGATCTCTGTCAAACAAATTAGCCCAAGTCAACTAACGAGGAAAAATAATATATATATACATGTGCAATAATTATACGTTATAGTCTGTTTATGCTCTATGAACAATCAATCAATTATGCAGTACATTGTATTTTCTTACAGTTTCTTTGGGTTGCTGTATAAAAGTTAATCCTACGACATGGTAAGCCTAACATCCTTCTCGTTGTTTGAACATTCCATCTACAGAGTTATGTTACCGTATTTATTGTCCCTATAATTATTGTAGGAATCATTTATATAATGTCACGTTCTCTCGGTCTGTAATAGCACAAATATTTCGAATATCTTGTTTGATACATATTCAAGTTCAATTAAAAGCTCCACAATTAAGGGGAGGAGCAAAATGTCTAAGGAAATTTTTTTATGTATTTCCTTTACTCTGTCATTGTGACATGCTTCAACACAAAATAATGATATTGGAATACATGCCACTATTACGTTTAATATGTTACTGCTATGAGATATATTCCCCATATTTTTAGTCGTTATATTACAATTAGATCTAATATACTACTGATCTAAAATATAGGCTGTACGAGGGCTATCTGCGCGAGCCGTCCCTAATTCAATAGTGTAAGACTAGAGGGAAGGCAGCTAATCTTCAACACCCACCGCCAACTCTTGAGCTACTCTTTTACCAACGAATAGTGGGATTGACCGTCACATTATAACGCACCCACGGCTGAAAGGATGAGCGTCTTTGGTGCTACGGGGATTCGAACCCGCGACCGTCAACTCATGAGCCGAGTGCCTTAACCACCTGGCCATGCCGGACCTGAATTGAAAGGCATTATATATACCTTAACTTTAGTCCAATGATCTAACTGAATGTAACTAAGACATTCCCAAGGTTGATTATCAGCAACGTTATACGGGGATTATTCGTAAATCCTCGGGTGTAATAACATGTGCATCAGGTCAATACTTATTAAATGTCAACTAGACATTAAAATAAAAAGTATTCTTGTAAAAAAAAAATCATAGTTAGAATCTTGGTCTGGGGTAAAAGTAAAATGGTGATATGAATAGATTAAACTTTTTTCTCATTTGTTAAAAAGTTGTTAAATGTTTTGTACCTGCTTCATGAAATTTGAAAACATTTTAAGTTCATTATGGTTTTATCCGCACAACGATTATTATGCATGTGAGTATTTGTTTAATTTCCGTAAAACCGACTGATTATCACGAATATAGAGTTTGGTGCATTTATATCATTCAAAGTTGTCAAATTTCTAAGTCATACTTGTCAGGTGACTTTAATATTTGTACCTTTTAAGGATTTTTTATTATAATAAAACTTTGACTGTAGTTAAATTAACATTTTGAAAACACGGACCCATCTTGCCTGAGAGTTAACTTATTTTTTGAGTTCCAAATAAGATATTTAGTTGAGCATTTTGTAAAAATTATTTAAGTGCTTTCTCGTAAATATCTGCCCACGAGCTTTTAGGAGAACATGGAAACACGTGCATTTTACTGAAAATGAAACATGGAAACACGTGCATTTTACCGAAAATGAAGTGATAATGAAAGCATCTAAATAGGTGATTCTTAAAAAGAAAATCTCAACATGTGCTCATAAGAGGTGTTTTTAATAGAACTTTTAAACAAGTACCTTTAGTAAAACCTTTAACAATAAACAGTTATTTTTAGTTTAACGTCTAAAGACATGCCTTCATGAAAATATTTAAACACTTTCTTTGATTAGAATAGTAAGCACTGATATTGTTTTTATGGGAGTACTTAAAGGCTTTCGTAGCTGGACAACAATATTATTGATTTTAAGTGAATAACTAAATAATCACTTTTATGAAAATAGCTGATCACTGATTCGCTTTCGTGGGAATATTTTTCATATGAAATAGTTGAAAGTGTACATTCACATAGTGTATGTAGTCATAATACAGAATGTAAGTAAAGACAGCCACTAAGTCTTCTCATCCTAGTTACTTATCAAACTGAGTCATTCAACTAATGTATCACACGCACGTCCTTTTTTTTGGGAAAAAAAAAGAGTCTGTAAAATAGAAAATATTATGTTTAAATAGAGAGTATTTTTTTTTCACTGGTAGGCCTGATGATATCTCAATACTATGATCTTATTTATGTTGTAAAGGAAATAATGAATACTCTCATAGATAAAACCTGCTTCTAAGAATGACATTACTGTTATATGTATGTAATTTCACATTCTCCCAATCTGGACCAAGACAGAAGTTTTTAACATCTTGTATACAGATTTAGATTCATTAAAGACTCTCGAAAAGAAACCTCAAATTACGCCTCTTTACTATATATTTTTATTTGAATGCTAAATAAACACTTATTTCCTCCTGTTTGTTACGTTGTGCTACCTCTTTCTTTATGTTACACTCAATACAAGTCAGGGAAATCAGATTAATTCCTTAATAAACTATCTGTCTGTCTGTTTGTATAGAGTCAAGCACAAAGCTTTACCATAGACTATCTGTACTATGCTCACCACAGGTATCAAAACCTGCTTTTGGCAGTGTGAGCCCCAAAGACATGTCGCTGTGCTACTGGGAGGAAGTTATCTGTCAAAACCTTAATGTTACTTCACGGCTACTACTAGATGTTTCGTAAATGAAAATCCATAAGAAAATCAGTGCATCTGTGAATATCACAGAGTAGGTAGAATGTAGGAGATTTAGTTCCTTCACCAGTTTAGCTGGTTTTTTTCTGATTACTTTTTGTCAATATTATTAAGCTTAAGTGACGCGTTCAAGAAAATAGTACTTTCCACAAGTTAGAGGACCTATGCCTAAGAGGAAAAACTTCGATGAGAGGATATGGCCTCCAGATGGAGTCGTCTGGCTTCACAGGGAGCGCTGACTTGCACATGACTCTTTCACTAATGCTGTTAAGGTCAATGACACTTGAATGACCAGTAGGATTCTCAAGGTTTATGATGCATGGACAACTAAGGACCACCATGAGGACAGGCAGTATGGTAACTCCAAAACTGAATGGATGGTTGCTATAGAACTCCTAGGCATACATCGACTAGAATAGCTCAACTCTGCTCTGGTCAATACATCTGTGGCTAGTTGAGAAAGATTGAGGTGCCTTGGAATGTCCACCAGCTGCAATTGAGACGGCAGGCATAACTTTGTGAAGCTGGAGATACATATGTCATCGTGATTGTTTATGTAATCTGAGATTTATTGCCGCAATTGAAAAAGCTCATGGAGAAGCCCATGGCCAGGCAAGGTGATGAACCAGCACTGTTGTAACTCGCTGTTTTGCCACCTGAGGGCAGAGGCATGAAACTTTCTGAAGTAGAGGTCTTTGAACATGCTCATTCTAATGCATCTACGATATTTCCAGTGTCTCAGCCTGGAGTTAGATGAGAGTCTGTTGGTAAAAAAACGTGTGCTAAAAATCATAGGTTGCGTGAGAGAAGCTATACGTATAATATTTTTAAATGTTTGGCAAAACCGGGACTGGACCATTTCTTATAGCAATTCAGGTTGCCCACTCTGAGTCTAGACTCAAGAATAGGCGACGCAATACTTAGGAATGAACTCATCCTAATAGATCCTAACAAAATGTTTTGTGGGAGCATTTGATACATGTCTACAAAGGAAAAGAGAAGAGAGACAGAGAGCCTGGTCGTCCTCAACATGTATTGTGCATGTTGAGACATGAAAACACTCTGACAAGTAGCACTCATTTCCTTTCAGAGAATAGTAGAAACTAGATGTGGATGGAAAGTCATGTCTCTGATTATATCTAATAAAAGTGTACAACATAATCAAGGTAGTCATTACAGCACTGAGCTTGACATTGATATTATATGTATGGATGTGCTGCAGAACTGCACAGGTAATTATGCCTGTGCAACAAGTGAATTGCATTTCGGTGTGAAAATCATCCAATGCCAGTCAGACTAGGCCCAAGAACAGTGTGCTGGGAAGGAAATTACAGTGGTTCTCTATAAAAAGTGGTATCCCATGTTTACTATAAATAAAATATAGTACTTTCTTATCGTGTGACGTAGTAGTGGTACAGCCAATTCATAAAATATATTGTTTTTTGTCCAAAAATCAGGTAGCATTAGCTCAACCATTGATATATTTGAAAAGGTATAAAGTACTAGTATTGTTTTGCAATGAATGGCAGTAGGCTATTCAGCTTCCTCCGGAAATGGTTATTGGTATTACAGGTAAAATGTAAATGAATGAAGCTCATGATATCACAAAAGAACATTTTAGTGCACCATGTCCAAAAGCAGAAAAAAAAGAGTTGGTGATACATTTAATACCACTGGTTATAAATTTTGCATCAATTTTCATTAAGCACAGTGGTTGGAGCTCAGTGACCTGTTGACTGATTGTACAGATACATTTGTGGGGTGAGATGGTCAACCGGATTAAACAAAAGTAACTCGCCATCACACAGTACTGTACAAAAGTGTCAGTACAAAGTCAAAAATTAGATTTCAGGCTACTTTAAAAGAAGCAGTGGCAGGTGAATCGCAGGTGAAACATAAATATTTTATTAGTATTGATACTTAGTACAACAGAAACTCAGTGGAAGTTCTTGGGTGAAGCGAAGAGTAAACATTTTGTGTGTTCCCCTTTTGCTTTATTAACTGCAAACAGTGTTTCGGGCATATATCTGTAATCAAAGTGTGTTTTGGGAGTTGAGTGCATCTCATAAAGTATCTTTGGAAGCAACATTTGATTTGTCAAGTTTATGATCTATCAAATCACTGATCTTTTCAATTAGATTGAGATCATGGCTCTATGGGAGCCATTGCATCATATGAATGATCCCAGCAGTTTCATTTTTGCAAAGTAATTTCCGCATATTTTGAGTGAGTATTTGGAGTCATTATGTTTTCGATAGTAAAATCCTTTACTAATAATAGAAAAACACTTTGATATACCATGACGTATCAGTGTCTGATGGTACTTTGCGGTGGTCCATTATTCCATCTATTTTGCAGACCTCTCTTGTCGCCATAGCAGAAAGAACACTCCCAAACCATCACAATGCCTTCTTCATGTTTCATGGGAAGTACTATGTATTGAGATAAGTATCTTTTAATTTTCTTCTGCCGGATGTACAACCTATGCTTTGAACCCATCCATCCATAACCCTCTTTTTCATTTATCAATAATTCAAGTTTTGTATATTTTAGCAAAATTCAGTATCTTGACAATATTTGGAGATCAAAGGAGTTTTAACTGTTACATGAACAAATATTGTATTTTCAATTAGTCTTCTTGATATAGTAGATCTGGATATTTTTTTGTTAGTTGGTACACGTTCATTTATCTAATGCTTGAGATCAGTAGCAATCTTCCTTCCGTCCAGAAAGCTGTATAAACGAAGATACTTAACGTCAGGATCATTGAGTTTAGGTGATCTTCCTCTTCTTTTCAAATTTTCTTGTCTCGATCTCGATGTGTACTTTAAAATGTGTGGGGAGCATTCCAAGTCTGTAGAAATTTGTCAAAGACTCCATTCATAATCACGTAAAGCTTTTACGTGAACTCTCTGCTCTGCTGTTAATTCAATACAGATTTTCTCATGAAAATGAAACTTAATATATGGCGCTAAACACTGTTTTTATGAAGGTTTATATGTGGAACTCTATTAAATTGATTTCTTCTAGTCGCAAACTCTCTTTGTTAACCTGAAGATGACCCAGGAAGGTTGAAACGTTGTTATGTACTTTATTTTAATTAAAGTTTTAATACCCATACCAGCCGTCTTGAGAAGAGAAAATATTATTTTACTCCAACACTTTTGCACAGCACTGTAGACACATGCAATGCATTACAATGTAGCCTTTCATGAAGCACTAGGGAAATAGCGAATCGTATAGTGTTTACAGAGTGTGTGGTCATCTTCAGTAATGATTGTCAAGAGGAACAATGATATTACAATGTTCTGTGCTGGTTTCAGAAGAGGTAACATATTGACCCATGTTAATCCTTTTATACTTCTGCAGATAGACGAACTGAACGTCTGCACACATTGGAAAAGCTTTATGGCTCAACAATAATCTTAACTCTGATTGTTGGTAAATCTGGGTGGATGACAAGAACACTTGAAATGGTTTGTAATAGTATCATATTATGCCATTTCACCTGTGTAACGTGCTCACTACTTGTTTGAGATTAGATGAGCTTAGAATAAAGATGTTGAAATGTGGAACGGTATCTAGTCTGTGCTAATGATGTCTTGATGCCTTAGTCTCACGTTTGGGTCTGCTTCTGAAAATTATGCATGGTACTTCATTCAATAAGAAAAGCAGGTTTGAAGTTGAAACCAGGGAAGTGTGTAATCATACACACATAGTTTGCATTTCTTAGCCATGCTGTGTGAAGAGATGGAGTATCTACTGACCCTGCAAAGATCACAGCAAAAGATTAATCAAAAGAGAAATCCACGTTTTTTGTTTTGTTTTGCGCTGTTCTGCAAACATTTAGTGATGGACTTCACTATACATTTTTACTCTCACTAAATCTAATGTACATTTCAGATGAACTAGAAAGTGTGACTAATCATTCTGTAGCTAAAATATGCTTCATAGAAGTTCCAGTGCAGTTGTATCCATGTAAGCAATGTGAATTCTTGTTGGATACCGGTGCCAACGATAGTGGAATTAGGGTAATGCTGTCACAGTTGCAGGATACAGTGGAATGTATGATAATATATACAAGTAGTATGCTAATGGCTTCTGAAAGGTGATACTGAGCAACAATGAAAGAACTGTTTGTAGTTGTGATTTTCATCCAACCCTTTTGTCAATACCTGTATGATAAAAGGTCTACTCTTTGTGTGAACTCTGAATTTCTGAACATCCTATTAATTCACTGAATGTTATGAATCTGGAAAATAAGTAAGTGTTAAAGCCATTTCTGCCATAATGACTTAAAACTATATAGTAGAAGATTCTTTTAGTGACTCAATACCATAATTAACACTTCAGGAGCTTAAGAAAAGTAATGAAGAATTTTGAGTCAGCTCATTGTCATTAAAGAAGGTGGGCAGCACAGTTTTAAGAATGTAACAAGGACACATGTGAACTGTGTTGCAGTTAATGGTTTCTACAGCTCTGAATCAGGAAATTCTTCAAACATTACATAACGCAAAAAAATGAAGGCTACTAAGGTGTTACATACACGTGTGCTAATTTACAACCGTTAGTTTTACTAGCTACATTTAGGCTAATATGCTAATTGTTAGTGTGAGCATAATATTGTTCATGCTGCCCAGAGGAAAACATCGTAAATAGGGTAAATTCCAGAAAATAATTCTTGTTTCTCGTTTACAGAGAACATCCTTAGATATTAATGGTTCTCACTTGGAGAATGAACAACATAATCATTATGTTCTAGTAGTTACATATTAATTCACTAAGTGAACCAAGGCTTAATGATTGGTTCAGTACAATCTGTTGATAATGTGCTAGTGGAACAGTGGATACCCTTATTTGATGTACTTCGATAAATTCACATGGGACATAAAGATAAATTCAATACTCTCTAATGTCTGAGTTTTTGTAAAATGTTTAGTGAAGTGAAAGCACACATTTCATCAAGTAACGTCAGTGTAATTGTTTCACAGAATGGACAATACAAATTATTAAGATAATGAGTGCAAAGATTTTAGTCCCTGCAAAACTAACTGGGATGAACATTTATTGTACATCGTGATATTATATCATGCAATAGAACAGGCATTGACGGTCTGTTTGCAATGCATCATCGTGTTTGGCCGAGAAATATTGTTTCCTCTGGATGTGATTGATAGTCTAAATTCTGGGACAGATATGCCAAAGTATCCAAAAAATATATGGAGAGCGACTAAGGCATGAATAAGGCCTAAATTATAAGTTTCGGGAATAAGGTAATTATACCAAAATGAATCATTTTGGAAACTCTCTGGACTTCTGTTTTCCCTGCAAACCCTAAGACTATGGCGATAGTGTCATGTTGGGCCAGGTGGAATCAGTGATGATGATGAAGATACGCATCTTGCCAGTTCGTCGGACATGCATGCTCTGACTAATGCCATAGAGATGTTAGACCTGAAGTATCCAGGATTCTAATCATTTGAAAAACAAGGGATCAGAAGACAAACCCTGATAGAAAGAGAGGTAGGGAATGTGCTGCCTATTTCCAAGCCACCCTTTGTTAAGCTAAGGTTACTGGCTGCACAACCAAGAATGCTCACCCAACAACCAACATCGACTCCCATTAACTGAAGTTAATTGATTTATGAGGACTATACAGGTTTAATTTTTCCAATGATCAATTAACTTGTTTATGAGGCAAGTATCGACAGCCCAATCATCAGCAAGGACATCTATTGTTTTTTATGTTAATGTGGCAGCCACATAACAAGTGCTATACCTTTTCTGTCCAATATACAGTCCAAGATTCACTACACCTATGGTTGAAATAAAAAGTGCTCTATAAGCTTCTGCAGATAAATTGATGGAGGCTTAGACATTTTCAAACCAGAAGAAAAATTACTTTTGCATCTGAAAGAAAAGTGTTTTATATCTGTACTGAGTTGACTCAGACTCAAAAGGTTTTTATAGTAACCCAAGAGTTCTTATACCAAACAACCATGACTAGTCAAAAGTCGACTGTTCCATAGAAGGATTTAACGTTGGGATTCTAGTAAACGTAAGATGTTATGGTTTCTCTTAATATTCCATATACATTTTATAATAATACAGAGTGGCCGTTACTTTTTACATATTATTATTGTTGTTGAATATTTTTGTATTGGTTTTCTTGCATATATGTGTATAAACCCCAGTACTTTAGTGTAAATATATAGTGTAGTTACTTGCTTATTTTTACTTTGATTTCTTATATTTTGTTTTTCTGAAGGACCTATTTTATTATATATTTGATTTAATTGCCTTGTTTTGAAGAAGGGTTAGCTATTTTGTTTTATGTATTTGCAATACTTCTTTTCTAATCTGATTTATAAAGAGATTTTAATGTAAAAGGGTTAATTCACTCTCTTCTATACATATATGTGCACTCTTCATAGTTTGTTCAGTGTGTACATAAACACTTGTAACACTAGGCTTGTACTATACATTTTGATTTTAATATTCGTTTTACGTCATTAACTTTAACACTATTTTTGTTTTTATGATTTTAATTTTGATGTGTACGTCTAATTACTTTGTTTTGTATTTCATGTTTATGCCGTGTAACGGGATATTTCATGATTATTGTGTCAATGTATTGTATGTTGCTTTATTTGATTTTAAATTGTAAATTTTTTCTTACTTGTTTGTATTGTGATGGAAGTGTTTAGCAGAGGCGACAGTAAGTTACACTGAGTCTGATATGTGAGATGTTTCACTTAATTTTCATAGTTCTAAAGTTAAGAGTAGCCTGCAAGCAAAGGGAAAAAAGAAAGATATGGCATGCTGTATACTCTGTGTTCCTAAACCTCCTTTTTATTTAAAATGTTTTAAAACGTCCATATATGTTATGTAGGAATCTACTATATTCCTTTTACTACAGTTACCCAGGAACATGATCATTCAACTAGGGTGTCACATACAGTTTTTCTGGGAGGACTCCCTGTAGAATGGAATATACTATATAGAAATACACAGCTAACTTCTCTACTTGCAGGTCAGGTGATACCTCACTTATTTTGAGATGCGAATGACCAACAATCACGTGGGTAGCGTCGGCTTTTGAGATGAATTCCATTGTTGTTTCACATATATACTGCCATATTTTCGTAGTTAGGAACAGAGATTTTAACAGTTGCTTTGATACAAAATTAGATTCATTAGAGAACTTTCCTGTAAAGGAAATCTGCTCATTTCATTTTGTAGTACATGGTCTCCATTCACTTCTACAGCTTCAAATTTAGTTAAGGTCAGATAAATCTGATTCACTCTGTAATACATGTTCTGTCCAACTTCCTGTGTTTTATCAATCCCTACCCGATTTTTCATAAAGGATACCTGAGAATACCACACATCTAATCATCTACTTCCATGAAAAGAGCAACGGAATAGTCTTGATTTCATGGGAACTCCTAAATACTTAAATTTAGGATAATAACTAAATTCAGTGGTTGCTTTCATGGGAACATCTAAATACCTACTTTCATGAGAACAGTTAAAGAGCAATACTGCTTTCATGGAAATATGAATATGTACTTTCATGTGAATAGGTGAACTCTAACTTTGCTTTATGGGAACATATAAACATTTGTTTTTACGAGAAAATCTAAACGTTTATTTTATTAGACTACCTGAACTTATGGTTTCTTGTGAACATATGAACACTTACCTTTACGGAAGAACCTAAACACGTGTTTTCTTGGGATTATGTACAAGGTAAATTACAAGTGGACAAGAAATGCCACGGTAGCAGTTCACATGTACACCGTTGCTATTCAACGTATTTTTACGCAATAAAAAACTTCTTTTTAAAGTAACAAGTTTATATCCAAGTAAATTCAGTAAGTGTTGTTGCCATAAATGTCTTTAAAGACGTGTTATTATTCATGTTAATACGTTTCTACTGAAAACTATGCAAAGAGCAGTCAGAGAATCACAAGTCCTTGTAGCTACAATCTGTTTCCAAGCTGTTTCTGAATATAAATACATAAACAAAAACTTCTGATATGTTTTAAAACACTGATATCAATAATTAGCAATTGACATATCCAACTCATGGTGTTAAATTATGTAGTTTTGGATTACAGACTTTAAAAGCTGCATCGAAACACAGGATAATGAAATAATGATGAATGCAAATCAGATCACTTATTCCCTCCTGGCATAAGTTATATCGTACTTTTATCACCAGTAGACATATTTACACACGCATTGTGAGATGCTACTGTTATTGTGATCTATACATCTTGTAACAGGTGTTTGCTGTTTAGGAGTTATGAATTACATGTAAACATTTTCAAAAGTTTATATATCTTGATACAAATAGAGGTTGCCATCAGCATACATATAAAAACCTTCTGTTAGAAGACACTCGGAACCAGTTTCCAAGTAGAAATATCTTTTTTTTTCACCAATAATTTAGAACATGCTTTAAGATATGCATATAATTATTGTATGACAAGTGACTAACTTTACTGTGATTTCGTACATGTTGAAGACACCTGTCATTAGAGTTTAAAGTTACTTTATCGTAAACTGCTTGAAATAATTAAGGGAAAACAATAGATCCCTCTTTCCTAGTTGTGGCAAGAGAAAACTACTGTTATTTCAATAATGAAGGTTGTGGAATGCACTAATGAAATTCTAAATGTTTTTCTTCGTCTTTTTGTGGCACAACGGTATGTCTGCGGGCTCACATCGCTAAAAACCGGGTTTCTATATCCGTGGTAAGCAGAGCACAGACAGATTCGTGCTTAAATCCAAAACAAACCTTTTGTAGAAAGTTGTAACAAAATATTAGATTTCTGTTACTTGGGTTCTCGGTGGACTCAGCAGATAGCCCGATGTGGCTTTGCTATAAGAAAACACACCTACTGATTATTGCTATAAGAAAACACACCAACTGATTATTGCTATAAAAAACACACCTGCTGATTATATTATTAGTCTTATGGCTATAACACTCGAACACAAGAAGAAAAGGAAAATAGTTACTAGGATTACGACACTACAGAGTATAGTATCTATATGACGTTAGTTTTTAAGTTATTTAACTAAAAAACTAGAGGATGTAGAAAACTAGGTATTAGTTTCATAGTTCTGTAACTTATTTGTAAGAAGTTGTAAAATCTAGTTATCAACCTCCAGTTCTTAACCTTGGACACAAGATAATGTGGAAACTTATTAGTTATATAACCAAGGATAATTGATCATTATCCTCGAGGTTCTAAAACTTGTTAAAGAAAACTAGTTATTAGTTTTGCGATTGTAGCTTTCAAATGGAGTAGCTTTAACAAACAACAACAACTAATTATTACCCTTAAGAATTTATACCTCGGGAACTAAAAAATGTAATATAGGAACTAGTCATTACTTACATGATTATAAGATGTAGAAAAGTAGTTACTAGTCTTACGACTATTAAATTAAAAAACGATGGTTTGTAAAAACTTATTACTTGTCTTGGGGTTTTTTATAACCCGGACACCAGACGTCACACTGATCAATTATTTGAAAATTTTGTGTTACTTTCGTGATTGTGTTTTGATCAGAAATTAATGAAATCGTTTTTTATATAACTTTAGTTAGACAAAAACAATACACACTTTTTGTCGATTCTCAATACTGTTCTGCAGATACATTTCCAAGTCCAAAGTCGTTTTAGTTTTGAGTATAAAAACGCAATATCTTCTCTTAAGCTATCATCAACTGATGAAAATTTAGGTGCTAAATGTTTAAGTTCACCCTTCTCGAATTGTTGTATAGTTATGTCATGACTGTGTTACTGTTTCTTGGTTGAAACAAAAGTTAACATTTTAAACGCTTCCGTCACCTTATTATGTTATAAATAATTTAACGTAATATAAACGTAAGTTAGATTTCGAAATTTCAACTTTTTATATAATAATTGAAAATTCAAACTGTTGAGTAGATATGGTCTGCGGATATGTTGCCTTATTTGGAATGGTTGCACCAACCAAAAACACTCTTGATTAGGTGTACATAACCTGACTTTCCGCCAGTTTGTGTAAGCAGGTGTCTTAGTTAATTACTTTTACTTATAATTATTTGTAAGAGATCTTGAATTCCACTCAGAAAACTGTTACCTTGTGACCTAGACAGTTATATATGTAACTTAAGGTTTCGTAAAATATAAGTTATTTGAATTAATATTAAAATTAGTTCTGGATTACGATTTTCAAATACTTACGTTACTTATTTTATTTTTGAAAAACTATATTTTGAAACAGATATGTGCGCGTCAATTACGAAAACCTTTATTATTATGTAGTAGTGAAGATGTATTCGTCTTAGCTCCTGTAAACCATAACTAGCTTATACCGAATAAAATACACATTTTACTGCAGAAAATTATCTTGATGATGTGTTCGAAAAATGAACTTGGCTAAAAACATCTTAGAAGCTTTCAGAGCGAACGTGCGTCTGTGTTACATGAATGACGTCATCGTTGAAAGATATCTTGCCTGCTCGGGCCTATGTCTGTAAATCGATGAACTCCTGGTCCCTTCACTGAGAAGAGAGACGAAAATATCGGTTCCGTGTTAACACAGCGAGCAAAATCCTCAGAGCCGCGGCTGTTGAATTGTTCAAAAAATAATAATATTTTTTTTATAAAACTTCTCGATTTTCCAGGGAAAAACACAGGTCACAAACGTGTTTTTTTGTGACGTTTCGTTCAAATAAAGATTTGTGGCAACGTGCATTGCAGTTAATCTCCGTTCCAAAACTGTAAACCATACGCTCCAACAAATTTTAAGTTTCTCTTGGTTTACGTTTTTTATCGTATTGTTTGAAGAGAAATTCAAGCGTTTCTTATTCTAATAACTTCTATTTAACGTTTTTTTAATCCGTTTGTTTGTTTGTTTTGGAATTTCGCGCAAAGCTATTCTTTTACCGACGAATAATGGGATTGTCCCTCACGTTATAACGCCCCCACGGATGAAAGGACAAGCATGTTTTGTGCGACGGGGATTCGAGCCCGTGACTTTCAGATTACGAGTCGAACGCCTTAACCCTCCTGGCTATGCCGGGCATTTTTTTAAACCTGTTAATTCAACTGAAATCAAAGCCGTTTGTTAACTGTGAAAACTGCTTTTTTCCGTACACACTTTTCCAATGAAATTTCGCTTTGTTTAAATCATTAAAAATGATCTAACCAACAACTGTTTACGTAGTCTCTTCCAGTGAATGGTAACTATTATATTTTGCATTAGCAGAATAGTACAAATGGCACTCGTCGTCATTTTACGATAAAATTCGACAGTTGTTTACGTTCATTAACACATGTATCAGACATTTGTGTACATTTTCATTTTATTCCTTCAAAGAATACTCTTTTAAAACACATATCATTTTCATTGTTGATTTTTTACTGCAACAATTACGTTTTTTAGGCTCTAGTTTTCATATCTCTGCCCATAATACCTTTCTTAGACACCGATAAGTTGATCACATGCTACGTTATTATTGATTGTTTTAATAGGCCGCGCATACACACACAAACACGCACCGAGAAAATGCGCTATTCCATTTCTTGATCGTACTGTTTTTATGTAACACTACAATTTTATGTTCAAATTTATAGAGTTGAAACTTCTTAAATTGAAACAGATTAGGCCATGAATAATCAGGCTTAAATATTTGACTAGCTTCCCACTAGTCTAATAATAAATAAGTTGGATATTTTGAGTTTTACTATAAATATTTCATAACATTTAGATTTGTTTCCTCTGTGCTTAGAAACGTTTATCTCCGTGCGTTGAAGAGAAATGTGTTTTACGTTCGTTAACCACAATAGTCTGAACTCAGCAGTTTTTGTTGAAATCGAAATAAATCTAGAATGTTAGGTTTCTACTTTGGACGGACGCATTTTCGAAAGTATTTTATACTTTTGTTATAAGTTTTAAATAAATTTCACTGTTAGCATTGGTGTATTAAAAATTAGTAATTCTAAACTTAACTCATTTTGCCGCCAATTTATATATATATATATGTAAAATAAAGTAAAAAAATGCATATTTTAATATTGCATCAATTATCTGAAATTTGAATCCGCTAAACATTGAATTTGAAGAAAAAGACGGTTTTTCTCATGGTAGTGCAAAATTCCAAACTCACCGCCAAAAAGTTTAATCGCAAAATCATTACAGGTTTGGAAAAAAAGTGTGTTTATTTAGTCATCAATAAGGGGATTTATTAGCAAAATATATTATTGTAAGCTACATTTTTGATGCTGTAATTTAACTGTTTGCTAGAAGGAACTGCTAATCGTGATGATACCATTAAATCTAGAATGTTCGTAGACGTAATTCTAGATTAACTAAAACGTTAATGACGAGGTAATAAATTAGATTTCGCAGAAACTAGAGAAACATTGATACATTATAAATATTTATAATTAGTATGAAGAGTCATTTGAGAATGCAATGAATATGTAGTGATTGATTCAATTTAGTGTTTCTATTGAGAGTTATTATGTGTATTAAGTTAATCAATCGATTAGTAAAGAAATGATCTAAATAGGGTTTTTGGTAAGTGTGAGTTACACGTATTATTAGTCTCATAATTTCTGCTCAAACATGGTTTATTAATTTAGGACTACAACTTGTGTCAAAGTGCATGTTGCCCATAGCAGGTGTATTGAAGAAGTAAATTAACATACAATGATTACGTGGCTTTATTTCTTACCAAGTAATCTAAAAAAAAATACCAAGTCCATTTCCAGAATTTAGTTCGTAAGTTCCAATTAAAAACATCGCCCGATTGAGAAACTTGTAATTTATGGTGAAAAGGTACAATGTAAGGCATTTCAGGTAAAATTATTATTAATTTTAAAGTGAACAAGTGGAATAGTGAAAAACGAGATATTCTTTTTTTGCAGCTAGTTTTATAGAACCAGCTTTAATAACAATAAGTAATCTTACAGACAAGAAACAGCTGCTTTAATAACAATAAGTAATCTTACAGACAAGAAACAGCTGCTTTAATAACAATAAGTAATCTTACAGATAAGAAGCACCTGCTTTAATAACAATAAGTAATCTTACAGATAAGAAACAGCTGATTTAATAACAATAAGTAATCTTACAGACAAGAAACAGCTGCTTTAATAACAATAAGTAATCTTACAGATAAGAAACAGCTGCTTTAATAACAATAAGTAATCTTACAGACAAGAAACAGCTGCTTTAATAACAATAAGTAATCTTACAGATAAGAAGCAGCTGCTTTAATAACAATAAGTAATCTTACAGATAAGAAGCACCTGCTTTAATAACAATGAGTAATCTTACAGATAAGAAGCACCTGCTTTAATAACAATGCTTACAGATAAGAAACAGCTGCTTTAATAACAATAAGTAATCTTACAGATAATGCTTAATAACAATAAGTAATCTTACAGATAAGAAGCACCTGCTTTAATAACAATAAGTAATCTTACAGATAAGAAACAGCTGCTTTAATAACAATAAGTAATCTTACAGATAAGAAACAGCTGCTTTAATAACAATAAGTAATCTTACAGACAAGAAACAGCTGCTTTAATAACAATAAGTAATCTTACAGATAAGAAACAGCTGCTTTAATAACAATAAGTAATCTTACAGATAAGAAGCACCTGCTTTAATAACAATGAGTAATCTTACAGATAAGAAGCACCTGCTTTAATAACAATGAGTAATCTTACAGATAAGAAACAGCTGCTTTAATAACAATAAGTAATCTTACAGACAAGAAACAGCTGCTTTAATAACAATAAGTAATCTTACAGAAAAGAAACAGCTGCTTTAATAACAATAAGTAATCTTACAGATAAGAAACAGCTGCTTTAATAACAATAAGTAATCTTACAGATAAGAAGCACCTGCTTTAATAACAATAAGTAATCTTACAGATAAGAAGCACCTGCTTTAATAACAATGAGTAATCTTACAGATAAGAAACAGCTGCTTTAATAACAATAAGTAATCTTACAGACAAGAAACAGCTGCTTTAATAACAATAAGTAATCTTACAGAAAAGAAACAGCTGCTTTAATAACAATAAGTAATCTTACAGATAAGAAACAGCTGCTTTAATAACAATAAGTAATCTTACAGATAAGAAGCACCTGCTTTAATAACAATAAGTAATCTTACAGATAAGAAGCACCTGCTTTAATAACAATGAGTAATCTTACAGATAAGAAACAGCTGATTTAATAACAATAAGTAATCTTACAGATAAGAAGCACCTGCTTTAATAACAATAGGTAATCTTACATATAAGAAGCAGCTGCTTTAATAACAATAAGTAATCTTACATATAAGAAGCAGCTGCTTTAATAACAATAAGTAATCTTACATATAAGAAGCACCTGCTTTAATAACAATAAGTAATCTTACAGATAAGAAACAGCTTCTTTAATAACAATAAGTAATCTTACATATAAGAAGCAGCTGCTTTAATAACAATAAGTAATCTTACAGATAAGAAGCACCTGCTTTAATAACAATATGTAATCTTACATATGAGAAATAGCTGCTTTAATAACAATAAGTAATCTTACATATAAGAAGCACCTGCTTTAATAACAATAAGTAATCTTACAGATAAGAAACAGCTTCTTTAATAACAATAAGTAACCTTACATATAAGAAGCACCTGCTTTAATAACAATAAGTAATCTTATAGATAAGAAACAACTGCTTTAATAACAATAAGTAATCTTACATATAAGAAGCACAGTAACTATTGACGTTGCCTTATCCTATTCTCCCAGTGGAGCAGTAGAAACTGTGTTTTGACACCCGTGGTAGGCAGAGCACAGGTAGACTTTCGAGTAGCTTTGTGCTTAACTACAAACAAACGAAAGCAGCCTTATTCAATAGGTTTGAAGTGACACATTAAAAGTAAATATTTAGAGCAAAGTTCTAGGACAGGATACGGAAAAAGAAAAATATTCCGACAGATCGTGTAAACGTTTTGGAAAGGATTGCCCGTTTACCTTACCCACATGTTCCTCGTAAAATGATGACTTTGTTGGCACACGATTAATCCATAGGTGATATGACAAAATAAGATGCGAGAATGAGGCGTAAATATAGTATGATTATATCTTTTTAATGAAATTGGTTGAAGGTAAACAACTAAACACACTATCTAGATGTTACGGAATCGTCAGGCCAAGATGTGCTGAAACATCAATTCCCTCTGGTGACAGCCTAAAAAAGTTGAAATGATTAATTAGAAAATTCGATATGCAGAATGGAAGAAATCAACCATAAAACAATAGGTGTTTCAAGTATAATTTGAAAGAACAAACAGCCCGACCTGTAAACAAATGTTTATCTGGCATAAAAACTTCGACAAAAGGCTATTGGAAAGAGGGATCTGGTATAATTACGATAAACACGGTCTTTACGGCTGCGAATGGAAAGAATCAACAGTTGTTGTTAACCCAAGAAGCCAGGGCGCCCAATCAGATCAAAGAATTAAACATATATCAAGAAAACAAGAACTAGCTGAATATATATATAGGGCGAAGTTCAGTTAAGAATTCCCAATTTGCTCTAAGTGATAAAAGAAGTTCATTATTTGAGGAAAACCATCCAGAAACCCATGGGTTTAGTGATGCAAACCTTGATTCTACATCTGTATTTGTTCGACTCAATTTGAAAATGAAAGATGGAAATTATCCCTCAGAGATGAAGAAAGTAAAGGAATTGATGTGATCATTAGGTGGACATAAAATTCCAGAGAAAGAAAGGTAGAAGTTGCTCTTACTGTAGGAAAATTCTTTATACCTTCTGACTTGAGAGTGTTTAACATCGAATAAAAGTAAATATTGGTAAATGACTTTATACGAAATTGTGGATACAATGTTATGACCAATAAATCCGTGTGCAATACATGACAATTACTACACTAGAGGTTGAACTTCCAGTGATAATAGATAGAGTGATCACTGTATCGTCAAGAAGTGAAAAACACATACCAGTAGATATGAGAAATTATTTTTCATTTGTGAATAGGGCATAGCGGAACGAAACACTTCGATTTATCCTGAAGGATTGGATGGTTGGAAAATCTTTCGTGAAATTGAAGCACAAAAATAATACATACGACTTGTGATAAATGAAGCTATTATAATGTTTGATAAGACCGGATTTCATCGCGATGACATGACATGTAATTTACAGGATCCAGAAGAACAGACAGTCTGAGTCAAAGGTCATCCACCATGATCGTTTTTCGAAGTACGTCATTGTATCATTTAATGATTCATAGAAGTATTTAGTTAATGACTCAGTTCAACATCTCAAGTAAGAGTTATCGCGAATATTTCGTTTTTATTCTGATGAGTTAACACATTCTGAAAGTATGTTTATTTATAAGTTAGGCGTACTGATGTTCTCGGAATTTCTGTACCCGAAATTAGGCTTTTCAGGTGCAACAAAGTGACCATGGTTGGTAGTAAACGTTATAGCAGACAGAGAATAATTCGTTAGTGTTACGTGTATTGTGCTTGACATCATATTTTTACTAACTAATCCAACGATATAACAAGTTGCAATAATGTTTGGTCAGTGTAAAAGATGTAGGTTATAAACAGGGCCTATCTCCATACATTATTAGATAATTTTTAAGTTACAAAAGTATTAAGCCAGTGCAAAATATACGTAAGCCAGTCATCAGCTCATTGTACTGTGAGATTTTTTATTTATAAAAGTGGTAATTGTTTTATAGTTAACATAATTTTAACTCCATGTGCAGAAATAAAAATACCTTACGGATTTAGTACAGAAATTACACACACACAAAGTTCTTTAATGAATCTTCAAACATTGTATAGCTCACTCTCACATCAACCCTGCTGCAAAATATAATAAGTTATGATTCACGAAGTGATTTAAATATTCTTTAAAAGCTAAGAGGCTTTGTTTGTGCACTAGATAACGTAAATATTTTCACTTTAAAGTGTTGCATAACATACAATATAATTATTATCGTTTATCGAGAAGTTTGCTATAGATCATTCTGTGTATACGTTTTTATGGCTATCATCTATAATGTACAACTTGTTGATTAAATCGGGATTTTTAATTACAATATTTTTCTAGTTTCTCAGTTTTACAAGTGTTTTAATCTCTGTGTGTGTCACAAAAACATAGAACTGTAAGAAGACGTGTAATTCTAACGTGTAATTCTTCTCGACTGAAACAGTTTTAAACACTGAACATGAACAGGTTGTGTTACAGGTTGTGCTCTTAGATTTATTACTGCTACACAGCTGTTTCCAGCCCGTCTATCACGAGGAATTGATCGCCAGATTGCAAGTCTGTAACCTTACCACTGACCCACCAGTGGACTCTTAGATTCCAACCTTCTGTAATAACGATCAATAGCTGTGCACAATAATATTAAAGTAATTATGAGAAATGGAAAAGACATCCATTACATCTATAAGGATAAACCTAATTAATAAACAAACGTGTAAGTAAGTGTATAATGGTATATGCTTTTGAATTTCGTAATAACGATAAAATAATTGTCAGTGGAAGAGACAATATTACATTTCTCTTAAGTTTTTTGGTTCTTTGTGAAGTTCGCGCAAAGCTACACGAAGACTACCTGCGTTAGTCGTCACTAATTTAGCAGTGTAAGACTAGAGAGAAGGCAGTTACTCATCACCACCCACCGCCAACTCTTGGGCTACTCTTTTATCAACGAGTAGTGAGATTGTCCGTCACATAATAACGCTCACACGGCTGAAATGGCGAGCATGTTTGGTGTGACGGGGATTCGAACCTGCGACTCTCAGATTGCGAGTGAGATTGTGAGATCGTGTTTCAACAGCAGGTCATCCTCTGTTTCCTGACCAGTTATTCTCTGACCAGTTATTCTCTGACCAGTTATTCTTTTTTAAATAGAAACTTCTCATTAGGCACACATTATCTTAGAAAGCAATTTTGAGGTGGTGGGGCTCTTGCTACAGCTAAACAATGTGACATACGATATGTGGAAAGCATGCCATTTCTAAGGGTGTCTGGGGGGGACATACTTCCAGAAAGGTTTTTAAAAGTTACGACTATGAGATTGAATCTTAAGCCTTTTTAAGCAAAAAATACTACTTACAAACAACGTAATATACTGAATTAAAAGAAGCAAGTTTTAATAAATATGTTGTAGCTATACATGCCGTAATTGGCTCTTGCTGCCTCCTTTGTTCTTGAACCATATCACCAGGCTTTACTTTCTTTCAGACATACAACAAATCAACTTCGTGACAAAACTCAGCTCTCGAATGTTTGAGCCCGGATGAAAATGGAAAAAAAACGTATAAATAATTGTCAAAGTTTTTTAAAAATTACATTTATTTCACAATACCTCTGATAAACAGAAACTGATGGTGTTAACTAAGTTGTTGGGATACCGCAGGGATAAAAGAAGAAGAAAAATAACCCGTTAAGAATAATGACTGATATCTCAGGGTGAAATGGATCAGATTAGTAATACGAAGAATAGATAATACAAGGAAACTGGAGGAAGTGTTCGTGAAGTAAATAATCTAAACGGATATATCTTCCTTTCAGATAGAGCTGAATACAATAGGAATAAAAGAGCAATAAGGTGTAATTGTGAATAGGCATACGATTTTAAGAACATCAAGAACTAGAACATCCTCGAATATCAAAGGATGATTACGTTAGAATATGACACTGGAGTTCAAACGATGAATACATACAAAATATTACACGATTCCAATCTGAAGCTGAGAACTTAGACCTTTAGAAGCTTTAATGCATATGATAAAGAGAAATCAGTAGGATATGAGGCATAAGGCAGATTTCAGGCGTGGTTTGTTTTAGAAAGGAAGAACCGCGAAAGATGAGAACGAACACCAAACAAGAAACTCATATGACTTGACAGTATCACAAATAGTACCTCGGGAAAGATGTATATGAATATTAATATCAACATTGTGAGGAAGGTAAACATTAAATATAATACATGCTTAATTAGATCATTAGAAAGAGAAGACGAAGATGACGAGAATCGATTGGAATAGAAATAAAAAAGAAGGCCTGAGGAATTTACATAGTCCAGAACAGAGTTGAAATGGACCACAAAATTGTGAGAAGTGGTTCTAAACCAACCAAGACATTAAAATGATTCCCATGTTACATTGATAAGCCATAAAAGCCATTTAATTATTTTAACCACTCGCATATATCTTCAAAATCCAAAACGCGTAACCTGTTCAGATAAATTAGTTAAAAGAAAACTGCTATGGCACGATGAAATCGAAAACAAAAAGTGGAAAAAGTTTAAAATTACGAAGAAAGGGCGTCCTTACTGAAATATTCTGAATATCGAAATATTTATATCACATTAGACATTATATTTTTATATCACATTAGACATTTTTTCGTGGTATTAAATTTTCTATTTTCTGTTGCTGTTTAAACTGTTTGTCGAAATTCTAGTCATGGATTTCAATTGAAAAAAGTAAGCTCACTATCCGTTAAGATTTAGATAAACCGTAATAATATTTATATACTGTTATTTAAAAAATTACTACAATAACCCAAGTTTGGGTTTGTGTGTGTGTTCTTATAGCAAAGCCACACCGGGCTTCCTGCTGAGTCCACCGAGCGGAACCCACATTTGGGTGTCGGATCGAAACGAATATGTTATTGGAAATATAATTTATATATTTAAGTGGAGAAGTGAATAAGCTGGTTCAAGACAAAACCACATTATAACATTAATTTAATTCATATAGTTGTTTCCATGTTTCAATAAGAAATTAAAAGAATGTGGTTGACCAACTTTGAAATGGAAGACAAAATCAGAGGGTTTAGTGAAAAGGTAGCTTCAGGACTGACCGATTGGTAAGAAAAGCGATGATAATTGTAAGTTTACATAAATTAATTAATTGAAAGAAATAGATACCGGTAATGTTAATTTGGTATTAATACCAATAAGAAGTTTGAACGAATTTTTGTCTTATTAATAACGGAGACCTGAGTGCTATAAATAACAGGAACATTCATTATTGGTGAAAAATATAGAGTTGGTAACCTGGCTAACCTCCCATCTATATGAGTAGCCTCTCATGAACAATCTGCGGGTTCGAATCCTCATATTACTGTGGGGACGTTATAATGTAACGTTAAATAACACTACTCTTTTGACAAAGAGTAACTCAAGAGTTTAGGTTAGTGACGATGACTAGCTGTCTTCCCTTTAGTCTTTCACTGCTAAATTAGGGACGACTAGCATAGATAGCCCTTTTGTAGCTTTGTGCAAAATTCCAAACCAACCTTTGTAGGCAAACTTGGTAGGAAGAAGGAAATATGTAATCAGTTAAGTTATTTTAGTGAATATTTTTGAAACGTTAGAATATTGTCCATCCTCATAATAACAATGAATAAGATGTACTTTTGTATACGAATGCAATATAATAAATTTACGATACGTAGATGTTTCGCATACTATCTTTGTAATTTATTTTGAAGCTAATAAAAAATTACAGTATCACAGTCTACTCAAAATAATTAAAAGATCTTGGAATTTGTAAAACTTATAACTATGTTATGAGATAATACTGATTACATTGTCTATCGACTACATTACAACCCTCAGTTCATTGCCATGCATATCGGTTATACAGCCTATGCTGTACGTAGTGCTGTCGCATAATCTTTGCCACTTTGATGTGGACTACAGAGCTTAAAGTGCTTCAAACATGTTCACGAATTAGGTATGGACTTAAACAAGACATGTGGATTTTTATTTTCCCTGAAACGCTATCTGACGAAAAGAATCGGGTAATTGCACCATTCTGTTGGAAACTTGCTAGAAATATGTAATAATTTTTTAGCCATACAAAATCATATTTTTATAAGTGGGGAAAAAATCGACTAGGGAAAACCGTGATTCTTTCTCAAAACCATTATTTCACTTTGTCAGAAATTAAATATGGCGAATTACAGCCACAGATAGAAATAGCAGAGTGCTTTTAGTAGAACCTAACACACACACACAGGCATACACATATATATACATAAGTAAAAGTATTTCTTTAGCAAATGCGTCTGGGTTGCAGAAACAAAAAGAAGTTGAAAATTATAATCCGCCGGATATTATCAAATTGCGTGTACGTATTCAGCATATTCATGAAGGCCTGTCATATATTAGTACCTAAAATGATCACAGTTCTTTAATGTTTTTGACAGACTGATTAAGTTTCTACGCAATTTTTTTTAAATAAATGTATAAATACACATCCCATTATATCAATGACAAGACCATTGTGAACGAAACTATCAGTTTGTGAGAATTATTTGTTTTGTTGTACTTACGCAAAGCTATTCAAGACTATTTGCAATAGCGTACCTGATTTTTGAAGTGACAGAAATAGACTAGAAAGAAGACAGCAAAGCAACATCATCCACCGCCAACTCACGGACTACTGTGATCGATTTCATCAACGCCCATCACTCTTATAACACACCCACCGCCAGTATAACGGATTGTGTGGTTGTCCTTATATGATTAGTTGGATATAACTGATTGAGTGGTTGGACATAACTGGCTGTGTGGTTGGTTGTATATAATTATGTGGTTGTTTGTATTTGATTATGTGACTATTTAACATGATTGTGTGTGATATAACGAAAATTAAAGCTATGAATGAACTAAATGATATGATGTTTTGTTAAGTTTTATCATATAGTTTCCGTTCATAACACTCAAAAGATAAAATAAATAGACAAAACTTAAGAAAATCAGTAAGAATGAACTCTACAGCTAAAACATCTAAATCTTTAGAAAACATAATTTCAGAAACTCGTAAATTAGTATATATTCTGTAAATTAGTATATATTCTATTCAATCAGATTGCCCCTGAAGAAGAAATGTCCACCTTTCGAAAACGCTCAGGTTATAAGGGTTTCTATTTCAGTTCTATTCAATCAATTCACTATTAATATAGATGTAACTTAAGATATTTCACTTTCAAACCCTAAAAAATTATATCATTAATGTACACCTTTATATTTCTGCACATCCGATTGTCTTTCCAGGTTAATTTCTAATTGCGTACAGAAAAGCTTTAGAAAATCAAGTTTCTTGTTTGATTTGTGAGGTTGTATCGAAGCCAAATGAATGCAATAATTGGTTTGTGCCACAAAACATAGACACGTATCTAAAATTGTTACGATTTGCTATCTCTCATCACATTTAATGTAAATTAGAATAGTTGGTTGGATCTGACAAAGAATTTTACGATAAATATTTTAATTTTCCAAGTATTTCATGCAAATTAGACAAAAATGTCTGCTAACAGAAATGTACGATATTATAATTGTGGCAAATCAGAGAAAGGAAACCTTTTGTTTAAACAAATTTTATTTTTAGTAGAAGATTAGAAATTTTAGTGTATCCTACAGAAACAGATGATCTTTGGCCAGCAAAGCTGAAATTAGGTCCATATTACTTACGATATGGTGCTTTGAGAAATACTCATGATACTGACACGCTACAAAGTTGAAATCCTTCAAATAGATATAATCTCAGCGTCAGTGCCTAGAAAAACCGTCATTTGTTTCTTTTGAATTTCGCACAAAGCTACTCGAGGGCTATCTGCGCTAGCCGTCCCTAATTTAACAGTGTAAGACTAGAGGGAAGGCAGTTAGTCATTACCACCCACCACCAACTCTTGGGCTACTCTTTTAACAACGAATAGTGGGATTGACCGTCACATTATAACGCCCCTACGGCTGAGAGGGCGAGCATGTTTGGTGCGACCGGGATTCGAACCCACGACCCTCGGATTACGCGTCGAACGCCTTAACACGCTTGGTAACATTGAAATTAAGTTTGAATTTACTAATGTCTAAAAAAATGTTTTATATTAAAACATCTGAATAAATAGAATGTCTAGGTTAAAAGTAACTCCAGCAGTTAAATGTTCATAATGTTAAAACGGCTATTCATAAATCTAATACATTAGAAAAATACTGGTGTGATAAAAGGAGACATATCTCACAACTAATCCAATCTTTCATAAAGAATGTAGAGAAAAGACTTTGAATAATCGCTAAAGGAAACGTCACAAAGAAGCAACAAAAACGACAAAAGTAGGTAGACAAAAGTAGTCATTCCCTTTTATGACTGGCCTGCATGTTTTCATTATAAAACTTGTCATTCTTAAGATAGATATCAACATGGAAAAAAATCATTGCTACGTAAAAGAAACAGCAGTGATGTTGTTTCCATCTCTAGAAATTATAGGCGTCAGAGAGTAGACACCAAAATTAAAGCTCAGTTCTATTTTGTTTTATCATTTCAATTATTTCTGTTCCATTTATTCGTATTCGAAATGATATTATGGTATTCGAAAGTAAACGTTTCGCATTTTGTTTGATGAAAGTAATTTGAGTACACACATGCACACATGTACAGAGATTAATTGTTTTAAATGTAATAAGAATAATAATTAATGGGCTGTAAGAAAAAACATATAGAAAAACTAGCTAAAAACTTCATTATCTAAAAACATATATATATAAATTGTCTTATATTTAAGCTCATAATTTAAACACGATGACTCTGGTTATTCGTTTCTTTTGAGTAACTAAATGTCAGGTGTGATAAAGCTTATAGGAAAAAAGTGATATTGTTTCATAATAAACAAATATATAATTTAAAAATCTTTTCATTGTTGCCATAAAACAAAAAATTTGATACAGATTGAAATACAAGTGTGTGTTTTCTTCTAGAAAAGTCACATAGGGCTATCTGCGGAAGAAAAGTCGCATAGGGCTATCTGCGGAGACCTACCCTTGAAGGGTAGTTTTAGTGTTGTAAGTCCCTAGACTTACCGCTGTACTAGCAGGAACCTCAAGGTAAAAGTAAATGTAAATAATATAAGGTCTTAGAATTAATAATTCAACAATAATGTTTTAGATATTTTTGTATGAATTATGGGTATTTCGACTTGTGTTATTTGGGGGGGGGGGGGGGGGTCAAGGAAGGATGTTAAAACGGGAGAAACAAATGTGGAATGTAATCGTTGAAGGACCACTATTTTTTTTTAATAGTTTTGGTTTACTTTCGTTGACGGGCAGCCTTGATGGACCACTAGGTCCTTTGTTGTTTCAATGTTAGACCTATACATAACATAATATATTACGTATCATTTACAAACAACAAGCATATATGCCCTTGTGAATATAAACCATTCTAATAACATAATACTCAGTTGAAACTAATCACGTGATCTATTTTTCTGTGTCAATACTGATTGAACTCGACTGCAGGATGTTAGGTCCATTTATTCTGTTGTTCGTGCATGTTTTTGAACCTTATAGAAAATATTGGTTTGGTTTTTTGAATTTCGCGCAAAGCTACACGAAGGCTACCTGCACTAGCCGTCTCTAATTTAGCAGTGTAAGATTAGAGGTAAGATAGCAAGTCATCATCAACTCTTGGGCTACTTTTTTTACCAACGAATAGTGCGATTGACCGTCATATTATAACGCACCCACAGCTGGAGGGACGAACATGCTTGGTGTGAAAGGGGTTCGAACCCGACCTTCAGATTACGATTCGAGCGCCTTAACCGCCTCTGGCTATGCCGGGCCGTAGAAAAGATGCAGTCTTGGCCAAAGTGTTTGTATACTGTTTTATACTGACGTTATAGTCTACATGCATACAATAATTCTCGCGTAAATGCCTGAGTAGTAACATAGAAGGTAGCGTATGATCGGATAAACATGTACGAGTTGTTATTCTGGTCTTTTTTTGTTTTGAATATTTGTTTGTCAAAACACAGTATGTTCCAACTTTATATAAAAGTTTGTGCTTTTGGTGCAATCTTTTTTAGAAACAAATAACGCTTTGTTCAGATAATATCTATTCTTTATGTAGAGTCATATCTCGTCACGTGTCAGAAGGTATACGGCGTGAAAGTGTTCAACTGTCCTACACTATTATGAAACATACGGACATTACTAGAATAGTAGAGCACCTCTAGTGACTGTATAAAGAATCCTTAAACATCATCATATTACATCAGAAAAGTCTACTGGTAGACGCCGAAGAACTACTGCCCGAAATGACCGTGTTTTGATCAGGTTAACACATCAAGGTCGAAAAAAAGGCTCGTAACACCTTACAACAGGAATTGCATGAACAAGTTCATTCCTGGATATAAAAAAGAACAGTGAATAGGAGACTGAACAAACAAAGTTATTTTACAAAAAGGGCTATTTGTAAATCGATATTGACCAAAATTGACCGCTATCACTGTGCTACTTGAATAAAATAGTATGCCAACATACAGTTAAGACGCTGGGAAAATGTCATCTTTTCAGATGGGTTCTGTTTACGGCATGTTAAAGCGAATGGTAGGATACATGTTCGTTATTTGCCTAGAGAACAGATGGATAAAACTTTCTTTTCAACATGAAACACCCAGTAGGTGGTGCTGTACTTGTTTGGGCAGCTATTCATCATGGAAGCAAAACTTCTCTTCATATCCTCCAGGAAAATGACAATGGCGCTCCCTACAAGCAACACATGAAGATGACGTGTCTGCCATATGTCACTGCCTAAACTATACGTATTGTACAGGGTTTCCTCGACCAGGAGGACGTTACAAAATTACCATGCCAAGCAAGGTCTTTAGATTGCAATCCCATTGATAACTGTTTGGCAGAACTGAGTTGGAAATTTGCTAACCACGACCCTAAACCAGTCACTGCAGCTGAGTTGCAGCACTTTTTAGTAATAAGTTGGAATCTAATAGCGGTGAATTACATCAATAACCTAATCCACAACATGCCGCGTCACCTTGAGGAGATTATTAAAGTACGAGGAGAACCAACCAAGTACTGAATTCTTAATATGTACTGATATAAGGTTGTAGAGGCTATTATAGTAATTTGATGTTATAATTTCGTCATTATTCATCTTTTTTTGCTGTGATAGAAAAGAGGCTGAACTACACATCTTTCTTCAAATGTCTCATAAAATTGTTTGCTGTTCTATATATGCAAAAACGGCTCGTTTGGGTTGAGAAAATATTTTACGTAGAAGAGCGTACAACGTTTCGACCTTCTTCGGTCATCGTCAGGTTCACAAAGAAAGAGGTAACTGACCGGAAGCTGACCACATGTTTGAAAGGGTTGTGTAACTGAGTGTCGGAATGTAGAGGGCGGTGCTAGATGTTTGAATATATAATTTTATTTATTTTATTATATTAATATAGGTATAAAGGCGTTCCTTTATATTGGTTTATTTTGGGTTTAAGTTGTTGTATAAGTAAGGCTTCTTTAATTTTGCGTTTGTTTATGTTTGTTTCTTTATTTAGTATTGAGTGTTTTCTATGGTTATATTGTGTTTATTTGACTTGCAGTGTTCGAAAACATGTGAAGGTAACTTTTTATGTTCTTTGAATCTGGTTTCCATTTTTTTACTTGTTTCTCCAATGTAGAAGTCGTGGCAGTTATCACATTGTATTTTATAAATAATGTTGGTGTGGTGTTTGTCAGTGTAGTTTTTACATAGTGTAGACCTCAGTTTTGTGCCTGGTTTTTGAATAAATTTGGTATTAACTGGAATGTCATATTTTGTTACTAGTTTTTGCCAAATGTTGGTTATTTGTCTGCTGATGTCAGGAATATATGGTATACAGCAGTATATGGTTTCGTGATTTTTTGATTCGTGAGATATATTTAGTTTTGTTGGTTGATTTTGCTTTCTGTCTAGGTGTGTGCGTGTAATGTTTTCTACGGTTTGTGGAGGAAACTTATTGATGTTGATGAAGTATTGTTTTATTTTGTCTAATTCATCGTTAATTTTATCTGGTGAGCATAGTTTTATGGCTGTGTATATTTGGTTTCTTAGTACGTTGTGTCTTTGTTTTGATTCATGTGCTGAGTCCCAAGGAATGTATAGTCCAGTATGGGTGATTTTTCGGTGGATTTCTGTTTTGAATTGTGTGTCGGTTCTTGTAATTTTGAGGTTAAGAAATGATATTTGATTGCTTTCTTCCTGTTCACATGTGAAGTTAATGTTGGGATGTATAGAGTTAATGTGATTGAAAAAATTAAGTACGTGTTCTGTAGATTTGAATCCCGCAACCGTGTCATCTACATATCTGTACCAGTATAGTGGTGGATGTAATGCTGTGTTGATTCCTTGTGTTTCAACTTGTGTCATAAAAATATTGGCTAGAACTGGTGATACTGGGTTGCCCATGCTTAGGCCATTTGTTTGTATATAGTTGTGGTTGTTGAACATGAAGTTTGTCTTTATCTTGGTGAATTCTATGAGGGTTGCTTATTGGTTGCTGGGAATGTCTATAGTTGGGTTAGGGTCTCGGATATATAGTTCTAAGACTATCTTGCAGGCTTCAGTGGTTGGAACTTCTGTAAAGAGGGATATAACATCGAAACTGGCCATTAAGGCTTTATGATTAAGTTGATTTAGATTAGACTTGAAATTAAAAGAGTCTTTGATGAATGAGCTGGCTGATGTTACATATTTGGAAAATGACCATGCTATGTATTTACCTAGATTGTAATTAAACGATTCGCTCTTCTGTGTAAAATATTTTCTCAACCCAAACGAGCCGTTTTTGCATATATATTTCTCTACAAGTGGGTTTTCTTGACATCACTGTTTGCTGTTCTAATAAATCTTCATAATGTCAAAAGAACCTGTCTCGTTCTCCAAACTACATATTTAGATGTTTTCTATAAAATATACTTCTCAGTTTGATAGCTCTAAGTGTACTTATATTTTATCTTAAAAATAGTGATCTTATTTGTTAGAAAATGTGCAAACATTTTGGCTAAGACTGTGTGACCGAAAGTAAACACGTTCTAGTGACAATCAGAAACTTGGCCAATCATGTATAAGTTCCACCCAGTTTTTTTGCTTTTTTACCAGTATATTTTGATTATCAGACTTTGCTTTGTAAATTTCGCCGATAAAGAGATACAAAATAAATGTGGAAATCTGTCACGACAAAACTTTATTTAGCACCCAAGAGGATGCTTTTAATTTGTAAAGAATTTCAAAAAGATTGTCTTGTCTTCAATAGAAAACTTTGATAATTCATTGAGTCGATTGTAAAGTCACGAGAACTAAACGTTTCTCATATTTTACTGAGTTTATTTTTAAAAAATCATAAGAAATATAATCACGAATTTTTCTCTTAAGAAACTGTATCAAAAAATAACATTCGTCGTATTTTGTGAAACAAATTTTATTACTTTTATCCTTGTGACTAATCGTCTGCTTGCTAAATCCCTTACAGTGCAAAGTATTTCTAAAACACAAAGAGAGATTCGAACACTCGACTTTAGACAATAAGCGAAGTATCGTGTTCAAATTCAGCTGTACAGGACTATATCTCACTCTAACTTTTCAATGCTCTAATCTTTTACTGAGAAAATCAAATGTTGTAGTAGCTTCTTTTAACCAAAATAATTCAAGTAACTTATATACTTTTCACCTCATCCACCGCAGAATTTTATTTTACGAATTCTGAGCTGATAGTAAAATTACCTGAACACTTTTAGAATGTTTTATCCTTGTACATATTTTAAATTCTTGCTAAGGTATAAACACGTTAAAATATAGAATTTAAGGATTCCGCAGTTTAAATGACTTACTACTAAAACATGTTAATCTCCGTTTCTTGGAAAATCTTCTTTCAGACCTTCATTCAGTAAACTAAAGAACTAGGTAAAAAAACTGTGACATAATTTAACTAAAAATAACATTTTACAGATTTTAAGGGTCCTTTTTGATTACCACAATTGTGTTTTTTACCTATATATTGTTTTTATATTCTGGAATGTCTTATTATTCCAACTTGGAATTTTCAGGTTATGAAGTTGGCTATCAATCTACTTTCTCAATTACTCATTAGTTAAAAGAAAACAGAGGGCCATCCTAAAATAGATTGTATTCAAATAATGCACTTCTTAATAAAGCATTTGTACCATCTGTGCCTTACACTAACTAAGAAAATGAATTATTTAACCTGCGAGCACGTGCAAGGGTATTAAATAAAAGTGTAATTATATAAATATGACAATTATTAGGTAATAAAGCAGAAGAAAGCAGACGTATATAAGGTCTAAAATTATTACTGTTAAATATTTTTTTCCCAAACTTCAAATATTTTGGTATTTTTTTCGTCTTTCTCTAGCTCTAAAGTAGTTCTATTAAAATTATTGTGGTTCGTATAATATGCTTTGCTTAAAATAGGTTTGGCTGTTACTGTTATGTAAAAGCTATCTGTATTGTGCACAGTGTTATAAGCCTTCAGACTTGTACGATAAGTACAATCATTCTAGCATGTTATTAAATCTTTTACTGCCACCAAAACGTTACTATAAACACGAAACTACCTAAATAACGAAATAATACAAAATTTGTATTAATTTTAATACAACACACTTTTAATTTAGTATTTGCTATTTGCTAATCATTGAAGGATGTTGCTTTACTAAATAATACAATCGGTAAGAGTGCCAAAGAGACTTCGAAATTTTAATGAGAAAGCGGTTTTCTTAAGAAGTAAGCACTGAGTGTTTGTTTATTTTTGAATTTCGTGCAAAGCTACACGAAGGCTATCTGCGTTAGCCTTTCCTAATTTAGTAATGTAAGACTAGAGATGGAAAACAGTTAGTCATTACCTTGGGCTACTCTTTTACCAACGAACAGTGGGATTGATTGTAACTTTATAACGACCCCGCGGCTGAAAGGACGAGAATGTTTGGTGTGACGAGGATTCAAACCCGCGACCCTCAGATTGCGAGTCGAGCATGAATACATCTAGGTTTGTTTGTTTATTTTGAATTTCGCACAAAGCTACTCGAGGGCTATCTGCACTAGCCGTCCCTAATTTTGCAGTGTAAGACTAGAGAGAAGGCAGCTAGCCATCACCACCGACCGCCAACTCTTGGGCTACTCTTTTACCAACGAATAGTGGGATTGATCGTCACATTATAACGCCCCCACGGCTGAAATGGCGACAATGTTTGGTACGACCAGGATTCGAACCCGCGACCCTCGGATTACGACTCGAACGCCTTAACCCACCTGACCATGCCGGGCACATCTCGTTAAAAATGCTTTTAAAATACAAAATGTACTTGACAAAATAAGCGTCACAGTTATTAGTACCAAAAGTAGCTTACCGTTATTTTATCTATTACGAATTTAGAATGATATAAATATAAGATTAATAATAATAAAGGACATTTTCTAAACATATTCAGGATAGTAAAAATGTTGATGAAATGTACCAAGTTTGCCATCCAAACAGTTAAAAGATGGCAAGCGAAAGCCCTTCCCTCTAACGGAGATAAGTAGCGTGAGTGATAATGATTTTAAGTGCAGCAATAAAAATTACTCTATCGTTCTAGCGCAGCAGTAACATTAGTGGCGAAGAGATGGGTTTTATTAAATTGTAAAGGTTTGTTTATTTCTAAACACGTTCACTAAAAGAAGTCGTTGATTACTTGTAAACGACTTTACAGAAGAAAAGTCTTATGGTTTCACTTGTTTCTCTTCTTTTTCCTAAATTTTGAGATAAGTGCCATACTCTAGAAAATACATTTAGGGAAATATTGTTAGTCTTTTAACCTAAAATTTTAACCAAAAATAAAGAGGTATTTACGACTTTGGGCAAGTTAAGGAGGCAGAAACCGTTGAAAATGTATTTGGTGATGAAATGTTTACATTTTTGTCATTAAATGTAACTTGCTATACTATGTTACAGTGGTTTGGTTTGAATTTCGCGTAAAGCTACATGAGGGCTATCTGCGCTAACCATCCCTAATTTAGCAGTGTAAGGCTAGAGGGATGGCAGCTAGTCATCACTACCCACCGCCAACTCTTGGGCTACTCTTTTACTAAGGAATAGTGTGATTGACCGTAACATTATAACTCCCTCACGGCTGAAAGGGCGAGCATGTGATAGTGAACTAAGCTTTGTAATACATTCATTTACAATGTAAATCCAGGTATAAAGTAACTATTTAGAGGAATCTAATAAATGCTAAAGCTTAGATTCACTGATTACTAAGCATAATAACATAAATATATGTGATAAGAATTTAAAAATTACTTATTGAAGATGAAATAAATTATTTCTAGTAAATTTGATAATATATTTATTAAATTTTAAACAGAGTAACTAAGAAACATTAAAATGTTTTAACAAATACTTAATTATATATTTATAATTTATCAACACATAACTCATAATAGACGGCAGAGTTAATAATTTTCGTGAGTTAAACGGATTGCTTTCTAAGAGACTGTTCTGATCTAATTACAGTTTTATTAAATAATACTTTGTGGTTAAATTATCTGTATTCCTAAATCTTAGTTTGAATTGCGAACTCTTTTGTCGTACGAGTAACGTGAAACTATAGCTATTTAACTTCATGCCTCGTATATAAGTGTTTTCTTGTGGCAAAGCCACATCAGACTATCTGTTGAGTCTACCGAGGGGAATCGAAGCCTGATTTTAGCGTTGTAAATCCGTAGATTTACCGCTGTACCAGAAATTATCGGTAAGTACATTTTCTTTACTGAGTCGAGCTGTTTGATATACTTTGTTGCTATTACATTTCTGCTTCTCAAAAAAACTTCAGTCTACATGATTAGAAGTAATTACAACCAACTAACACGCTGTGAGCGTCAGTCTTACATTCGGTATCTTCGAAGCCACTGTTTGAAGAATACACTTTCTAAAGATAATTTTACCTATTTAAGAATATATTGATTCGACCCATTAGGTTTTAATAGGTAGAGCTGTTTTGGTTGTTTGTATTTTGTCTTTGCAAGCCTAGCCACCACTCTTTCAAAACAACCATTCTCAGTTGTACCAACTAATGATATTATATGCACTATAACTACTAACGCCGTCCATCTTGACTGTATCATAGAGTAGTTTCCACCAAATATCTCTACATGAAACTCTGGTCGATAGCTTAGAAAGTAAAATTTTCAGTGTCCTTGCAGTCCCAAGGTAGTTCATGCATTTGGTAGTTAAATATCAACTGATAAACTGGAAAGTAAGGAATGACACTTCTTAACAGTCCTTGGCCTTACATTTAGTGAATGTCCTTACTATCTGAAGGACAATTATTCCCAACATTTGCACCTCAGTGGACCACTAGACCTATTAAGTGCCGCTTCTCTAAGCACTTCGCCATTTGACTCATACTGAATAGTTACTTTAAGCATCTTGTTTCTCATCAGTTGAATGAAGATGATATGAAATTGCACTCTCGTTGTCCACTTACTTGTTAACCTTAATCTGTGATCTATAGTCACTAGTGCATAGAGCTTTATCGGTAGTATATGGTGTTAGTTTGTTGATATGCTCCATATGCTTGAATGTACCATGTAACCATTGTACATTGGAGTTAAATGGACCTATCTTATTTAATAAAAAATAATGTCCTATCTAGTCAGAGCTGAACTGGTTCCGTGCTGCTAGCATATATAACATCAATACTCGTTTTCATTGCTGGAACTTCAAGTTTCGTTTCTCGAACGTTTTATTATGACATATCTGATACCAAATAGTGAATTTCCTCAGCTGTTGGCATACAGACTTATGTGCATCAGTCAGCAAATGCAGACCTTAGCCATTTCTCACATTCTTGTAGACAATGTAGAACAGATGTGCTGCATATCTTCAGACCCAACAGCATATCTTCAGAAAGCAATGATTTCTAAATAATTTAGTATTTTATGGCACAAAGCAGCTAGGCTATCTGCGCTTCCAAAAACACATAAACAGTTAATAATACGTGCATCAATCAGCCAATGCAGACCTTAGCCATTTCTCATATTCTTGTAGGTAATACAGCACATCTGTTCTAGGTGGAGACCTAGACATGAACGTGCTTGCTAAACAACTTGTCGATCTCTGTTATTTTGTGTGGTGTGCTATTATGACATATGGTAAATGTTCATCCCATTCAATATCGCTGGGATTAACAACATTTGAAAGTATCCACTTGATAATTTGTATTACCTGTTCTGCTAAACCTTTATATTGAGGTGATAAAGTGAAGAGTGCTTCTCCCTCAAACCCAAAGCTTTACACATATCTGATCCATACGAATTTCTTTAAATGCAACTTGGACTATCCGAGGCTTTGCTAACGTATAAGCTATGGACGGTGCTCAAATGTTTAAGCTTCAGCTTATTTAGTGAAGCAATCAATAACAACCAGAATATACAAATTACCTCATTACATCCCCAAGAGAGAATACTTTAGAATATTCTCTGTAAAAACCAACAGTTCTTTGCTGGACTTAAAAGCTTACCATATCTAGTCCGACTTTTTTTCTGGGCAGCGTAAACAATACAGTATAAACGTCACTATTTAACATATTGATATAAATGTAGCAAGTAGAACCAGTGTAAGTTATTAGCCCAAATACGTGTCACATATTGGTAACTTCAGTACTTGAATTAGGCAAAGTTGAAGAATTTCCTGGCTCAAAGCTATCCTAACCATTGCCTGCAATATAGGCATAGGCTAAGAATCACACTTTGATGGTTAAAGTAAAGGTTACAGCATATTTTCTTGCATGCGTAAGTTTTCATACAAATTCTACAGACTATTTGTATTCACACTACATTTCTCAATCTGAGTAGGCAATGCTTCGCCTTGTTCTTTGTATGTAGTGCCTACCATAGCTTTGAGTTCTTGTTGCTCTTCCCAGAGATCCTGGATCATTAATTATATTACGGTTGCTAGAGAAATTTACTTCTGTATGTCCTAAAGTTTCTATAACAGAAACGGCATTAACTCAAACACGGTTTTCAGAATCAGAATATTCAATGAATGGGCACGCTCTCACTGTGTTATAGATGATCACTTAGGATTTTCATGTTGGCTTGTACATAGCAGTATAACAAAGTCACACGCGTGCAATGTTATTGTTCAACATAAACTAATGCCTTCAAGGAAAACACTCTACCAAACAGATAGTGTAAGTAGTACTTGATGAAAGGCTACGTTTGCAAACAGTTCTTCCTTCATCAAGCAATATCAGCATTCAGGAGATATAAGCGTATGACTAGTGTTTGCTATTAAATGTTCTACCTCATCCTGCAACTGTAATACCACTACTGTTTTCCACTATTGCTGGCATCAGCATTCAACAGGAACTCACAAACCCGTCGTATATTATATGCCAACAATGAAGCTTTCACTAAAATATGCCTTTTCACACTTTTCTTGACCTTCATAAAACGTGCATTAATTTTACTGAGAAGAGATAATGTGGCAGATGTCTTTGAGAAGTTGCTTACAAGACGTCAGTAATATAACATGAAACCAAGGAAATTTTAGATCTCTCATTTGGTCGCAAGTATAAAGGCCAAACCCACATCAGAATGATCTTCATAGGGTAACATCTCTCTCCACACTATGACCAAGGAATTCAACCTGAATGTGCATGGGTGCACACTTTTCTCGTTTCAACCTCAAACCTTCCATTTTTACCTGTTGAAGCACATCATCAGGTTTACAGTCATGGAAACAAATGCGTGACCAACACCAATAACTTATCAATATAGATCAGGCAAATGTTCCATTGGTTTTCCATTGTAAGCTCCATTAGCTACTCAAATGTGTGGGGTACATTATACGGGCGTAATGGTACAAATAAAGAAACTCTTTTGAAAAAGCAAATAAATGAAAGGGTGATTAATATCAATCCTCAAAAACAATGGAAAAAAGATAATAAGGATGTTTTTGCATCATCCTTACATAATAGCACAGGAATAGTTATGTATATATATATATTGTAATATGTTAATTACTTCCCGTGTTATTATTTGTGGATGATGCAAATGCCACTCCTACTATTATGTTTGTATTGAGTTTGGAGTGGCATTTGCATCATCCACAAATAATAACATGTAAAAAAAGAGTTTTTTAAGGTAGTGTTTCAATAGACATAAGAAGGTTGTACAGTACTATGCAAAAGTATTAGTACAAAGACAAAATTAAATTTAAGCCTATTTTCAAAAATCAGTGGAAGATAAATCACAGGTGAAACATCAAAATTTTATTAATCATCATACTTAGTACAACAGAAACTCAGTGAAGTGCTTGAGTTCAGGAAACAGTTAATATTTTGTACGTCCCTGTGTTGCTTTAGTAACTGCAGACAGTCTTTCAGCCATATTACAACATATTTAAATTGTCCTTTGAGACTTTACCCCAAATGTCTCTAATACACTCCCATAAATGTTTTAAAGAAGTAACTTTTGATTTGTCTTATTTCCTATTTTGATCTATGAAATTACACATCTGCTCAGTTGGGTTGAGATTGGAGCCATTGCATCATTTGCATGACTCCAGCAGCTCCTTTCTTATCCAAGTAATTTCTGTCATAAGTTGGAGAAGTGTTTAGAGGCATTATAATTTTGGTAGCAGAATTCCTTATTAATAATTCGTAAACAACTGAGTATACATGATGAATCTGTATTCGATGGCAATTGTACTGTTCCATTATTCCATCTAGTTTGCAAATATTTCCTGTCGCCTCAACAGAGAAACATCCCCCAAACTATCACATTGGCTCCTCCATGCAAAGGTATCTTTCACCTTCCTTCTGCTGGATGTACAACTTATGCTTTGAACAAAAATTTTCAAACTTGGATTAATTCGTCTGTAACATCCTTTTCCAATCATCAACAGTCCAAATTTGTACTTTTTAGCAAATTCCAGTCTCTTGACGATACTTGGAAATCAAAGTAAAGATGTTTTTTAACTGCTACACTACCAGGTTGAGTCTTATTGATAATGTAGATCTGCACACTTTTCTGTCATTTGGTACATGGTAGTTTATCTCGTGCTTGAGATCAGCAGCAATCTTCTTCTTTTCCGAAGGTTGCATAAACGAAGATACTTAACATCGGTATCATTAAGTTTAGGTGTTTTGTCTTTTTTCTGCCATATTTTCAAATTTATATCTGTCTCGGTCTCTCGATCTATAGGGTAAATGACAGTGTTTGGGGAGCATTTCAAGTTCGCAGCAATTTGTTGAAGATTTCGACCAGCATCGCGTAAAGCTTTTATGTTAACTCTTTGTTCTACTGAAAGTTCTTTGTGCTTTTTAGGTCGTGGCCTGACAGAAACTTAATATATACTATTAAACACTGTTTTCATGGATGTTTATTTGTGGAGTGCTAATAAGTTGATTTTTTTAGCATGTACCATTAAGTATCACATGCTAGCTCCTTGCTAATTGTTTTCTATATAATTAATACATTGCATGGGTATCAGAACAGTTTTTTTTCGGACCCTAAATTTATCAGTATGCTCATTCAAGCATAAGCTTCATGACATGTCTTTGTTGCAAGTATATAGGAATTCTAAGGAATAATAAATATTTTCTCCCTGTTTCATTCAGTTGTCAACAAGGATCAGTGGAGCATTATCGTAGTATTGAAATTTACATTCTGTAATAGCATGGAAGAATTTACCCTATAAACTGGAAAGAATGACAAAATATTCTTTTGACCTAGCACTTTTGCACAGTATTGTATTTATAAACAAGTTCTAAATAGTTACACTCTTAAGTTCTAATGGTAATGTTTATTGTTTATCTACAACTGGCTGGTAATTCCTGTTTCATCTTGTTCTTCAGCTTTTAAAATATCAAATTTTTGTAACAAAGCTAACTTCGAGGGGTAACGATAACCTCGTTTACAGTGGAATCATGATTTTTAAATAACTCTTAATTATTAATAATACGTATAAAAGCGGATAATCCGTTTGAAACTACGTCGCCTTAATGAAGTTGGTTGACACCATTGTTTTGATTTTTTGATTTAAGACGTAATAAAAACGAAACAGTAGAGAGAAGAACAAGAAATTTTACCATGATATTTACCGATATTCCCAGAACTTGTGACTTAGTCACAACTTATATATTTATATACAAAATACTGAATAGCATTGTAAAGTTCTGACGACCTGTTAAGGACATTTAAAATACCATATCTTTAAACAGTCTTACAGTCTTAATTGACTGTTAAAATTAAGTCATTGTAAAAAATATAGTGGTACAATAAATATTAAAATCAATTCATTAAGTTTGTTTTTGAATTTCGCGCAAAGCTACACGAGTGCTATCTGCGCTAGCCGTCCCTAATTTAGCAGTGTAAGACTAGAGGGAAGGCAGCTAGTCATCACCACCCAACGCCAACTCTTGGGCTACTCTTTTACCAACGAATAGAGGGATTGCTTGTAACATTATAACGCTCCTACGGCTGCAAGGGGGAGCATGTTTGACCTGACGAGGATTCGAACCCGCGACCGTCAAAATACGAGTCGAACGCCTTAATCCACTTGGCCATGCCAGACCTCAATTCATTATGAGAAACATTAAATATATACCAAACTATTAAAACTATTTTCAAAATAGTTACAATTACAGCAATTACTTAAGGAAAATATATTTTCAAGATTCTGTTGTGTTTCCACATAACTATACGTCTTATGATAAAATATTATTAATTATATTCTATAATTTTTCAAAAAAATTTTCTTTCCAATTTCTCTATTTTTAGTGAAATGTTCTGAGGATGAAGAACGTCTCGTGCGCGACCTCTTCAGGGATTACAATAAACTAATCAGGCCTGTGGAAGCAACGAACAAAACAGTGGAAGTACGATTTGGGCTATCTTTTATCCAGCTTATAAACGTGGTAAATATTTCATCTAGTGAGATGTTAATATTCTGTAAAAATATGATATTTCGGGTAAGAGACATACATTTCCTGGAGTTTTTTTAGACACTTAGAAAATGAGTTTTAATGAAAATTTAGTTTTTTAAGTACTTCTTTCAAGTAATTTTCATACACATTCTTAAATATAAATGTTTACAAAAATGTTTTTTTCTTTTAATATTTGGATATTTTCAGTCAAAAGTTCCAGGCAAAGTATGTCTGATATCAATTCGAATTTAACCATACTGATTGTACAGGAATTACAGGAGTTATTCAAATATTTTACACTTTTTAAATCAGTCTCAAAATGAATAACTACAAAGCTCAAGCTACGAAATAATGATTATAAAGTGTGTTTTGATTCAAGGTATAAGCAAAGTAGATCCTACGTCGCGATAAGGGTATGCCAGCTATCAGACTTACTGGTCTGGGTTTTGGTACACTTTGAAACTAGGGTGCGCTATAAGAGTGGAATTCAAATTTTACTATTCTT
Organism: Tachypleus tridentatus; assembly: GCF_004210375.1. NCBI lineage: Eukaryota > Metazoa > Arthropoda > Merostomata > Xiphosura > Limulidae > Tachypleus > Tachypleus tridentatus. The sequence goes on along the minus strand of NC_134837.1, from coordinate 38,722,876 downwards.
TCAGTTCGTTTTTTGTTTTTAATTCCACGCAAAACTACTTAAGGGCTATCTGCGCTAGTCGTCCCTAATTTAGCAGTGTAAGACTAGAGAAAGGCAGCTAGTCATCACCACCCACCGCCAACTGTTGGGCTACTCTTTTACCGACGAATAGTGGGATTGACCGTCGCATTATAGCGCCTTCACGGCTGAAAGGGCGAGCATGCTTGGTGCAACGGGGATTCGAACCTGCGACCCTCAGATTACGAGTCGAACGCCATAACCCACCTGGCCATGCCAGACCACTCGTTCAGACGAGAGTAACGTAAGGATTGGCGGTGGGTGTCGTTAAGAAGTTCTTATTTCTCTAGTTTATCAGCTGAAACTCATGTAAGCATTGAACTAGAGTAACTATTAAAACATCATAACTATGATAACCATTAAGAATAAATTAATAATTAAACTAATTAGCTATAATAAACATTAACTATGAAATAGTTTCAGAACAAATGAAGGAAGAAGATTCAAATCTTACTATTCAATCAGACAAGATTAACATCAGAGTTGGCGATGGGTACTGTTGACTAGCTGGTGTTTAATATGGTGTCTATTTTCTGTTAAGTCATTCAGTTGTTTATTGGTGTTTACAATGAGTCAATCTTGTTTTTCTTTTTCTTTTATAAATGTTTACTTTTAATGCATCATCATTCTTGTCATTTCATTCGTGATTCTATCAGTCCTTTATTAGTGTTTATTTTCAGTCCATTTTTCTTTCTGTTATTTTTTTATCAGTGGTTAACTTGAATCCACCCTTGTTTGTATCATTCTACTTAGAATCATCTTTCATTTTAATCATTCAGTGATTTCTTTACGAGTCCATTTTTATTGTACATTTACTGGTGTTTATTTCGAATCAATTTTAATTTCGGTCATTTAATGATTCCTTTATTGGTGTTTACTTTGAACCCATTTTCGTTTCATCTGTTTGCTGAACTAAAAATGCTTTATCAATGTAATATTCTGTACAGAATATCTCATAACATACTCGGAGTCCTGAAGTAATTCATAGGTATGTACGAATGTATTTAATGGCCAAATATGTTGTTGTAGTTAATTATTAAAAATATACTTAAAATAATAATACTGTGTTTAATTATAACTTGCGAAACTCTGTTGCAAATTCAATGTCACTTCCACACCCACAAATATATATAATGCATGCGGTGAAAGTAGCAAGAGCCGAGAAATTACACATCCAGACGTAAACTTATATTAGTTCATTGTTCTTTTTTTTTACCTTAAGATGTCAAATGTGTCTAGGGTAGCGTTCAGATAGGCTTGTGTAAAATTTGATTGAATCACTACAGGGTGGAGCAGCAAACTACACTGACAACCATTTATTCCACGAGCAAATTCCAAGTTGATTTAAGCACAATTTGAACAAATCAATGTTGGGTGGGTCACCCGTCACTGTGCTCCAACAAATTTCTCGTGTAATCAAAAAGTAATACGTTATTACTTCATTTTGAATTCCTGTCAGTTTAATTATGTGAATTAAAGTGATTGGACGAGACGCTTTATTCGTACAGCCTTCATTAATCACGTTTAAAATATCGGGCACGACAACCTGAAACTCCTAAGGAAATTGAGAAATAAAATTTCAACCTTCAATAAAATCATCTCTCAGAATCATAAAACAAGAATAGAATGTACGAGTGTTGAGCAATGACCTTTGTTTGTTTTGAATTTTGCGCAAAGCTACTCGAGGGTTATCTGCGCTAGTCGTCCCTAATTTAGTAGTGTAAGACTAGAGGGAAGGCAGCTAGTCATCATCACCAACCGCCAACTCTTGGGCTACTCTTTTACCAACGAATAGTGGGATTTACCGTCACATTATAACGCCCTCACGGCTGAAAAGGCGAGCATGTTTGGTACGACCGGGATTCGAACCCGCGACTCATGGATTACGAGTCGAACGCCTTAACACATTTGGCCATGCCAGGCCCCAGAGCGATTACCTAAACAGTAAAAACTAAATAATTTTGTCCTAGTTTTATTTACAGAACGAAAACAACCAGACAGTTATACCCAATTTCTAACGACATACAAAAATAAAACTTCAACAGTAACTAAAATCATCACTCATAACCACAAAGCAAAAATAGAATGTGCAAGTATTGAGCTAAATAATAAACAAAAACTAAACAACCTTGTTTTATTTTTATTTACAGAACGAAAAGAACCAGATAATGACATCCAATGTTTGGCTACAGCTGGTAAGACTCTGTGTATTCGTTTGTAAAGCTAATATGGATGAGGTACATGTTGCATTGGTAACAACATCTGTTCATCGTGATGATTTCGTTAAATGCACGCTGCTTAATTAATAGTAGCGTTTCTTCTTACCATAGATGTTTTTAATACATTATAATTATACGTTTAGTGCTCGCGAGGTCTATTAAATCACAGCCTGGTATTTTGTTTCCTTGCTATAAAACTCTAACTACTTTACATAGTAATACGATTTTTATTTTACTTTTTGTCTACATTAGTACGATGTTCTACACGCTACGTTTCTCATACTGACGCATCAGTATAATTCGGTATTGCACCATATCCTCTAGTTTGGGCCTGACAATACGCTCGAATGCTACGCCATATTTTTTTGGTTTAGATTTAAATTCGGATACTTCTGTATCACAATGTTTTATCGAACCAGTGTTGTTGCTGCATGCTTTAACATTATCCTGTTGTATTTTATTGTGTTTTTTAGTTTAGGGGTAACTTACTCCGCTATCACATATGTACTTTATTTATAGTGCAACTTCAATGAACTATAACTTCAGTATCACCCCGTATTCTCTAGCTTAATTATAATTTTATTATCACACTGTATTCTGTAGTTGAGGTTTTGAATTTGATTATTATATCACACAGTCAACTCCAGTTGAAGGGTAACATATATGTCAGTTGTGCGCCATGCATTATATTTAGTTGAAATGCAAACAGATATTTATCATCCTTTGTGTTTTATAACTCTGATGATAAAAATATTGTAAACAGTTCAGGATATGTTATTGTTGTTATTTACATTTGTAATACATTTCAAATTCTGAACATTTGAAATCACAATCGTCTAAGAATTTATATTGATATATTAAGTTTAAATCGGGATTCTGTTAGCATCATAAATACATCACTGTCTTACATCCCAATGTTTTAATTACTGGTACAATTACATCTTAAGTTTAAAATAATATTTCTTAATTGTGACATGAGAACAGCTTCTGAATTTTTTTTTAGTGTACAGTTTGGTTGCGTCATTGGATATGCGTGCGTGAAACAGTTGTCAATATTCTAATTTAATATAAACTTTTTAAATGTCACATCAACAGACTAGTTTAAATGATGCCCGATTTTCATTTCTTTATGTATTACTAATTAGTGAATTACATGTTTTTATTCTAAAGTCTTACGACGTACTTTATATCAAAAAAAAGTCTCACTCCTATGTTATTTTTATTATTTTAACTATAATAGCTACAACTAGTTAAATGCGGAGTTATCTGATTCTAGTAACTCGTTTCCCATTTTCTAGAATTAGTTATCAAACTAGCTGCTGTTCACATTTTTCGAACTCTAGTGGTACCAATATCAACTACATTGTATGCTGCATTTGTTTTCATCCTGTAGTCCTGGGACGATTACCAGCTTCGCTGGGATGAAGCAGACTACGGAGGAATAAATGTGCTACGATTACCCCCAGATAAAGTCTGGAAACCGGATATAGTGCTCTTCAACAAGTAAGTGTTCTGCGCAAATGATAATTTCGCTTTTTTTTAAAGTATTTTCCAGAATAAAATGCACAATTATCTGACTCAACACCGGTAAGTCATGAAATTGTTAACGAAGGAAGTACATTTTTGACTACTATTCCTTTACATTCTTTGCTGAAGTTTCTGCTAATCAGTTCTACACTTTTGACAAAAAATTTTAACTTAGAAGCTCAGCTGTTAATATACAGCAGTTATATTTAGCTTTTGTGCTCTTTACAGTACGGCAGTCGATAATACGAAGTCATTTACCGATTGTTTATTTCTTGATAAAGTTGAATGGTTAGCAAAGCGCTGAAAACAAATTAATGTTGTCACAAAGTGTATGCTTAAATATATTGTAACTATGCATTAAGAAGACGTGAAACAGATGTTTAAAGTTATTCTAAAAATATTATATTATTTCAATAGGATTGGATTAGTTCATGTGTCATTCATTTCAGTAATAAATTCTGATATTATTTCTGTTGTTAAAAAATTAATGTTTGGTAAAATTTGATAGAAAGTTGATCTGAGGAAATCACAGATCACGAAAAAAACTGTTCTTTTCCAACTTTCAAAAAAAATGTTTTCATATTTTTATTTTAATAGTATGAAACCTTTCTGCCAAAGGTTTTGTTTCTAATCTTAAAATAAATTATAAAACACTGAGAGGTTTTAAAAAAGCTTCGAAAATCTTTTCTAAAACAATGTAAAATTAAACATTCCTCACAGTAAGAAAGTAAGAACTTCCCTTTTCCTTTCTTAAGAGAGGCATGTTCGTTTTTCTAATTTTATCTAATATTTTGTGCTTCTACAATATATTCTTGTGCAAGTGACATTTCTGCTAATCGTTTATTTGGTTTAATAAATACTCTTACGTTTTTAAAATTTCATCTCGTGGGCTTAAGAACATCTTTTACTCGTTCTTTTACAATTACAAGCTTTTCTGCTTATTCATGTCGAATTTCTTTAAGATTTTATTTCTATATAAATTTTTTCAGATCTAATCGTAGCTTTAACAAATTATTTTACGCGGATATTGTTCCATTCTTTGAAAATCCTATTGGCAATTCGAAATCAGATTTATTTACTACATTTTATGTTTTTGGTCGAAAGTTGTTTTTCTCAGCCTCGTCGTAGTTCCTGAACCTAAGACGAAATTCAGTAAATTGAATAGAGTAAACGTCCGGAATTACCATGTCAGACATCTTTGGTAGAAGACAAAAAAGAAAAGAATCCAAGACATAAGCTTCACTAGATTCTGATAAAGCTTTAACTCTGTTTGTACATTCGTAATGCTGTTTTTACTCTTTGTTTGTAGAAACATTATTGAAATAAACTTTAATAACGTAAAAATGAATGGCTAATGTAGCTTATATTTAATCTTATAATGATCTTGAAACATTAAAACTGATCCTACTAAATTCAGTGCAACAAAAATACGAGTATTACGTTCCTTACTTTAAAACATATTCTGTTTAGTTACACAGAGTCAGAATAATCCGATAAATGTTATATAAATTCTATCATTCAGTGGTAGTAAAATATTAACGCATAGAGGCACAGAAAAGATAACGCATAATTTGAAACAGCTGGAAAAAAAAACCGGTGTTATTTGAAATAATTCGGCTTCTGCACAAAAACAAACAAACAAAAATAGAAGGAACATAAGATATAATAGAAGTTAAGTTATAAATTCAGGTAAGAGCTTAAAATATGTTTTCCAGTACTGTGATCAAGTTTTAATTTCTAACAGGGAGTAAGGACCGTCATATGTTTTCAAGTATATGTTCTCTTTGTTTTTTTAATAGTTGGATTTTTATAGACAAAATACATTTTATTACCACCACCCAAATTTCAGGTCATTATGATGGAGTTTCTCAGTCGAATGAAGCCGAACAAATGACAGTATTAATCTAATTAGTTTTCGGAGTATCACATTCCTATGAAGCAAGCCCGACATGGCCAGGTGGGTTAAGGCACTCGACTTGTAATCCGATGGTCGCGGGTTCGAATTGCCGTCACACCAAACATGCTCACCCTTTCAGCCGTGGGGGCGTTATAATGTGACGATCAATCACACTATTTGTTGGTAAAAGAGTAGCCCAAGAGTTGGCGATGGGTGATGATGACTAGATGCTTTCCCTCTAGTCTTACACTGAAAAATTAGGGACGGCTAGCGCAGATAGCCCTCGTGTAGCTTTGCGCAAATTTCAAAAACAAACAAACCAAACGTCAACAAGTTAAACCTTAGCACAAAGCTCTTATTAAACTTAATGTGCTTTGTCGCTTTCATTTAGAGAACTGAAGTGAAGCTGTTCACATGAAACTAATTAAAGTAACCAATCACTTAGGGAATAGTTTTATCTCGTGTTTTAATACTTTATTAGACATACGTACACCAAGTTAAAACACCAGTCACAGTTATTCCTGTTTAAAAGTGTCTACTGACGTCAGTGTGTTGTATAAGTACACCGATGTTTTTTTTGACTGCTACAGTATTGTGAACCATTCATTTTAATACACATGCAAAGTAGAAGCGAACTTCAATTTAAATTCTGAATAAAGCTGATAAAGTCATCTAGCTAGTTAGAGTTTACATAATGTTCTAGGTGTAAGCGTGCCCTAGTGGTTAGCGTATGTAATTGAAGATAAGACAGTCTCGAGTACGAGACATGGTGTTTTTAACGTGGTTTTGCTCTTTCACCTGTTGGTGTGAAAAATAAAAGATTTACAGTTAATCCCGCTATATTAGTCTCTTCAGGATACAAGTACCACTTTTCCTCTTGCTAGGAATAGTTACGACTGAACCTTAGGAAACTCTGTCCTGATTACCCATTGTGCGCATGCGCATAAGATGTCATTCAGGTGAGCAAACACACGAAGGGTATTTCATTAAAACAGATAGTATTTTATAGTCATATCCGAACAAAGGTGACGTCTGTTTATTTGTTTAAGTTCTCCAGGCTTTAAACATTTGTATACAGAAAGCTACGTTAAAATATTAAACAAAATACTATTATTTTTCTATTCGAATAGGAAAGAGTGAATAATTGATTGTTTATCACCACACGATTTCTAGCCTCCTTTTAAATTATTTCGTTCATCACAAAGTTATTTGGCATTTATTACTTTATCCTGTTCTCTCTTTTTACAAACAGCGCTGACGGTAACTACGAAGTCCGGTACAAATCCAATGTGTTAATCTACCCTAGTGGTATGGTTATGTGGGTTCCACCTGCCATTTATCAAAGCTCCTGTACTATTGACGTCACCTATTTCCCCTTCGACCAACAAAAATGTGTCATGAAGTTTGGGTCATGGACTTTCAACGGTGATCAAGTGTCCTTAAAATTGTACGATGACAATCAATGGGTTGATTTATCGGCTTATTGGAAAAGTGGGACGTGGGACATTGTGGAGGTTCCAGCCTTTCTCAATGTGTACAATAATTCGAAAGAAGGAAAACCTACAGAAACTGATATTTCATTTTATATTACAATTAGACGGAAAACCCTCTTCTACACAATCAACCTGATTTTACCAACTGTTTTGATCTCGTTTCTCTGTATTCTTGTATTCTACCTTCCGGCCGAAGCAGGAGAAAAGGTTACGTTGGGTATATCTATTCTATTGTCCCTAGTAGTGTTCTTATTGCTGGTCTCAAAAATCCTGCCTCCAACTTCGCTGGTTCTTCCACTTGTTGCAAAGTATCTTCTCTTCACTTTCCTCATGAATACGGGATCAATTCTGGTTACGGTAATTATTATTAATTGGAACTTTCGCGGTCCAAGGACCCATAGAATGCCGAACTGGATTCGCATAGCATTCTTAAAATACTTACCAATTCTTCTATTCATGAAGAGGCCAAAGAAAACTAGACTAAGGTGGATGATGGAAATGCCCGGGTATGGTGTCCATCACCATTATCATGGGTCATCAGAAACCAAGCCACGAAATGTAAAAAATAAAATGGAATTGGTTGAGCTTACAGATATCCACCATCCTAATTGTACAGTTACAAGGAAGTCTTCTGTAGAAATGGAGGTCAAGCTGAAAGAGAACGAAACGACAGACATGTTGTTTTTAACCCCAGAAGCTTATCGAGCTGCAGAAGCCGTTGAATTCATTGCAGAGCATCTACGAAGTGAAGACGAATATATTCAGGTGAGCTAACAGTTTTACGTTTGTTATAAGTTTTATGTTGTTTTGGAATGAAATATGTTTCCTTAAACTTTATGTACAATAAAATAATTTCACTTTTGCTCTGACCTAGGAATTTATTTTATACGAATAAAATAATGATTACATCACAGTAGTCTTTTAGAGCTCCGAGATGAAAAAAATCAAACATAAAACATTAAGTTGGGAGAAAAAGTGAGAACAAGAGAGCTAATTACGTTACCTTAATCTTCTATTTGTATTTTCATACAAAACCGAAACATAAAAATATTGAAATTAAGCTATAAACCAGAGGTTTGGTTGTTAGAGAACATTTATGGAGTTAAAGGACAGTTAAAATTATTAATCAAATTTGGCGTATGTGTTAAAATATTTTTATCCAGAGGTATTTTGGAAGTGAGTCCAATACAGCTGTTGGGATACGAGATTCGTATAGTCTATCAGATTTTAATATATATTTTCAAGCTATGTAAGTGCAGAGTAATTATGTTTTAAAATTTTGGAATAGACATAAATGCTCTAGCCTTGCAAAGTCTAAAATCTTTGACTTCTCTCTAATGTCTGCAGCTATTTATTGGATAATAACGCATCTCAGAACGGCTGTGATGGTTATTAAGACTTGTATTGATAAGCAGAGAACAACTTTTCGACTTTCCTAGATATGGTTAATACCCATACCAACCGTTTTGATATACATTTTTATTTCAAGTCGGTTTCTCGTCATCAAAAGTTATTGGATAATAATTGTTCCCGAAAATAAATAAAAGTGAGAAAATTTTAAGCGTATTATTTCGTACGTTGGAACTGAATTGTTATGTATGCTTGTATTCTATTTTTTTATTACATGTTATGTTTTCACTCCTATATCTGTGTTTGTCCGCAATATTTCGCGAAAACGGCTGAATGGATTTAGATGAAAGTTGCTATATATTTACACTATGATCAAATGTAGATAGAGTTAATTTTGGGACAGTCAAGATAAAAGTCAAGGTCACGAAAATAGTTTGTTATTGGTTTTAAATTTCGCGCAAAGCTACACAAGGGCTATTTGCGCTAGAAGTCCCTAATTTATCAGTGTAAGACGAGAGGGAAGGCAGCTAGTTTTCACCACCCACCGCTAACTCTTGGGCTACACTTTAACCAACGAATACTGGGATTTACCGTAACATTATAACGCCCCCACGTCTGAAAGAGCGAGCATATTTGGTGTGACGGGAATTCGAACCCGCACCCTTAGATTACGAGTCGAGCGCCTTATCCACTTGGCCATGCCGGGCCCATGAAAATATAAAAATCCCTATCTGTTAACATGTTGACCGATTTTTCACTCAAGTTTGCCCTATAATCCGATAAAAAATTATCGGATTTAGTTTAACGTGGTGGACTTATGTAGAATATTATTTCCTATTGTCCTGATGAAAATTGTTCGTGTTCATTCTTTTAAGAGCGAATTATGGTTAAGATTGCGTGGCAGAGGCATGTGCTTTAATTTGTACAATAGATAATTTATTTGTACTGTCTTTTAACTTTTGTCACTTGCCACTGTGGTCTTGGGTTACGAGGTGGCATATTTTGAAAGCCCACTAGTCAGAGTACATGTTGAGTTATGTACTGTTTTACTGTAATAAGTTAGGTAAATTCCAACTTTATTTGTTTAGTATAATTATATTATACTTCATAAAAAACATTTTACATTAAAATACAATATTTTTATTAACTCACAAGCTTTCCAGTTGTTTAAATAACTTTTCTTCTGATGGAACTACAACATTAATCTAGTGGTTACAACTATTATCTGTCTGTCATATACATTGTGGCTAAGGCACATGAGTCGTAATAGGTAAGTTGTGGGTTCGAATCCCTTTCCCAATTATACTCGCTTCTTTTAACCATGAGTATGTTATAATGTGACGATCGATTCCATCACTGATAATGAGATATTGAAGAGTTGGCGGTACGTGCTGTTGACTAGTTGCTTTCCTTCTGGTTTATCACTTCAAAACTAGAAGGTTGAGTCATAGTCAAAATCCAATCAGTCGTTTTCGAGAAATCTAGCTAGCAACCACACAAACAAAAACATACAGAGATGAAAGATAACCAAACTTGGTTATGATTGGAATGTGGCGCCAAAACAAAGGGCAGTGATAAAAATAAAAATAAAATGTTTGTTTTCGTGACCTCCCTGTAACCTTGAACAACTAAAAAAACTATTTCTAAGTTTGGACAAATAAATACTAATTTCGGTCTAAATCCATTCCGCCGTTTTTGAGAAATCTTGCTGGCAAACACACACACAAACACAAGTGTGAAATTATAACTTCCCTTACCTTTGATGGAAGAGATAATTAAGGAGAACTAACGCAGAGAATTCTCAGAGCAGTTTTGCGCAAATTTAAAAACAAACAAACAAATACAATTTATATTGTATGTATAACATGGATAAACGTGTCAAAAACACACATCAACAAACTGCAGCAAATACAAAACTGTATTTTAAAGAAAGCATATAGAATACCACGATCAACGAACTCAGAATTTCTATTCAATTATTCAAACATGTCAACTCTATCAGACAGAAATATTTATAAAAAATGAACTGATGAGTAAATTAGATAGTAACACAATAAGTGACGAATCAAGTCCTGAGTACCTTTCTCCTCTAAACATCGTAAATAAGAATTTTACAAGCCAAACAGTGTTAGGTAAACTGAATCCTAAACACAAACAAACGTAGCTCTATTTTGGAAAGGTTTTGAGTATAAAAATAGGAGTGTGTATGGAGTATTAAGTGGAACTCTACTGTGAACCAGCGAGTTCGAATTCCCGTCACACCAAGTCTGTTCGCTCTTTCAGTCGTGGGGGCGTTACAGTGTGACAGTCAATCCCACTATTCGTTTGTAAAATTGTAGCCCAAGAGTTGGCGATGGGTAATGATGACTATCTGCCTTCCCTCTAATGTTACACTGCAAAATTAGGGACGGCTAGCGCAGATAGCCTTCGTATAGCTTTGCGCGAAATTGAAACAAACAAATAAACACTTGAACACGGACTAATACTGCGATCAAACATAAGCGAAGCTTGTGAAAATATAAGGGTTAATATTACTCCATAAATCAGAGGTGTCATGAAAAGGGTATGTTAATTAAAAATACGTACGATAGACAAAATTTAACATACTGTAAGTAATGCAACAACATAACAAGGACTGATTCGGATTCAGTAACAGTGCAAACAAAATAACCATTCCAAAGAGGAAGGAATAGTCCTACTCTGAAACTGATCATTTCTGGTCCAAAACAAGAACCGAATCCCGATAAAGAAGAAGGTTGTTGTAATTCCACCTGCCAAAGAGCCGTTTAAAGAGCTGGAGACTTTGTAAATTGATAGAATATTATATTTTAACAAGAGTTGTTTGTTTTCTTTTTACATTAACACATCCACATTTAAAAGGAAACGGCACCCTGTTTCATTATCCTATTCAGCTGTATTGGATTTGGAACGTTGCGAGTTGTTTTTTAATACCCGGATGTTATTTTTATGTAGTTCTGTTCCATTAGGAACAGGCCCGGCATGGCCAAGTGTGTTAAGGCGTTCGACTCGTAATCTGAGGGTCGCGGGTTCTAATCCCGGTCGCACCAAACATGCTCGCCCTTTCAGCCGTGAGGGCGTTATAATGTACGCTCAATCCCACTATTCATTGGTAAAAGAGTAGCCCAAGAGTTCGCGGTGGATGGTGATGACTAGCTGTCTTCCCTCTCGTCTTACACTGCTAAATTAGGGACGGATAGCGCAAATAGCCCTCGAGTAGCTTTGCACGAAATTCTGTATATCAGAGGATGCTTGAGGATCATGCGAGACCATCTGTACGAAAATTAAAGCTAAAGTGGAACTGGACCCTGCAACACAACAATGACCCAAAACATACCAGTAAATCCACCAAGCACTGGCTGAAAACTAAGAAATGGAGAGTCCTGGAATGGCCGAGTCAAAGCCCAGATCTTAATCCCATTGAGATGCTGTGGGGTGACTTGAAACGGGCTGTACATGCAAGAAACCCCTCAAACATCTCACAGCTGAAAGAATTCTGCATTGAGGAGTGGGGCAAACTTTCTTCAGACCGATGTCAAAGACTAGTAGATGGCTTCAAGAAGCGTCTCACTGCAGTTATTTCAGCCAAAGAGGGTAACACTAGCTATTAGGGGGTAGGGTGTCCTAACTTTTCCTCAGAATATGCATTTTTGTGGAATTACATTTACAGAAGATCTTGAAAAGTCTTTTCTTCAGTTTTAATTGTTTAGTTATATTCCTATAATCTCTCAGTATTGTTAAAATTGAGATTAAATATCTATATATCTAAAAATGTTACAAAAATACACAGGCTTTCATAGGGTGTTCTAACCTTTTTACATGATTGTATTATAATATCGATCAAATTTACAAGAACTATTAACATTTTTCAATATAGAAGTATGAACATTCTAGAAAGTACTATCAAAGCAAAAAAAAACACACCATTTTAGTTAAATGATTACAACTGGTAGATAATACATGACACATTCAGACAAATCCACATATATCAAACGTAGAAGGCCCGGCATGGCCAAGCATGTTAAGGCGTGCGACTCGTAATCTAAGGGTCGCGGGTTCGCATCCCCGTTGCGCCAAACATGCTCGCCCTTTCAGACGTGGGAGCGTTATAATGTGGCGGTCAATCCCACTATTCGTTGGTAAAAGAGTAGCCCAAGAGTTGGCGGTGGGTGGTGATGACTAGCTAGCTGCCTTCCCTCTAGTCTTACAATGCTAAATTAGGGACGGCTAGCACAGATAGCCCTCGAGTGGCTTTGTGCGAAATTCAAAAACAAACAAACGTAGATAATGTAAATGATAATAAACAGTAGTTTTTAATTTTTGAAACTTCTTTCATTCTTTCATACTGCGTCATGTAATGTACTTAGTTTCGTGTTCAACTCAAAATCACGCTAAATTTCTTCTTAGTTTCTCATTTCCCTGAAAAACGTAATTTGCAAACCATTTTGTTTCTACTTTCCACGTATAGCACATTCCAAAGGTAGGATAGTGACGTCACAGCCTCATGGTTTTCAATCAAAACTTTGAAAGCAAAATATAATTTATTTAAAATATTTTGTTCTTTATTAATAAAATCCATAAACAAGACGTTCTACAGCACTTTAAAATATTACGGCTGTTGCTACGAAATTTACTTATATGTCTTGGTAAAATAAAATACATATATAAAAGTATTAATTTTTATAAAGGAAATAACATATCGTTTAATATTTTTACAATTCGCATGGAGTTGTTCCTATGTATATTTTTTATCCCGAGAAATATGCCAGTCTGTAAAAAATAATGCGAGACTTATAAGGTATAGGTAGAAAGTATACATCTACAAACATACATCTAATACTGAAATATTACTTATGAGATTATATTAAAATTTATTTATCTTTTTCTTTTGCAAGGGAAAAACAACACAGTTTTATTAAGTCAAACTGAAATGTACTTTGACTTTATCACAAACTAATATAGCTTTCCTTCCAGTGGCAAAACGGCACGTCTATGGTTTTATAACTCTATAAACTGGGTTTCGATACACGACGGACACAAGGAGTTCATTACGTTACTTTGAGTTGAACTACAAACAAGGTCGTTACATTGATCCGAACCAATAAATTAAAGTATTTACTGAACAATGTTGCATCAAAACACAGAGGAATATTCATTTTCGTGATAAATCATATTAGTACAGAATAGAGTGACAACACTGCGATAATTGATATTAATATGAAATTGAATCTAGTCCCAAAAATTACTAGTTTTACCGTTGTAGGTTTAAGAGGAGCAAACTTTATAGATACATTATTTTCTAAACAGATTTTTCTTACCTTAGAAGGAAGCCCCCCCCCCCCCGCTTGTACAGCAATGAGTCTACGGATTTACAACGCTTAACTCAAGGGGTTTGATTTCCCTCGGTGGGCTCAGCAGATGGCCCGATGTGACTTTGCTATACGAAAACACACACATACTCACATTCACTTTAGTAAAAGTTGGAAGACCTTCAAGTAAAGTGACATTTTTTATGTCAAATATCATATTGGCTACTTCTTAGTTTTATAGTTTCGTGTAGTTTTTCTAATCGCATAAAACAAGTAAAAGAATTTCACATTCTTTATTCTGGGTAAATGGGTAAATTCGCAGATAAAATTGAATTATTTTAAAGTATATATTGCATCTAACATTAATGGACTATACTTGTTACTGTTAATAGCATTTATCTGTGTTTTAAATCCGAAATGAATATTTTTGTTTGGAATACTTGAACAATGTCTATGTACAGTTTTCAAAATAATGTTAATTCTTTGAAACTTAAAATTTGAATGACAGATATTCTGTTCATTTTATTTATTAACAGTTCTAAACCTTGACGTGATAAACAGTAAACTGTGAATAGATAAGTGTAACGGCTAAAGTTTAAGCAGTTATACTGAATGACTAATGATAAGTTTAATATCATATTCTCGACAAAGTGGCCACTATGCAATATGGATTGTAGAAATAATTTTGTTAAGTTCTGCAAGAGGGAGCTAACATTATTTAGTGGTATTGTTTTAGCACACAGCTAAATAATAAACTATCTGGGATCTGTTCACCGCAGGAAATTGAACATAGACTTTTGTCGCAGTAAAGCTGTAAACTCTGTAGTTATCTTCCAGTTTACACCTACATGGTGTTTTACGTGCCGTCAAGAAAATAGGACTAGTGAAATATTCAGATATTATTATTTTTTTAATTTTAAGATGTATAATACTTTCCAGTCAGCTTAATATGTGAAAGCCAAAAAAACTTCTAGTGGTAGTTCTGTGTAACATCAACAATATAACCTTACGTGGACGAAATAAGATTTAAACGACCGTGACCTTTATGAATATCATGGCCATTTAACAAACTAGAGATGGTTAGCAGCAAAGCATAGAAACAGTTTAATATCGTTGTAATCTAACAAATTAGAGAAGGTAACCAGTACAACACAAATATTTATATTACCTTAACCTTCGAAAGTTAAGATAATGTAACTAATTAAAGAGAGTGACCACCAAAGCACAGATTAATATGCATTTAGTTATTCAAACACAAAAACTCCTCAACTAAGTTAAGCCTGACAATATTTTGTTGAGTGAAATCAATTTTTGTCTTCCATGTTTGTTTGTTTTTTCAGCTTCTAAGATGATAAATCTTCTACTGCATAAAACTACCTTTACGATATTCACTGTAATACGAAAGGGTTTTTCTATTCGTCGTGAAAGACTCGTGTGATCACATGGTAACTGTCACCCTCAGTTCAACATTTGGCTTCAATCGTTACATGCAATCAGAATGTTTAACCTTCAAGAAAATGAATAAACAGTTCGTTCTTGTTTGTCTGATGTTGATGACGCTGCTCATTAACGTTTTGTGGTCACTACTTTTGCCTTAACAAGAAAGTAGACGTTGGACAAACTAAAATTATTTTATATATTCTTTCAATAGTAGGAAAATGGTAGAGTGAGGCAATACCACTTGAATACAGAAAAATATTAATACATATTTTAAAGATTTATTTTTAGATAGATAGATAGACTGGTAGGTAGATAGACAGACAGAAAATAAATATAAGATTAGTTTACACGTGGAGCCAGCTCTAGGTTTTGTTTAAATAAGTTCTTTTTACTTCCTAAGGTTTAATGACCTTTCAACCTATTGGTTTGCTTCCGTTTGTTGTTGTTTTTTGCTACTTAGGTTTAATATTGAGATTTGTACTTAAAGAACTTAAAAATCACAGCACGAATATGGCAGAAGCCAGTACCGTATTTTTCGAATATAGCGTTTCAACAATAGTGACTATCGTAGTATAATAACTTGCAGAGTTCATTGAAAATTAAAAGTGACGCCAATGTGCAACGTAAATATTACTGTTCAGCCCACTTATCGTAAACAAATCCAAGTAAAACTACTTTACATAACATCATACGGTTAATTATATGTTATAATAACTTTTAATATAAATTAATACAACTATATATATATATATACATATGTGTGTGTATGTATTTTTCTGAAGCATCTTAATTATGTGTTTCGCTGGAAAACATTTTTAGAAGAAAATTTATAATCAAAAACTATCAAATTATTCTCCCATTTCCAGCAGACATCTATGGTTTCTAAGTTTCAACATTTTCTTGTAATCAATATTTAATCAACAATTCTTTGACATCTTACTCCATGGCTAATGCGATTTGTTGTGATTTTTTTACTCTGAATTAATGAAAGTTATAAATTTGAAATAATGAAGAATGAATTAGTTTCTTCTGGTTTTAAACTCTCTATCTCTTATTTTCCAGGAAAGAGAACTCATGACGTGGCAATAATTTAAATATTACGTTAAGATATTAGTAGCTGATTCAATAAGGGGTTGTCCGAGTATTGATTTTAATTTTTTGTACCTCCTCCAACACACACACACATGAGCTTCGATGAGTTTGTTTAAAAATTCAGTACTCAAGTTTGTAATAGTTTCCTTTTTCTAAGCCTATAACTTACAACAAATCGTAAAAAATATGCTCATCATAGTGGTAAATAAACAAACTATAGCTGAAAGCTCACTTTGTAAGTAGATAAACTAACTGTGTTTAGCTGAGTGGAATGTCATTCTTTGAACGTGCGTTTGTTGAAAATGTATATTGTTTGAATGTGTGGCGTTATCTATCATCTACGTACCTGTTATAGTGTGAGTTTTGTTATTTAGCACGTGGAACTATCTTTAATATTTTATTTGTTTACATCTCTGAAAATATATTTTCAAAGAGCAACTCTAAAAATGTTGCTCTTTGTTCCTAAACAATACCAAAAACATATAACAAATATAAAAATGGAACAGTACCAAAAATATATAACAAATACAAAAATGGAACAGTACCAAAAATATAAATAGGGAAATTAACCAATACCAGAAACAAATAACAAATACAAAAATGGAACAGTACCAAAAATATAAATAGGGAAATTAAACAATATCAAAAACATATAACACATACAAAAATGGAACCGTACCAAAAATATAACAAGTACGGAAATTAAACAATGCCAAAAATATAATAAATACAAAAAAATGAAACAACACCGAAAACGTATTGTCACGAACCGGGTTTTACCAATTTTACTTACGAACCCTGCTTTATTTTTATCTTATATACGAAATCTTTACTTAGTTTGACAAATATACATGTAAAAATGTGCTCAAAACCATTGTCTATTCTCCAGTTGCGAATATCTTATTTTGTAAATAATTTTATTATTAATTTTGCTCTAGTTTTTTAATCTATCATATACAATTACTTTTTCTATTAGTACTTACGATACCATAGGATGAAGTGGAAATGTTAGATTAAGCCGGACATACTCAAATTCTTCTCACAACGAAAGATTTATATTGAAGTATGAAACATTACATCAAACTTTTCCAAATCTACCCATTCATTACTAATCTCTAGTATTAGTTTGTAGCATGTCTAGTTCTCTTTTATCTTGAGTTTTTCTTATTAGTAAAGACTAATGCTGCCTATAATACACAGACATTCTGTTAATAATTATCTTAACAGAGCGTAGAATAGCGCCCCCTAAAGTATAAATATATTTCCACTCTATCTTTTTTAAATGTTCATTGAACATTAAATTTTTAAAATACATTCATGTGGCCAAAAGAAAAAATTCACAGCAATACCTGCTTGATATTTTAAAGTGAGCTACGTATCGGTTTTCATATTAAGATTTTATTTACGTATGTCAAACGAAATGTCAATGATATGTTTTGATCCAAAAGACGTACGCGCAATTTGGGGTCGCGGTTTCGTCATAAGTGATTGTCAAGACCTGCTATTCAATCAGAGTATAGTAGCTTAAGAGTTGGTCGTGAGTGTAAAGAACTAATTGTCTTCCCAATAGTCTGTCACTTCAAAATTATAAACATCTACGCGTAGACAGTCCTTGTATTGCTTTTCGCGAAAGTCTGAAACAAATAAACGCACTATTTACCTGAATCTTAAAATCTCGTTTTCATTCAAATGAACAAAAATAAACCACATTTTGAGAAAATGCATTTAAAGCTCTCTACTGGTTTATTCATAAAAAGTGATATGATTGCATATCAGTATTTAAGCCTTAATCATAAGCTACACAGCTGGAGTTTAAATCCTAATGGATATTTATACCTATTAAAGTTCGCTCGATATTGTTTTCATCAAAGGGTTTCAGGATGTTTCTGCATTGTTGTCTTTTCTCTATGTTGAATCCTGAAAACAGCCGTCTTCAGCCAAACAAAAACCAAGAAATAGATATATTACCAACAATAAAAAGATGACATTGAAAATATGAACGCTGTTTATTACATATTATTTAGAACTTTGCTACATCCATTCCCAGTGTATGTTCACGAAATTGTGTGTGCGTGTATATCTTTACTGGGATTTATGTGTTTATATATATATGCTTTGATTTTCTTATAAAACCATAATAAATTTGATGTATTTAATTAAGTTGGCTCATTAAGCCTACAGAAACTAAAAATAGAAATAAATAAGATATTTCAAACCACGTGGCACTTTGAATATGTATATATATATATATATATAATTTGTTTTTTAACTCAAAAACAAGCCAAAGCGAAAACAAATTAAACAAAAACGCTGCATCAACAGAAACGATCCTAGGGTGCATTGTATAGCAACATATTGTAGCTTGTATCCCTTGCTTCGGATCGTTTATTGAGTTAAAATAACAAATTATATAATTTGCCAGAAGTTTTGATTTATTGTTTTTAACGCAGTCTTTCTTTATGATTTTACTTATTTTACTATTTAGCTTCATCAAAATGTAATAATTTTCACTAATTTATATATATATATATATGCAAAGAATATATGAAGAGTGCGTATTTCTTATAGCAAAGCCACATCGAGGTATTTGCTATGTTTACCCAGAAAAATCGAACCCCTAATTTTAGCCTAGTAAATCCGTAAACTTAACACTGTTCCAAGGAGGACGTAGGTTTATGTAGAGAGAATTTACTTCTTTGGTGTGTTTTGAATTTGGCGCAAAGCTACGCAAGGGTTATCCGCGCTAGCTGTCCTTAATTTAGCAGTGTAAGACAAGAGGAAAGGAAGCTAGTCATCATCATCCACTGCCAACTACTCTTTTACCAACAAATAGTGGAACTGGCCGTAACTTATAACGCTCCTACAGTTTAAAAAGTGAGCATATTTGGTGTGACAAGGATTCGAAACCGCAATCCTCAGATTACAAGTCTACCGCCATGCTGGACCATGTAGAAAGAAATTCACAATGAATATTAAAGTTAAAGGAATGAATTTGTAATTTAAAATATTTTTGTAATGATTAAAAAAACTTTGTTTTATATTATTCTGAATAAAATGTTCCAGACGAAATCATAATTTACTCTGACAGGTTTTGTGTACTTTTATTTATAACTACAAATTCAACTGATGTTACTAATTAATATAATTGAACAAACTATATGATATATTTATGTTCCATCATTCTAGATTCGAGAAGACTGGAAGTACGTTGCCATGGTGATTGATCGGCTTCAGTTGTACATATTTTTCGCTGTGACCGCGTCAGGTACAATAGGAATTCTTTTAGACGCTCCCCATATTTTCCAGTACGTAGACCAAGACAAGATTATTCAAATTCACACAGGAAAACCAGCGTGAAACGTGCGGTTTGTGAAACACAACCAAATTTAACACATGTATTCATAGTATTCCTTTGATTTAAAGGGGAAAAACTAGGAAGACGATATTGACCTTTGACATCGATATTGTTCCAGATTTCTGTGCGCGATAACAACCATGGACACTACTGTCATTGAACCAAAGTAGCATGCCTATCCTGCCTATCTTCCACAGATATTAGCGACTAGGCCTTCTTCCCTCCTAACATCGTTTCTATGGATATATTAGCAAAGTAGCTCTCAACATTACTATAAAAGAATGCAAAGAAAAGATATCCATATGTATCCTGAAGGTCTTGAACCTCTATAAAATGTAGAGGTGTAGAGCTCCTTGTGATAACTTACTGAATTTTGAAAAGTATTGCCCTTGTGGTAAAATCGAACTTCTTTCCTGTTTTCTAATTTGAATCCCCTTTATGACCAGTTCATACCCCAATATAATTTTATGCGTTCATTAATCAGACAGCTTAAGAGTGTTTCAACGCAACAAACTTAAGTTTCGTATGTTTTTTATCCGTTGTCGAAGAATTATCGTCAGACTTCGCAATTTCCTGGTTGGCTCCCTGCTTGCAACCAAAGTGTTTACAAACTGGAACTGAACACACCGAATTGTTAAAAGAATACATTTCCTACCTGCTCAAATGGAATTATCAAGTTGAATTTGAGAAAAAATGTGTTATTATTAGTTCTTTCAAATCGGCGTGTAAAAACACAGTCGGACCCTGACATCGTGTTATTGTGCAGAGTCTTTGGTAGTTAACATGAACGGATTTAACAGTAGGTTATATCATTTAACAAATTATTCGGAGCATACTTTAAAAGATGTGCAAATCTTGAGGTAGATGTAGGAATACTGTATATCAATTAACCCAAATAGATGTTTGCTTAGCTTTTATTTTAGAGACTACTCGACTAGAATTATAAGAAAATATTACGTCATCATTTTACGACAAGCAAAGGATAAGTATGGTCGACTTACGTCTAAAAATCACAAAAAAACAGTAAAACATAAAAAAGTCTTGTTCAACGTCTGACGTTTGACCTTTGAATGCCCTCCAGTGCCACAGAAGTATCTTTACAGATTAACAACTCTGGAACTCTAGAAACCGGGTTTCAAAATTCATAGTGGGCAGACCACAGATAACCCACTGTGTAGTTTTGTGATTAATTACAAAAAAACGTATCTTTGAAGTTTTATATGGACGACAAAGTTAAAAGAGAGAGAAAAGCTGAATGGATAGTTTAATTTAGACTTTCGTGGCTGTTTCCTGCTGTATTTTTTACATCGCCGTGCAGTATTAACGTTATAAACATCGAAAAAAGTATTGAGTAACTTACTATGGTGTTAATTTATTTCTGGAACAAGCAACCAGGAAAAATTCTGACTATTACGGTGTATTTTAAACCAACTACGAAGCTGTTAAGTCCCGATACGTTCAATTTTCAGGAATATTGTTTTTCTAAAATATATCTTTGTCAGTTCGAAGACGACATCTGTGAAAATTTTATCGCGAGTTTAATTATATGAATGCTGTATATATCACCTGAAGTAAGATAATTTTATGTCATATTTAGACGATTTGACAGTTAACGTTGATTTCATGTTACAACTGATATACGTGCAAGTATTGATTTTAGATTTTTTTTGTAACAAGAAAAATATTCATATAGGTGAACCGTTGCTTACATCTCTAACAGAATTAATGTTCTATTACTTAACAAACATATTTAATTTTTGTCTTAACCGCACAGTGATCCATAGTTTTAACTTGCAGTCACGGTTAAAATATGCTACTGAACTTACTATTTTACGTTAAAATATTTAGTATGCTCATGAAAGGTATTCATTATTATTTATGATGATTTTTTAAAAACAAAATTAGCCAGGTTCTTCGGTACAAAGGTGACTCCTAACAAGATTATATTAATTATGAATAAATTAGAATATTTAATGCCAAAATAAAAGTAATTTGTTTCATTCTAAAAAACATCCTACAACCATCATTGATACTTAAATACAGATAATTTGTTTCGCACTCAAAATACTTTACAACCAGACTATATTAACTACGTAGGGACTGATATAAATTGTGCTAGATAAGAGTGATTTGCTGCTTCGTATTAATGAAAAAAAATATAGCAAAATTATTATAAGTCATCGAATAAGAAAGTCAAAGTAACGATAAATTTTCTGAATTGACATACATTTCCAGGTATTTCACTCAATAAAAAAAAAATCGGATCCAAACGAAGATCCTTCTTGATTATGTTGCTTACTGGACGATTTGTCACACTGAGATTTACATTTGTGTGTTTTTTCCTGCTACAAGACGTCACACTCTGTTTAGCATAGATGAAAGACAACCTGTTGCTGGTGTATTTTTGAGTAGTTCTAGTACCCCAGATTGATCCATATTTCTGTGTTTTCTAATGCCATTAAATATAATGGATAATTCTGTCTTAGAAATGTCTAAATCCCGGATCTGAGTGCATTTAAATGTGTAAATATTTTGAATTAGAGACTAACATTGTATGTAATACCAAAATTGGTTAGGGTAGTCACGTGACTCGCTAATTTACATATTTTTAAGTCCTTTTAATATAACATACTCAACTCTCTTTAATATGTTTTGGTGATTATCATATAAATTACAAACAATCAGACCATCAAATCATTAAAAATTTTGGTATTTTGATACGGTTGTTATGTAAGTTTATAAGAACAATAGATGTTGTGATAGAGTAATTATGCGAATCCCTAATCTCTCAATGTTTCGATAAGATGATTGACACATCCATTGTTCTAGTATGATATTTGTATAAATTGACCAACACATCCAGTGTTCTTATATGATGATTGTGTAAATTGACTAGCATATCCAGTGTTCTAATATGATGATTGTGTAACTTAATTAACAAACTCAATGTTTTAATATGATGATTGCGTAAGTTGATTAACAAACTCAATGTTCTAATATGATGATTGCGTAAGTTGATTAGCACACCAGTGTCCTAATAGGTGATTATATAAGCTTATGGACACATCCGAACCAATGTTCTGATGCTATGAATGTGTAAGTTGATTACTACACCTAAGGTTTTCATATGGTGATTGTATAAGCTTATTAGAACTCCTAATATTCTGATATGGTGATTGTATAGATTTATTAGAACACCAGACTTTCTAATATGGTGATCGTGTAAGCTGATTAACACTGCTGGTGTTCTGACATGGTGATTGTGTAAATTAATTAATACTCCAGTGTTCTGACATGGTGACTGTGTAAACTGATTAATACTCCAGTGTTCTAACATGGTGACTGTGTAAACTGATTAATACTCCAGTGTTCTCACATGGTGACTGTGTAAACTGATTAATACTCCAGTGTTCTCACATGGTGACTGTGTAAACTGATTAATACTCCAGTGTTCTCACATGGTGACTGTGTAAACTGATTGACACACACGATGTTCTGATATCGTGGATAATGCGTAGTTTATGAAGACGCTCGAAGTATTAATATGGAGACTGCATTACATTATGAACATATTTGATAAGTTTAAGAAGTAATGACTTTCGAAACCCCTCCGACGTTTTAAGATAGTGACATTAGTATATTTATAAACACATTTGGCTACTGTAGGAGTCAAACTGCTGTTAGCAATGATACAGTTTACATTTAAAAAACAGCTGCTGTTGTCATCTTTTTAGTTTTTGTCACGATGTGAAAAAATCAAACCAAGCATTTCTACTGGGACCATTAAATAAATGTAAACACATCTTTAGTCAAAGTTTTGCAACTCTTCCCTGGTCGGTTGTAATGATTTTTAGCTTTTAGCATTTATTTTAGTTCCGTTTTCGTAATGCTTCCCCCAGCGATTCCACAGTGACGTTGAAAGCTTATGATGCTAAAAATCTGGTTTTAATACCTGCACTAAGCACAGCACAGTTAGTCCAGTTTGTAGCTTGCATTTAATAAGAAACAAGCGAACCAGTTTTTGTACTTGGGATATATATTTAACATTTTCTACAATTCGTATCTGTAAACCCCATAACACTAATTTTGTTTCTGTTTTTCAACACAAACACGATCTTTACCAAGGACTTCATCTAAAAAAATATTGACATTTCTTAAGAACAAAATAAGTTGTAATGAGAAATATATTTAAAAGCAAGGTTTTTAACGTTTAATCACAGAACGTCACACCCCTATAATTATTTATTTCTATAATATTAATGAAGCCTCTAGGCCCGGCATGGCCAAGCGTGTTAAGGCGTGCGACTCGTAATCTGGGGGTCGCGGGCTTGCACCCCCGTCGCGCCAAACATGCTCGCCGTGGGGGCGTTATAATGTGACGGTCAATACCACTATTCGTTGGTAAAAGAGTAGCCCAAGTGTTGGCGGTGGGTGGTGATGACTAGCTGCCTTCCCTCTAGTCTTACACAGCTAAATTAGGGACAGCTAGCACAGATAGCCCTTGACTAGCTTTGTGTGAAATTCAAAAACAAACAAACAAACAAATGAAGCCTCTTGTAACTCAGCGATAAGTCTGAGGGCTTATAACACGAAAAGATGGGTTTCAGTACGTATAGTTGGCAGAGGTAGCCAGTTTTGTAGCGTTCTGCTTAGTCAAAAACAAATAAGATATTACTGAAAAACTATAAATATAATATATTCACTCTAGAAATTTAATTAATATTTAACATTTTGTTGTTAAATTGTTTATCAGTAAACTTTACTGCAACAATAATTTTAAATCTTCATCAACTAGTAGTTTGTATAGAGTACAAAATGATGTCACATACTCGAAGCTCTAGCAAATGCTTGCATTAGAGAGAAAAACTTAATAATACACTTCACATGAAAAGCTGTGTTCTAATGTCATTTATCGTTTATTTAAGTCGAACTAAATTATAGCTAAAAGTGACACGTAGTTAAAAGTATCAGAAAATTCTCCCCAAAATTAAACAAAAAATTATCCACAAACTTACTGGTCTAGTTTTACGTTATATTTCAGACAATTTTACCAGTGTTAAATATCAAAATATAACAATTTCATAAAGGTGTCAATCGTTTTGCTTTCTTTCTTGGTTGTTCAAATATGAGCAGTATTGAAAATCACATCTAGAAAAGTGTCAGCGGTGATTCACCAGAGAGAAACTAGACTCTTTGCTTGTTGAAGAAAATAATAATAAACGAAGTTAATCTCTCCACTACACAACAGTATTTTGTCATTGTACTGGAATTTGTTTTGACCCACAAACAGAAAAATAAATACATAAGAGAGATTTTCATAAAACCAAGTATCCGTTCGAATCAAAGCCATACATGACTTCGATGTTATTGTTTCACTAGATAAGGTAACAATGAATAATCCGAAACTAACTCTAACAAATGGCAAAATATTTTAGCTTTCTGTTGCTGAAATTAACCATTGTTTCTTCA
The DNA here is from genome assembly GCF_004210375.1 of Tachypleus tridentatus. NCBI lineage: Eukaryota > Metazoa > Arthropoda > Merostomata > Xiphosura > Limulidae > Tachypleus > Tachypleus tridentatus. Next base: position 38,697,650 of record NC_134837.1, on the reverse strand, counting down.
CCGCAGTGTTTCAATGACAAGCGAATTATATAAAGAGTCTTATTAGTAACATACTAGGGGAATTTTCAAGATATCAGCACTGTAGTGTGATTAGATAAACTTAGATAAAAAAGTGCACTGTTATATTTGTATCTGGAAAATAGGTTACTATTATACTTCATTGGTCTCACTGTGAAGTCTATTGGTAAAAAGTACGTTTTACTTTATTGTGAGTGTATCTTTGTACAGCGAATAAACCACACTTTTTGACCTAGTCAAGCAGTAGATCCAAAGAAACGGATTTGTTTCGTGTATTTGTTTGTTTGTTTCTTTTACTTTTAGGTATACATAGTGCAAAAATAGCTTCGATGCGATACGCTAACTGATTGTTTGTGATATCTAATATGCGAATATTCAAAAAGATAATGTATATAAGAACCAGGTACTAGAGTGCCCGGACCGGGTCTTATGGTTCGGATATGGTTGTTAAAAGAACAAGCTTCACACTTTGGAAAAGTGGCTGCACTATAACAGTGACGGTACACTATATTATTCAGTCAGATAAGAGTAGCACTTCGAAAATCGGCACGCTTATTTTTAAAAGAAGCATCCATGTAACTTGGCGCGAAAATTCGAGACAAATAATATATTTTTGAGCACTGAGTTTAACCAATGATCAGTTTTGAAAAAAAAAAGCAATACCCTACAACATTTCAGAACGATTTGAATGAAAAAATATATTTAATTGTAATTACCTATTATAAAATATTATATTTACTGTTATATCAGCCAACGTAAAAACATAGTTCTGTATTAAATGTATAAACTATTATAAATATCATTAAAAATTCGAAAAGGTTGTAAGATTTTTGAAGACCCTGACTTCTTATCTTTTTCTTGAAGTTCACAGTTTTTAGACTAATTAATTGAATATACAAAATCCCGCCAAAAATTGTCAGGGATTATAGCTTAATTTAAAGCCAAATCATTTCTTTGTCCAAAAAAGTGAGAGAAATTTGTTATCAAATCAATTGTGATATTAAAGACGAATCTGAGGTTAGCGTTTTCCCACTTACGTGTGCTTGAGATATTTTATGTTTTAAACCTTATGCAACACATTATGTTACGGGATTCAGGCACAACTGAGAAGTGCTTTTATTACAGGGAGGACAACTAACAAACAGTACTCGCCATTTATGCGTTTATTTCAAACTGAATGGTGAGTCTTACTGTCACGCTTATAACGCATCCACATCTCAAGAATGAGCGTGTTTAACACCATACAGTAGCTAGAGCTTTTGACCTTTTGAACTACAACCTAGTATCTTAATAACTTGATCATGTTCATTTCTTTGATAGAAACACTGACTTTCTGGAACACTCCCTTCTTTCAGAGGTCTTACAACCAAATTTTCACAGACCAGAATGAAATCAGTTTTTGTTAAGTGTTACTTGAGTCTTATTGTTTTACCCGAGGGAAGATACTTTCAATATCTCACGGTTAAACGTTTTAGTTAGGTTACTTATAGTTAATATAAAATTTGAACGTATCCTCAAAAAAACGAAAAATAAATAACAGTTTATTCTCAACTCTTGTATCGTGAGGTAATAGTAGAAGAAATTGAAAATCTTATAGCAGTCTTTAGGTTTAAAAAATTTAATGCATCAGACTTAAATGAACTGTATGATATCTTTTGTTTGTAAGAGATTAATATGAATAAAAGGGTAAAGTGAATGTATTTTCTTTTAAAGGAAAGAACCTGAAATAAATGAAAATTACATTACCGGGAAAATGAAGGTAGTCAACTATATTATTTTTTATCTAGACCCTAAACTTTTAGCAATTAGTACTAGAGACCTGATAGCAGCTCTGGTTTTGATGCTTGTGAAAACCAACAACAAAATTTGAGTAGTCTTTACACAAATTACATAAATGTTAACAACGAAAGTTTTACAGCAGACCACGTGAATAACCTGTCGATGTCCTAAGATTGGTAAACCAATTTCGGATAATGTTTGCTGTGTGCAGTAAAAACTGAAGTAAATAATCCCTCTTGAGGCACCTTTTCATAATCCTTCTGAAACTCAAAATGGATGGCAACTATAGTAGCATCCTAAACCGAAACAAACACAAGACTGTGGAAGTTCTTAATGGATAAAATAGGGTCGAACTTTGCACAAAACAAAGAGGTTTGGTGGGATTTGTTTTGAAGTTCACACAAAATTACACAAGGGTTATCTGCGATAACCGTCCCTAATTTAGCAATTAAAGACTAAAGGGAAAGCAGCTAGTCAACACCATCTTGGGCTACTTTTTTACCAACGAATAGTCGTTACCATCCACCGACAACTCTCGGGATTGATCGTTACATTGTAATGTCCCCACGGCTGAAACGGAGAGCATATTTTTCGACCTCGTGATCCGTAGATTGGGAGTTTAGCGCCTTAACTACCTGGCCATGTCAGGTACCGAAGCAAAGTATTAAGCCTCACTTAGATATTATCTTGCGATTATTCAGCTTGTAATAAGTTTCGCAGCTTTAATGAAGAAAGTAGAAACTGAATTACGTTTACATTCTAACTGAGGAGTTTATGTGACTTAGATACATGTTCATGGACAATCAATTATTGGAATTTCATTAGTTAGCGGGCTTAAAAGCAATATTTCTAACTAACAAAGTGTGTATTAATGTACGCATTTATTGCATCCAAGCTATTGGCGAAAATATTTAGGTACCTGTTTTAAAAACATCTTTCGGATGTAATGCCCTCTAACGGTATTGAAATAACTAAAATTTTCTATTTAATTATGTTAAGGGGTTTATTTATTAATTTCTTTGTATTTATATCATTCCAGTGATGAATTAATGGTGATATAGTTATAAAATCAAATCACATTCTTATTGTTTATAACAATTTTACTAACTTTGTATTATCTTTATTCGAGTTTTCAAAAACATTTCAATGAGAATTTTAAAAGCTTAGAAACCCTTTTATCAGATTTTTAAAGTATTTTTTTCCGATCGGCAACAGCGGCCTTGCATGTACTAGTTGTTTAGAACACTCTATGTACAAGGTGTGGGTCGTGGGATCTAAACCCGAAGTCAACACGGTCGAGCTATTAGCTGACAGCTAATCTTATTATTATTCAGCAAAAAAGTAGTCCACAAGTTTGCGGCGGGTTATAACGTGTGGTTGCCTTCTCTCTGGTTGGCATTTCAAAATTAGGTACGTAGGCAGATATCCTTAGTAGCTTTGCAATAAACAAGATAAGCTACTGATGAGATTACTTGGTTACCATTTTTATTGTGTTGACTGAACGAGTTGGCAGAAGACTAAATAATCTAAACATTTTGTTATTTACAGAGACTCCCTTAGTAGGTGGATTCTGTTTATTTGTTTTAGAATATTCGTGCAAAGGTAGATCATGTTTATGTGTTCACAGTCATCCTGAACTTTGAAGTATTGGACTAGAGAGAAGCAGGTAATCAAGGCCTTCAGTGCAAACATCTGGTCAACTCTTGTTTGACCGGATGGTGGGATTTTACAGACACTTTCTTACAGCACTCACGGCCCCAAAGTGTACAGCGCGTTTCTGCAGAAACGAAGTGAGAGGCACAAACCTTCGAAAGTACAGTCCGAGCATCATGGCCACTGTATGTTTTGTTTATGAAAAATGAAATGTCAGATGTTTGCCATAACTCTATTAAAATGGACTGCGATACAGAAATCAACAAAATCGTTCAATATAACACAGAAATCACCTGGTGGTACAGCAGTAAGTCTTCAGATTTACAATGCTAACATCAGGGACTCAATTCTCCTCGGTGAACACAGGAAATAACGTGATGTGGATTATCTAACTGTGATAATTCAAAACAATACATCCGTAAGGTAATTAAATTGTATTTTATGTTTAGTCTAAACTATGGGTAAAGAGGCACATTAACTAAATTAATCATTACTTGTTTTTTTGAATTTCTATAAAGCTACACGAAGGCTATCTGTGCTAGCCGTCCCTAATTTAGCAGTGTAAGACTAGAGGGAAGGCAGCTAGTCATCATCACCCACCGCCAACTCTCGGGCTACTCTTTAACCAAGAAATAGTGAGATTAGCCGTGACTTATAACGGGCATGTTTGAAATGACACGGATTCGAACCCACAGCCCTCAGGTTTCGAGTCAAGTACCCTAACCACCTGGCCATTTCACCCCCATTCCCATTATAAAACACTTATTTCTGTCATAAATTGATTTCAGCGTTGATACAAGACATGAAAGCGTTGTTACTGTCAGTGGGAATGATTATTCCTCATTTCATGTTAGAAAAGTCCTGTTTCTATTCCTTCATAGAAGAAACTGTAAACGAAGTGTTATTTGAATTTGGAAACAGAAAAAGGGCGCTATTGTGTCGCATGAAAAAAGAAGCATTAATGAAAACGAAGTACAAAGGGATATACGAAGTACAAAGGGATATAATTACGTAGAATATCATTTGTTGCCTTAGTCAGTGGTCTATGTTATCACGTAGCTTAATCACTGATTAGTACCTAAAGTTTTAAACAACTACAGATTAATTACCGTTTTGTTTGTAGCGGCCACTACTAAAACGGAATCACCAAACGCCAAACATATTCTAAACGTTAGATAAAACTAGTTAGTAATTATCATGCTGTCATAAAATAATTACTAAAATTAATAATTAGACTTTGATGACCGTTTAGAGTTCTAACCATCACAACCAGTAACGAAGTGAAAAAATGGCATTCCTTGATATTTATTGTTGGTTTTTTCTGCTTTGACAGTTGTGCTTTCTGTCCTTATGGCTTCTAAAATACATTTAACTTTATACTGTAAAAATCGCTGAAAAGTATTGTTTTCGAGACTATGTTACATACGTGAATAAAAAATATTAAGTCATTAAAACTGGCAAAAATGAATAAATAAATAACTTACATCTTCGCCAAGTGTAACATTACTCTTAGAGCCAACCATTAGCAAAGGTCTTTTCAGAAAGTTAAATTTTTTCGAAATCTCTTTTTCACTTGATACATTTTTTACTTGACAGAAATGCCCACGATGACAATAGAAGTAAAATTGACTCTTTGCACCATTAGTCAAATTTGTGATAAGCACATATCTATAACAATAAATAAAGAAGAAAAAATGTTTATTTAGTTAGTTTTTAGCAAAAAACGTGTATTTAGGTATCCTCTTTAGAAATAGTTAATAGAGCAAATATTTTTGGAAGTTCAATCTTCATACAAAAAGGATATTTTTACATAAAATCTGATAACAGATAGCAATTGGTATTATAATTCTAAACGGTGAAACTTTGCAGCTGATATTAAGTCATATATTATTTGAACAAGACTCGCTTCATTGATTTGTTATTCTAGTTTGAAGATAATTAAAGATCCTTTTCATTTTCGGTTACTCTAGTATGAATCATCTCCAGATTATTTTATTTTGAGTTACTCTAGTTTGAAGCCAGCACCATATTCTTTCCTTTAAAGGATCTAAATGGGAAAATATAAAATAGTTAACAATTAATACAATAACAATCCAGCGATATTTGATTATAACATTTAATATGGACAAATTTTAAAGAAATATTAATAAATGTAATATATGTACATCTTTCGATATTCCTAAGGTAGCTTGTTACAAAATTAATTAGTCCAACATCAATACAAACGTATTTGGAACGACATCTATTTCTTTGGTGGTAATTTTAGAATGTCTCGTGATGACTCAGTAGCTGCAGCGTCTACAATAAGACCGAGACATGTAATATATATTTCTAGTATCACTTTCAACCAGACGGGTGTCTGTCCAGATAAATTATCATCTCTACATATGTTTGTAGAGGAAGGTTCGTCATTCCGGCCCGACATGGCCTAGCGCGTAAGGCGTGCGACTCGTAATCCGAGGGTCGCGGGTTCGCGCCCGCGTCGCGCTAAACATGCTCGCCCTCCCAGCCGTGGGGGTGTATAATGTGACGGTCAATCCCACTATTCGTTGGTAAAGAGTAGCCCCAGAGTTGGCGGTGGGTGGTGATGACTAGTTGCCTTCCCTCTAGTCTTACACTGCTAAATTAGGGACGGCTAGCACAGATAGCCCTCGAGTAGCTTTGTGCGAAATTTCCAAACAAACAAACAAACAAAATTCGTCATTCCATATTTATTCATATTATGTGTACCATCTTTGACGTACACGTTTACTGAAACTGACAGAAAAGTGTTAACATTATCTTTGTTTATTGATCAGGTTGGACTTTGTATGTTTGAGAGTAAAAAGTCTTAATAATTCCCTTCTAAACCAGCACCGTGTATGCTGGGTGAAACGTAGCCTTTCACGACACTAAAGTCTTTCTAAGCCACATGGAAGCCTTAACTGTTTAAAATTCTCAAGATGTATTAATTAAATTTTACTCTGAAATCGGGGGTCCGGCTATTTATTTAGAAGCTCTCTTAGCTTACGTGACATGAACCTAGAAGTATATGTCATTATACACGCTTAATTATTAAAGGTTTAATCATTAATGACTGTTTTGTCTCAGTCTTGTCAAATTTTCTTACACTTTATTTTCTAATCACAAAACTCAAAACTATCCCAGAAGTACCAGATTAAATCATAACCGTAGTTTTAGTTAGAAAGTCAAAGACACTAATGCTTTAATTGAAGTTCCAGTTCTTTCTACTTTCAAACTGTAACCTCTTACTATGACATGAGTTGTTAAGAATGAAACATACATTTAACATTAAAATCATTGAATAAGGAACTTGTTACTGATAATTGGATATCTTCAACAAAGCGCAGTGCATTTCTGAAACACTAAAATTTAGTTTTGTTTGTGCTTTTCTATATTGTTTGCACTTCGTGAGATTCATTTTCTAATCTCCTGCAGTTTTTTTCAATTATAGATAGTCAATTGTGTAGATTTGTGCTTAACTACACACAAACAAAGAAACATGTTTAAGTATACCAAAGCACGAAAGTCCGTTGGAGATGCAACGATGGATATGGTATGTGGTTTCCGTTTTTTTTTTTGTTAGTTTTCACATGAGAACCATCTTTGAATTCTGCATTTGCCTGGAAATGGAAACTTTTGCAAATTTCAGACTCCTTTCTTGCTCATGGTGCCAAAAGGTGCAACCAATTTTGTTGTAACGTTTTGCTGTGTCGGATGGTCAACTTATATCTATTGCCCTCACTTTAAGGCTAAAAATGTTGCTTCAGATCCAATCTGGTGGTGGTTTTGGAGTTCATTGTTGTCTTGAATGGTCTAGTGTGCTAGATTTACGTGGAATATGATAAAGTTTCCAATCTTAGAAATGTTGTCTTTTGGCTTTCTGTTGCAAAATACGTCCCTAAATATATCCAGTTAGTGTTGCACTACGACATAGTTGAGAATTTGGCTAGCTTTCTCCACAAACCATCGTTTTATCCAATAGTAAAACAGAACGTGGGAACGAAAAAACATCCTTTGCATATTATAAAACAGTTACGTATTATTAAAAATCAAACTTATAAATATAAAAGTAATTTCATTAAAAATATATTTTTGATTAACTGAAAATTTATACCTTACAAAAAGATAAGACCCAGTCGGTGTTACTAGAATTAAATATTCCTTGAAGTTTTTTAAGGCAATACAGTCTATTTATCTTTAAAGGACAGTTTCATCACCTACATCACCAAGGGCCATCCAGCCTGATCAAGGTGTTAGAACGCTTGAGTCGTAATCTTATAGGCGCGGGTTTGATTCCCCGTCTCACAAAACTTGCGTGACAGCATTATAATTTGGTGGTCCATCTCACCATTCATTGGTAAATAAGTAGCCCAAGAGTTGGTGGTGGGTTGTGATGACTAGCTGCCTTCCCTCTAGTCTTACACTGCTAAATTAGGGACGGTTAGCGCTGATAGCCCTTGTGTAACTTTGTAAGAAATTCAAAACCTAAACTAACATCAAATATGGAAGAGATGATCTCATCACCCAAGTGTGTGTGTGTTTGTCAGCAAGACGTCTATAGTATGGCTGAATGGATTTCGACAAAATTTGGTGTATATTTGGAATATGATCTAACTTAGAAATTTTTGGTTTTTGGAAGATCAAGGCCAAAATCCATACTTGTTAACATTGGGATCGGTTTTCCACACTCTGTTTGCTCTATACGTCAGTCAGTAAGCATTGGATATTGATGAAACTTGGTGAACTTATGTAGAATGTTATTTTTCATTGTTTTGCCAAACATAGTCATTGCCTGTTGATAACGATGAGCGTACCAAAACATTAACTTCAAAGAGGGAGATAATGCAGAAGAAATCAGAAGTTTTATATTTTGTGTATCTAATGGCAGATTAAAGTTAAAACAGACACACTATGTATTACTAGATGCTTTCTCTAGAGATTCTCAAATTAAAAATGACACTTCTGCAATGATTGCAATCTACTTAGTATAGTCCAAATACATTTCATAATGTCATATCTTCTTCATTTACATTTAGTTGTCCACCGCTGAGATAGCAGCAAGACTACGGGCTTACAACGCTAAAATCAGTAGTTCGATTCCCCTCAATGGATACAGCAGAAAACAGATTCACATATTTAGTTTCTTTTTTCCTTTTAGAAGCTTTGCCGACCTTAATTCATCAATATCTATCAAAACATTCCTATCATATCGGTTTCCCCAATTACTTTCTTAAGCCCATTACTAAAATATGCTGGGCTAGCTCGTGTTGCAAAGCTCAAAGGCTTAATAAGGAATACAGTTTCAGTTTTACAAAGACCCTAGACGCAAGATGACAAGTTTTTCCCTTGAAAAAAACATAACTTAAATAATCAAAGATATCTTAGAATAACTGAGGCCATAGGTGCATTATAAAGGTGGCAGCTACATACCATTATTCAGTCAAATAAACGTATCCCAAGAATTTGGTTGTGGGTTCTGTTGATTAGCTGCGTTTCATATAATCTACCAGTTTAAAATTATGAACTGTTAGTGCATTTAGCCCTTGAGTAGCTTTACTCAAGTATCCTAAAACAATCTATTACATTTCTTAGTGATTTTGATGTGAGTAATAGATGCGATCTTTCCAAATATTTTGTTCCAACTAATAAACATAATAAAATGTAAGAGAAGAAAATCATACATTTTTATGACTTGAAGATCATTCTCAGGTTGTTACTCCAAATTAGGCTTAAACTAGTACAACTGGAACATCCTTATAACTTCACAAAAGTACTCTCATTTGGATAATTTTTATAGCATTGTTATTATAAAATATGCATATTCTATAAAAGGTTTTAGAAATACAGCAAGAAAAACTGATAAATGTAGATTTGTATCGAATGCGTTATTTTTTTTAACTTTACGAGTAGGTGAGCGGTGATATAAATAAATAAATATATACAATACAATTGTCTGTTTGAAGACGTAACTCAAATCATGCTGAGTGATTATTGTAGATTCTTTTCTAATGAATGACAAACGTTTTTCAACGATACAAAAAATTATTTTGTAAATGTTTAGTTGAAGTTGCAAATACGAATATTAAGGACGATAATATATTAAAAAATTAAAATATATCACACGTCTGGAGAATTATTGACAAACATTAATGAAATAGAACCACCAAAGATGTAGATCAGAGTAATTTTGTTATTTCGTTATAGATAGACAATAATCTATTTTGAAAATAATTATTACGTATATTCATAATCTGAAATTGATTTTGCATGAACACGTGAACGATGCCTGTTCTGAGAAATACTCAAGTGCTAAAAATTAAAGCATGATCAAATGATGATCATTTTACTGAAGAAGTCGGAACAAGTGCGGTTTACTTCGACCCTCATGTAGCGTCATCATGAGCATTCACCAGTAAGTGTAACAACAGTACGAACAGGAGGAAGAGGTCCAAGTGAACCTGATCCTTTCTGGTCTATAAGACCAAAATCATAACAATGAGAAGACGAGGATTTTACTTATAATTCATGTTTGTGTGTGATATACAGAAAATAGGTCTAAATACAGACTCTTACGTCGCTCTCTGGGAGTTCAAAGGGTGCATATGAAACTGAATTCAAATAGTCGAAAACCTGTGGGAGTGGAAAATAGACATACAGACAGACACTATCTAAGGTCCAATTAGATAGTGGCACGAGAGTCCGCCCTACTGTAGGATCTAACGTTTGGTTAAGATTGATGAAAAAATGAAGGTACAAAAGCAGACATACAGACAAGAGACGACATTATTTATACTTTATATATGTGGATATTAAACTTGACGAAAATCAGTTATATAACAGTAAAGTAACTTAAAAGGAAAGTAAAGAAATTAAGATGCAACAGAGATACAAGAGAATACTGTTAATCATAGATGTCCAAAAATATTTAATTGTTTGTTTGTCTGATAGCAAAGCCACATTGAGCTATCTGCTTGATGCAAGTCAGTAGACTTACCGCTGTTACTCTGAGAGATATATTTGATTACATAGTCGGAGATATGTACCATGTTTTATACAACTCAAAACTTACTAACCCCAGTCATAATTATTATAATTTTATGCTATAATTGTATAATTATTAATTCTGGATGAATGAAATGGAATTGTCAGTATGTTTTGAAAAGAGCTTATATATCTCAATATTTCTCTTAGAGCTTAGTAGGTATGGTTTCAAAGGGGTTTTTATTATTAAAATGGTAAAGTCTGACCTTCTGTTTAAAGTAGTTTGATTTGTTTGTTCAGTCAGTTATGAGATTGAGACTTTTCATCATATACCAATTATCATAACCGAATAACTTTGAGAAGGTTAATAGAATTGATAAATTATTTAAAAGTATATGGACGTAAATCATTAATAATCTGAGACCTTTCTTATTAGAGGCATACCTACATATATACACTGCCGGCCATAATCTTAAGGCGAATGAGCATATAAAGAAAAAATATGCATTTTACGTTGTTAGACTCAACCACTTATTTGAGTAGAGCTTCGAAAGATGAAAATAAAAAAGGGAAAATAAAAATAAAAAACTTTTTAGCATTTAATAGGGAAATGTTAACACTATAAAATTAGCCTAAATGCTAGCTGGTCAAAAGTTTAAGACCATATCAAAAAGAAGTCCTAAACAGGGTAGGAAATGCCCAACAAGAGGTCTCAGTTGTGAGCTGCACGGCCGCCATTGCGAATAACTGCAAACATTTGCTTTGGTATGGTCGATATAAGCGTTTGCAGAAGACTGGCTGAAATGTTATTTCAAGTGCTGAAGATGGCTTCACGAAGATCATGCACTGTTTGGAATTGACGTCCCTTTCCATAGATTTCCCTTGCCATCCACCCCCAAACATTTTCAATGGGGTTCAGTTCGGGCGAACACGCTGGATGGTCCAAAAGAATCACGTTATTCGCCATAAAAAAAGTCATTTGCCCTGTGGGCATTGTGGATTGCAGCGATGTCCTGCTGAAAGATCCAGTCATTTCCACACAAACGAGGCCCTTCAGCCAATAATGATGCTCTCTCCAACATGCCAATGTAGCCAGCTGCTGTTTGACGTTCCTGTATAATCTGAAGTTCCATTATTCCATGGAAGGAGAAAGCATTTAGACCATCCACGTTAATTTTTTTCTCATCAGAGAACAACACTTTTTTCCACTTTTCTACGTCCGATGTTTGGTGCTTCTCAGCGTAAGGGCCTTAATCTGGTTCGATGATCGCCTGGTGTCTTGCCGGACAACCCATTGAATTCTCCTGTTCAACGCCGGCGAAATTTTCTTGGGCCGACCACTTGAAATTCTCGTTTCGTATCCCTCAGGGTTTTTAAAGAAATGTGCAACAGCAGTTTTACTACGCCCAATCTCACCAATGATGGCACGTTGAGAGAGACCTAGCTTTTGCAGCTCGACAATTCTGCCACGTTCAAACTCTGTCAACTTTTTAGCCTTTGCCATGTTTTTACCCAATGAAAAACTGGAAATGTCAGTGGGAGTTGCTGAAAATGCTAATGCTTGAACACAAATGACTAAATTTCGTTACGTGTTTACCGATTAACGCTTCGTTTTGGTGCGATCTTAAACTTTTGAAAAGCTAGTATTTAGGTTAATTTCATAGTGTTCACAGTTTCCCTATTAAATACTAAAAAAATTTTTATTTTGTTTTCCTTTTTCGTATTTTCATCTTTGGAAGCTCTGCTTAAATAAGTGGTTGAGTCTAACAATGCAAAATGCATATTTTTTCTTTATGTTCATTGGCCTTAAGATTTTGGCCAGCAGTGTACATACATATATATATATACCGAATTTAAATAGCAACATTTAGCTGATGGAAACACTCTATTTATAAAAAAAATCAGATTTTGTTACATTAGACCGATAAAGAAAACCACTCGTTCAAATGCTGAAGCCCTTCTTATAAAAAGCATGGTTTTATGACTGCTGGAAGCGCTAAATAAGTCTGGACTCTTAACAACATTCAAAAGCTTTGAATTAGAAATAATCTCTTTCCTATTGTTTTTGGGTTTTTTGTTGTTGTTGATTTGTTTCAAATCTCTAACACCTTTTGAGAGCTGTATTTGTACATTTCAATGTTATACGTATCAGGAGATTTACTTTAGTGACTGTTAGATTATGGTCACGGTAAAAGCTTTAGCTATCGAATAGTTTGAAAATAGTTCAGAAACAAAATAAAAATAATTTTGAAAAATAATCACATCCATTTGATAGCTCTTGAATTATTTTGAAATCTGCTTTAAATTTCTACAGGGGATCGATTCTCGTTGGTGGACACAGCAGATAGTTCATTGTGGCTTTGCTATAGGAAAACACACAAATACGCACATTAACACAATTACTGCTTTGTTGAAACACACTTTATTCAGTATTTCTACATTTACAGGTAGAGGGATGACTTAATCTCTGTTTTTGTCTCTTAATAGCGTTCACTTTATAACGTTTTTCCATATATAGAGCAGGCATTACATTTTTAAACTCAGGTTTTATGTTTTTAAAAATACTAAGAAAGAAAAAAATATTTAAACTTGACTTTCATTAATAATTAAATCATAGACTGATTTATTAGTTTGTTGCATTATTTTTTGACAAGAATTTTTACTTATTAAGAAAAATTCAAAGACCATAACCATAATTTGTGTGGGAGGAAAAAGTAACTCATTCTAGCTTCGTAAACGAAAATATCATCAAAAGCGCGAGCGAAAGACGTGACGATCAATATCTAACCCAGACAAACTGGTCTATGATTCAGTGTATTGTTTGGAAAGTAACAGGATAAGGATTGGCAGCTCATTAGTTACAATACAGCCCGGTTAGGTGGCGCGAGGATCGACTTAAGGACTCTTCTGTGATTTTTTTTTTCTATTTACTGAATAAGGATATTATATCGTCAAACAACCATTTTGTTTGGGAAATTAATTTATAGTTTACAAATGAATATATGAAGAAATAATTAGCGAAATTTTCTGAGAAGTATTTGCTTATGGTAAGAGTTCTAAGGTTACCTGCCGCCGTCTCTAATTTTGAATTGTCAACAAGAGGGAAGGAAACCAGCTGCAGCACTTACAGCTGAATTTTGGACACCTCTCTACTAAATTGTAACATTCTCATAATTGAAAGGGCAAGCATGTTCGGTGCCAAGTTTCGATCCCGCGACCCACAAATTTCGAGTTCATCATCTATAAAACCACTTACTAAGGAAAACAAAGGGAACATGGTGCTGTGATATAACACTTCAAGGATGTACATATACATATATCAAACGATTTTTATAAAACTTCATGACAGTCATACTAAAAATCTGCATTCTCTAGTACTCAAATTATATATATAAAACAATGTGATTCGCAGGCTTACTTTGTCATAAAACTGTATGAACACCTGGTTTTTTAATTAGATGCTGTCGGTCATATTTATTCTATTACTTTGTAAGATGAATGATTTTAAAAATTTAATTCATTCAGACAAGTTAGAGGTCCTGACTGACCAAAAAACCACAAATAACATATTATTGCCCACAATTATAAGTTGTAGAGTGAGAGAAAAAAAAACATGACAGGTATTTTGGTTTAAGATTTAACTGGTCTCTAGCCAGAGCTCTGGGCCAGAAATTTATTTTCTCTTCACGTGATCGGATATTAGGTTAAGCCACATGGTGAGAGGAACAAAAAAAAAACGTGTGCATATTTACACATATAAACACCCACGCACATTACTGACACATGTATTAACAAACTGTAGTCATGGACGGCAAGCGAAGAAAAGACCAACAACAGGCACCATCAGGTAGTTTGGAGCTGTAAAATGTTTTGTAACAGGTTTATATAAATTTAAACAAAGAATATAGTGACCTTCACATTCACCTGGAGACAAATGGGGTAAGAAATGTGGAGGAGTTAAATTTGTTTGGTCCTTTATAATTTTTTCTGGATTTGTTTACCTTTTTCACAGATATGTAATTTTCTTTATTTTTTTATCCAGATCAAATTGGTATTTAGTTATAGTAAAGGGGATACAAAGGTTTAATCCATTTTCCTTAATTTCTAACTGTATAATGGTTTATAATTCTTGTTTCTACGGAACGTTCTGTTTGACTAATGCAGTCTTGACACGTTAATTGGTAAACACCACTGTTGCTGTACTTGTCGATTTGTTCCTCGCTACTAAAGCAGTAAGTCTACGGATTTACAATGCTATGATCAGGGGTTTGATTCATCTCGGTAGACTCAGCAGATAGCTCGATGTGGCTTTGCTCTAAGAAACACACACACACTTTTGGATTATGTTTTTGTTACTGTTTTTCCTATGTTGTTTTCACAGTAGAATTCTGATCTGCAGAATCCTTTCTTCAATGTTTATATATTTTGTGGGAAAGTTTTGTAATGTATCTTAAATCATTTATTTTTGGTTCTGTTATCGTTTGTTACAGTATGTGACTTTTTTCTTTTTTAAGGTAAGTGTGTTAACTTTCTGGTAAAACCATTGTTAAGAAAAATTAGGTTTATAGTTGTTAACATCGTTTCATAATTTTCAGATGAAATCTATGTAACAAATCATGAATCTCGGTAAGTTTGTGAGATATTGGGTGTTTTGAAGACGCATGTATGATGGTGTCACTATAAGTCAGTTAATTAAAGATTTTGAAGGATTGTTTGTCTCTTTGTTTGTTTTTGAATTTCGCGTAAATCTACACGAGGTCCATATATCTGCGCTAGCCATCCTTAATTTATCAGTGTAAGACTAGAGGGAAGGCACATAGTCATCACCACCCACTACCAACTCTTGAGCTACTCTTTTACCAACGAATAGTGGGATTGACTGTATCATTATAACCCTCCTACGGCTGAAAGAGCGACCATGTTTGGTGTGACGAGACTCGAACCCCCAACCATCCAATTACGAGTCGAACGCCCCAACCACTTAGCCAAGATGTTTTTTGTTGAAGGAATGGGTTCCGTTAATTATGTCAACAATTAAGTCCAAAACATTAATGTTTCTGTTCTCATCAAAATTGTCGAGTTGACCATTAGGTTATGTCCACAGATACGTTATGTGGTGAACATATCTCTATCAGTATTCTACTTTTCACCACTAAAGAATTTCTTCTCTAAATTATTCATGAAGACTTCTTTAAGCAAGTGATCGAGGGAGAATCCAGAGCTAACACGCTGTTTTGTTTAGATATTTGGTCATTAAATTTGACGTAATTCTGACCTAAGCAACTAGTTATTTTTGTTTGATGGTAGATAGAGCACAGATAGCCCATTGTGTAGCTTTGTGCTTAACTAAAAAACAACTCAGTGCCATTTTTCTTTACTTGAAAATTACAATAACCTTAATTTTTGCTCATACATTTGCAAGTTAATTATTTTGAAGATTAAGTTAAATTGTGATTTTTTTTTAAATCGTGAGATGTTATTGTTCACCTTATTTAAATAGAACTAGTTTCTTTATGGACTAATTCGTGTTGTCTTTTCCTATTTTCGCGTTCCTGAAAGCTGAGCTCAATGTTTTTTGTTATTTTAAGACTTAGTTCTTATGGTAGTAATTATAATTCATGCTTATCTTAATGATTATGATTTTTCTTGTTTTGCTTTGTGTTACTTTGCATGAGATAGCTCTTAATTATTGTCTTATGATTTGCATGTACGTATACCTTCTTTATATAAATTTGATTTCCACCACGAGTTTTATTTATATATGATTTACAATATATGTGACTCACTTGATCTTCCTATTTAAAGAAAAAACTTATTCAAATTTACATCTTTCAACATATTTATTTCTAAAACCTATGTTGTAAAGCTGTTTGTGTCTGGCATGACCAGGTGTTTAAGGCATGCTACTCGTAATCTGAGGGTCGCGGGTTCAAATCCCTGTCATACCAAATATGCTTGCCTTTTTAGTCGTGGGGCGTTCTAAAATTACGGTCAATCCCATTATTCGTTGGTAAAAGACTAGCTCATGAGTTGGCAGTAGATGGTGATGACTAGCTGCCTTCCCTCTAGTCTTACACTGCTAAAGTAGGGACGGCTAGCGCAGATAGCCTTCGTGTAGCTTTTCGCGAAATTCAAAAACAAACAAATTCAATTTTCCTCTTTTATATTACCTCTTTGCTCACTTTCTGAACTTTTAGAGCCATCACAAATAGCCTGGTGTGAGCCACTGGTTAAGTGCTGTATTGTGAACCCGAGGGTTTATGGTTTGCACATTGACATCGCAAAAAATGCGTTCCTCGCTGTATTAGTGTGTGTGTGTGTGTATGTGAAATCAGTGTATTTTAATTCTTTCATGAGTACTGCCCCAGAGTACATTAAAAAATACTAATTGTTTTTCGTAAACTTGAAAACTCTCACAATAAAATAATACACTGAAAACTGTAAGGCAAACTGTAACTGTAAAACTTACAAACGTGTAATCTCTTTTTCAAAACCAAAGAAAAAATGTTCCAAACGGTGCGGATAATTTTCCAAGTATGCATAAAGTACAGAAACTCCGGATTCACAGTTATATCAAACAAGCGAGTACTTTTTAAAAAGCTTTACCTCTTTCGACAAAATGCAATAGCTACATTAGGACACAGTTTCACTGTAGTACAGTGTTTCTCAATGGGCTTTTTTATGTTGCTTAAAACATCCCTACAAATAGTGTTCAATTTTTACGGCACCTCTAATGTTTTACAGTCTAGTTAACAATAGCATAGCCAATAGGAGGGGTAGAGTCATAGTTATGGCTCTTCGTGAAATAAAACAAGACAAGCTCCTTTTTACTCTTAGTGCATACAAAACCTTTTCAAATATATTTACTTTTTAGCTAAAATATTGTGACACTTACGTTGAGAAACAATGGTATTGTATGTTCAGCTGATGTGTGATTTATTTTCTACAGCTGTTGTTAATACCCACACAGACACCAAACCAAACACAGCTTTGCAATAATTTTCAGCTGATTTCTAATCTATATGATTATCTATAACTTGATATTTGTTGACTTTTTTATATGTATAAATACTTAATGTTTTTGTCTATTTATTTTTAGTTTACAAAAGTTGGATGTTATCTTTTCTATAAGTTTATATGTACCCTCAGTTTAAGAAGAAAACGTGGAAATCATAGTGTTTTATTGATGACTTTAATCTAGTATTTTTTAATATCTCTGATAATCTTGTGAAAAACAGCTTAAATGATGCATTATGTTTTATTCTACACGTTCTTTCAAGATTTATCATCATGTTGGAACGATATTTATCAAGCCATATTGTGTTCTTCCAATTGTGAAGTATGTCAGGTAATTTTATGTTCTGAAAATATAAACAGATTGTGTAATAGCGAGGAAAAAGTGTCAAAAGGCAAGGATACGTTTCGTTAAACCTTCAAATGGACTAAAATAAACGTTTGTTACCTATCATCTTTAACCGTTATAAGAAGCGACGATAAACTAGTTCTACTGTGTATAAAAGTCATGATGATGTCTATGACAGAGACAGTCACAGAATATGTTGATAGTATACGATCATACGCAATGTAGAAAAATTAAAGAACAATTATTCAAGTCTCCGAATTCCTAAACAAAGCGTTTCTGTCTTGAGGTTTAGTACTACAATATTTAGGTCCTCTTGTTTAGTGTTTTTGCTTAGTAATTACTATTGCTTAAGATTTTGATTATTATTCATGTTTATTACTATTTCATGTCTTAATGACTAGTACTACAATATTAAGGCCTTCATGTTCAGTACTTCTTAAGATTTCGACTAGTAGTATTACAATATTAAGGCCTTTATGTCTAGTACTGTTTGGAATTCTAGTTATTAATACTACAAAATTAAGTCTCTCATATTGAGTAATATCTTAAATTTTGGTTATTAAAATTTTAATATTAAGGATTTCATACTTACTAATTACTGAAATACTGGTTATTAGTACTACAATATTAAGATTCTCACAGTTAGTAATGCTTTATGTCTGGTTTTCACAACTAAAATGTTATTTAGTAAAACGTATTTAGTAATTTCAGAAGTTCTAGTTATTTATTAGTTAGTTAGTTAGTTATCACCATTAGATTCCATCTAGGAACAAAGGGCCGCAATCGCTTGCGGATTCTTCAACAGGTATTTAAGTGAGCAGGTTGTTAGCCCACTGCACCGAGCCGTCCCTAATTTAGTAGTGTAAGACTAGAGGGAAGGCAGCTAGTCATCACCACCCACCGCCAACTCTTGGGCTACTCTTTTACCAACGAATAGTGGGATTGATCGTCACATTATAACGCCCCCACGGCTGGGAGGGCGAGCATGTTTGGCGCGACGCGGGCATGAACCCGCGACCCTCGGATTACCAGTCACACGCCTTACGCATTTGGCCATGCCAGGGCCTCTAGTTATTAGTACTTCAATAATAAGGCAGTCATATTTAGTCCTGTTTCAGGTTCTGGTTATTATTATTACAATGTTAAGGCCCTCATAGTTAGTACTTTTTGAAGTCCTGATTATTATTATTATTACAATATTAAAAGCCATCATACTTAAAACTGTTTGAGGTCCAGTTATTAAAACTACAATATTAAGGCCCTCATATTTAGTGCTGTTTAATATCCTGATTCTCAGTAAAACAGTATTAAATCCCTCATATTTTACAATTTCTGAAGTCCTTGTTATTAGTACTACTATATTACGGCTCTCATATTCTTTGTAGTATTGTTATTAGTATTGCAATATTAAGAGCCTGATATTTAGTAATGTCCGAAGTTCTGGTTATTAGTACTATAATAATAAGGCACTCATACGTAGTAAATGTTTTATATCTGTTATTATTACTACAATATTAAGGCCAACATATTTAATAATTTCTAAAGTTCTGGGTATTACTACTAGAATATTAAAGCCCTCATATTTAATTTTAAATCCTGGTTGTTATAATTAAAATATTGGGCTTTCGTATTTAGTATTGTTTGAGATTCTGGCTATTAGCACTATGAAATTAAGGCCTCCATATTTAGTTATTCAGTTCCTGTTCAACCAATTGCTATTTCT
This sequence comes from Tachypleus tridentatus, assembly GCF_004210375.1. Classification (NCBI taxonomy): domain Eukaryota; kingdom Metazoa; phylum Arthropoda; class Merostomata; order Xiphosura; family Limulidae; genus Tachypleus; species Tachypleus tridentatus. The sequence continues at coordinate 38,678,130 of NC_134837.1, read as the reverse complement.
CATGTATTCGATTTATTTTATGCTTGTTTAAGCTAGTTAAATTAAACTTACAGATTTTAAAAGTTAGTGTGTTTTTCCTAAATTCCCTATAATCGACAACACCACTAAAACATCGTGGATGAAGGACACTGTTTCTCATTTAGATCTATATATTTCATCCTTCATTTATGCATTTTCATAAAGATACCATATATAGTTAATACAAGAACATTCTAAAATATTAATTCGTGTAGTATTGCTTATTTGGTTGATTATGGCGTTATAAATACTTTTCTTTTCTCTTATAATTTGGATCTAGTGCTCGTCTTAGTGACTGAATTATATTATTAACCATAATTAAATTAACGTGCTTACCTCTTAAGATGATCATTTGTCAAGTCTGGTGGTTAATGTTATTATGAAAAGGCTTGATACAGTCGCAGATTGAATAAGAATCAAGTTGAGAATTTTAAGGATATTTTTATAACCAGAAAGACTGTATAAAAAAGCCTGTATTCCTGGAACTGAATTAAGGTGGTTCTAGAGACATTTTCAGCATTATAGTATCAAAAAATTCTAATTAAATGAAAATGGATGTTAAAGCCAAGGTACTTTTAATATTTAAAATTAAAAATGAAAACGCTTATAATTTACTCTAGTTTTTTAAGGAACTTTACTTTGTAGACTTGACAATATTTATATTAAATTTGATAACTTCATTAATTTGACACAAAAATTGCTAACAGACAAAAGTTCGCAAATAATAATAAACAAAATATTTGAAGGTACACTCAGAAAGAGCTTAGGAAAAGTTTTAAATAGCTTGTACAATCCAAATGGCAATAAAAATATAGGCGAATTTTTTTTACTTGAAGGCTATTAATCACTTAGATAATAAAGTCGTCTAGCGGCCATTTTGGAGACCAGTACATCAATTGGCTGCTGGTCATCAAAAAGGGAGGGTGCTTCGAGAATGATGCAGGCTGAACCAATAGCACAAGTTAGACTAAATATCCACAGAAACAGACGATCTATCACCATGGCAACGAATTGCCAATCATCTTTTATCTGGAATAAATACAAAAAGTAGTTTATTTATTTAAGCTTTTAAGGCAGCTAAACATTTCCGAGAATTTCTAAAGAAAATAAAACAATGTTTTTGTGAAATGCGATACGATTTGCGACGTCTATCTCGAAAAATATTTTATAACTGTGATATGGCGACGTTTCGTAAATATTTCGTCTTGCTTTTTAAGGTTTATGTTGTACTTCACTCGTTAAGGAAATACCACCTAGATATTGTTTTCGAAATTTTATCCAAAGTATTATTAAAGTGAGTAAAAACTCAATCTGATACTTAAAATGAAATGCTGTCGTATAATTAAAAGAAACTCAGATACCTAGACAAAAATGATGTTGCTTTTTCTGTCTTAAGGAAACATATTATCTTTGAAACTAGAATAAATTGATTGGTTTAACAGTGATGTGGTACACAACTGATGCTAATTAAAAGTCGTATTACTTTGCAAGATGAGGAAACAATAATTAAAATCAATAAGATGCTTTGTATAAAACAATGTAACATTCAGAGGCTTAAAATAAAACATTATGCAAAAGGGAAATAGTTTTCTTAAATAATTAAACAAATATTTTGATGGTCAATAATTTGGATCAATACACAAATTGCTAGAAATCTGCTTAGCGCAACACGGGATATTTAACTCAAAAACAACGAGGAAAGAAAGTTTTGGTTTACGTAGCAGCATCTTAGAGGCACAGCTGCATGTCTGTAAACTTACACTGCTAGAAAACGGATTTCGATACCCGTGGTGGACAGAGGCCACAGATTGTCCGTAGCAGATTTCCATAAAAACCATCGAATTTCTTCTCATCATAACAATTATTTAGATACATTCATGATAATACTACTCAACTAGGTAAAAGAATTAGAGATTTGAGGGTCAAAATATGAATATCCTATTTCAATTTCGAATACACAAATGGGCAATGGGCATCTTCATGTAAAAAAAAAAGTTTTGTCACAGAAAATACTGTATTACAGGGAAAATACCTAGGGTTTGAAATATTGTATTAAATGCAAGATGCCTCAGGTTTGAAACACTTTATTAGAGAAGAAATGCCTGAACACTGTGTTACATGGAAGGTACTTGAATTTTTTAATACTTTATTATGGAAGAGACACGTAGTGTTTGAAACGTTGTATTATGGGATTTCAAACACTGTATAACAGGAGAGAAGATACTTGGAGTTTGAGGGTTTGAAACAGTGTATTAAAGGAGAAAAACCTGTGGTTTGAAACACTTATTCAAAGAGAAGGTATCTTGGGTTTGAAAAGTGTATCATGACACGCTTGTATTTTGAAATGTTGTATTTAGAGGGAATACAATTGAAACACTGGATTATGTGGATTGTGTTTTTTTTATTTAAGCACAAAGCTACACAATGGACTATCTGTTCACTGCCCAACATGTGTATCGAAACCCGGTAGACATACCGCTGATGTTAGATGGAACATTCTTAAAGTTTTTAACACTTTTATATGGGAGAAACATCTAATGTTTGAAACACTGAATCAAGGAGAGGTACCTGGGATTGGAACCGCTATATTACAGAAAAGGTAACTGAAGTGAGAAGTGCTATATTACAGGAAGTGTCTGAAGTTTAAAATAACGTATTACAGGAAAGATTGGTTTGTTTTGAATTTCGCGCAAAGTTACACGAGGGCTATCTGCGCTAGCCGTTCCTAATTTAGCAGTATAAGACTAGAGGGAAGGCAGCTAGCATCACCACCCACCGCCAATTCTTGGGCTACCCTTTTACCAACGAATAGCATGATTGATCGTCACATTATAACGTCCTCACGGCTGAAAGGGCGAGCATGTTTGGTGTGACGGGAATTCGAACCCGCGACCCTTGTGTTACGACTCGAGTGCTTTAACCACCTGGTTATGCCGAGCCTACAGGGAAGATGCTTGAGATTTTAGACACATGTGTGTTCCTTTGTGGAGACGAAATTTTGATTATTTTATACCTCTTAATGTTAGTACCCTCTTGTAAATTCTTAGTGATAAGATATTATTTATATATATTTCTACACACTAACCTTATTCTGATGTTTTTGAAATAGTAAAACACAAATTCATGAAAATTCAATTGGGTCTAAAACTACTTTTTTCTAGCCATGAAAATGTTGCGCAATAAGGACAGCTTAGATATTCATGATAAGTCCTAATTTGGGGTTATCAGAGTGAAACGTAATAAGGAAGAAATAAACTCCAAGACTTAATGTTAATTGTATAATTCTTGAATACGTTTTAATAGATTCCCAATATTTATATGTTTGGATTTGGAAAATAATTGTACTTTTTCAGAAGATAATTAAAACAATACATTTTGCCAATAATTTTTGAATCTCCATTTGTATTAAAGAAACATGACTGTTGAAAGTGTTAAAATATGTTTCTTTACGGTTCATGATGTTTGACTTCGTAATCCTTGGGTGACAAATCGATAACACAATTAAAATAACTGATAACAATGGGAACTAAACTTGCATCATATTTGTTAGAACTGATCAGCATTAGCAAGACTTAATTAAAAGTTCAGTGCTACTTTATAATAACTTCATTATTTTTATATTTAAGTTTATTTATTATATAATATAAACGTACTTTAACTAAATTATTGCATGATACTCTAAATTTGCCTGTTTAGGATTTTCCTCAAAGAGAAACAAGCGGGGATTATGTAACTGAAGTTGTTTTATTAAAAACAACAACATAGTTCTTGTGTCATGGCTAAAATCGTAACTCTGCTTCTAGTTTAAATCAAAACACAAATAACGTGTAAATGCTATTCAGTTTTTCATTCAAAACCTTTTTTCAGTAACTTTTACTTTATGTGTATTGTACGCGATCCAGCAAATGGTTTGGAGAAGGTAAGTATATGTGATTATAAAACATTAACCCAACAACATCAGAACATTATATGATAAACCAATATAAGTATCTGAAAGCAATAGTTGAATGTTAGAAGGTATATTTTGCTTTAAAAACATTTTGTTTGTAATTACGCACAAGGGTACACAATGAGCTATCTGTGCTCTGCCCACCATGGGTATCGAATACCGGATATTAGTATTGCAAGTCCGCAGACACCTCTGTGCCACTGGGGGTAGCTTTAAGCAACAGAATAAGCAATTTAACTGAGGGTCTGTTTCGTTTGTTTTCTTAACACAAGTCAGTCTGGCTATATATTATTCCTTTAACACAAGTGAATCTGGCTATATATTGTTTCTTTAACACAAGTCAATCTGGCTATATATTATTCCTTTAACACAAGTCAATCTGGCTATATATTATTCCTTTAACGCAAGTGAATCTGGTTATATATTATTCCTTTAACACAAGTGAATCTGGTTATATATTATTCCTTTAACACAAATGAATCTGGCTATATATTATGTTATTTTAATATAAATAGACCTGGCTACATTCTTATGTTATTTTTTAATATAAATATATCTGGCTATATTCTTAACAGGTTATTCTTGAGAAAATGTAAGCTTAATCTTATAACAAATTTTATTTTTAGAAATGTTCACCTTTTTTAATAAATTGTTTATATTTATGTATTTTGTTTCTTTACTTGACTAATAAACATATGTAGATTATTGATTACGCCATTTAAATATATTAAAATTTAGTTTGTGAAGTTATTTTGTTTGTCTTTCTCACCTCTGAATAGCTATCTTCGTTTTTCATATGTTGAGCTATGAAACACACATTAAAAATCGCTTTCTCAACCGCCGGACTGAGACAATTATCCGGAGAAGAAGATTGTGAGCATTCATCCGAAACTTCAGTGGCGGGAAATGTGGTTTCCTGAAACGAACACTCATATGGCACGACGTCAGACATGTCAGCTTCTGATGATGCCAGCATGTCCTCTGTAGATTGGTTGTCTTGTAGTGAATCGTCTTCGTCTTGTGGTCGTCTCATCCATAACACCTTCGGCAAGAAGTCCAGAAAAACTTTTTTCACCCATGGGGACATTCGATGAGTCGATGGGGACCGGAACATGACGTTTAAGACAGCAATTGTGACAAACACCGAAAGAGAAACGAGAATCATCGTAAAAAGTAAATATTTTCCCAAAAGAGGGACTGTCAAAGAAGTTGGTGGAATGATTTCCGATAAGAGCAAGAAAAATACCACCAAAGAAAGGACAATCGAAATGCTTAAAGACACTTTCTCGCCACTGTCTGATGGCAAATAAAAGACCAGAATCGACAAAAATGAGATTGCCACACAGGGAATGATAAGGTTAACTGTATGAAACAAAGTTTTGCGTCTCAGAGTGATATTGAAGGTGATATCAGGATATGGCTCTTCACAACAGCTGTAAAACTTCTCTTTCCTTCTAGCAGGAACAGCCATAATATCCCACTCTACACTGAGGTAAAAATCACTCAAATCAATCCCCATTGCGATCTCTGAATCACCAGAGTTTCCAAACTGATGCTTGTGTTTCAAGTCAACCTGTAACAAAACATTAACAAACATCTTTGTAATGAAATATGTCTGAATTGTCTTGAATGTTTGAAATATTACACTCCACACACAAATACATCATTCAAAGACAATTCTAATTCTCAAACGCTCTTTTGAGATAACAATTAAAACAAGTTACTTAAACGATTAACGTCAGAAACAGTTACAATATATTGGTTATTTGAGGTTCTATTTGGTTCAGCTAAAGTTATGTTTAAGCTTAGAACAATAGATTTTCTACGCAATTCATGTTCACTATTTTTTAGAGCTTATTTGTAAATGAACAATCTTTTAGGTTGTCACAAAGTTATATTTACAAATACAAATGTTAAATTAGTTCCACGTAGTCGGGAGTGCTTCATTAATTAACAAGTCAGATGTGAATCCTCTTGCTCCGCACAAGGGAACTCAGTTTGCATTATGAAACTATTGTGAAAAATTTCACTACTAGATTAGAGTAACCGAGGAGTTGGCGACAGGTGCTGTTGTCTAGTTACAATCACCTAGTTTATCAGTTGAAAATTATAGACGAATAGTGCAGATTTGTCCTTTCTTAGACAACCCTGACTATCCAAATTAAACAGGCACTGTCTTTCTAATGGCCCGGCATGGCCAGGTGGGTTAAGGCGCTCGACTTGTAATCTGAGAGTCGCGGGTTCGAATCCCGGTAGCACCAAACATACTCGCCCTTTCAGCCGTGGAGACGTTATAATGTGACGGTCAATCCCACTATTCGTTGATAAAAGAGTTGGCGGTGGGTGGTGATAACTAGCTGCTTTCCCTCTAGTCTTACACTGCTAAATTAGGGACGGTTAGCGCAGATAACCCTCGAGTAGACTTGCACAAAATTCAAAAAACAAACTGTCTTTTTAAAGCGTGCGTATCTTTTCAAACTAAACAGACGCCACTTTTCTTTGACATACGTGGCCATCCAAACCAAACAGACATTATACGTGTCATTTATTTTTAGATATTTTTTGTAAACTATGGTTTCCACATGAATATTATTTAAATGTTTTCAAACTGTTTTGCAGGCCATATGACACTCAGTAAAAACCTTAAAAGTTTAGCGAAAACACACACACACACACACTGAAAACAGTTTTATAGTGGCACTATCAAATGAAGTAAAACAATAAACATAAATTTTAAAACGGATTTGAATTTGATCATTAAACACATAGGATTTTAACTTTGTTTTAAAATACATTTTGTTATTCGAGAAAAATTAATTTTGATTCCTGTTAAGCGCAAAACGACTCAAAGAGCTATCTCTACTTTGTGTTCATACCCGAAGTATCGAAACCTGGTTTTTAGCGTCATAAATCTGCAGAGTTACCGTTGGACTATTGAAGGTAGGTGGAAAGGAGAGACAAAACTAGTAAATACTCTTCAGCAAACAAACACGGTAAACTAATAAGAATTCTAAAATTAAAATCTTAGCTCGTTTGTTTAAAATTAAGCACAAAGCTTTACAATAAATTATCTGTGTGTTGCCCACCACGGGTATTGAAACCCGGTTTTTAGCGGTGCGAGTCCACAGACATGTCGCTGTGGGGCAAAATATTAGAGCCCTTATTTTTTTATTTCAGCTCTTACGAAGTTTAACGTTATTCACAAAGAAGATGTTTTTACGAACCATATCTACAAACTAAATACAGAACAAACAACATTATGTTGAGGTAATTGCTGCTAACTTTGTTGCTTGTTTTAAATGTTGTATCTCCCCAAAAATCTCCAGACAGATGCAGTCAATAAAAACAATTTCCAGCCGAATACTTTAATCTGCTGAAGTTGCTTTATGACGTATTATTCGTAATACGAAGAGTGTGTGGGTAATTGGTGTTCTTCGTTTCGAGAAAATTTTGTCTGGTTTTAAAACAAGTTGAATAAAAAGTTTTGTAATCATTGGGAAGTTTCTCTTTTTTCATCTCTAAGAAAATTGTCAGAGTATAGAGATGCACTCAATTACTCACTCAAATGATTCTTTTTCTGTCATTTTGCTACGTTTTTTTTAACCTTAAAAACTGACTTTTTCATTCATTTCATTACTAGTATAGGAGTTTAGTATTTTTTGTTTAAAATAAATAAAAACCTAGTGCTATCGAAAGATTGGCCCGCCATGGCCAAGTGTGTTAGGGCGCTCGACTCGTAATCCGAGGGTCGCATGTTCGAATCCCGTTGGCACCAAACATGTTCGCCCTTTCAGCCGTAGGGGCGTTATAATGTGACGGTCAATCCCACTCTTTGTTGGCAAAAGAGTAGCCCAAGAGTTGGCGGTGGGTGGTGATGACTAGCTGCCTTCCCTCTAATCTTACACTGCTAAATTAGGAACGGCTAGCACAGATAACCCTCTAGTAGCTTTGTGCGAAATTCAAAACAAACATTAATATACATACTGTTTGATATTAGAATATTCGTTATATTATAAACCTGCTTGTAATGTTCTATTTCTCGAGTCTGCCGTAACGTGCGCCTAACAATGTATAAATTTAGTTTCATTGTTGTTCAAATGTTACAGTACAATTTGCTACGTCTGTATAACATCATGAGTATTTTTGTTTGTTCTCTTTATTGTTTTGAATTTATCTGAAAATGCTGTAAATATTTCTAAACGTATTGCTTTTATTCGTATAATTATTAACCATCTAATTAAGTTAAAATACTTATTTATGAAATTAGAACTAATATCGACCTTTTCTAATAGGCAATAAATATAAATGATCCATTGAGCCCCACAAATTGTCTCACAATTTTGTGTTTGAACATTCTAACCTAATGAACGAGAAGCTAATTATAGAAAAACCAGAGAATACGTATCTGCTATGGTCTAACCTAAATCTCCAAAGCTGGCCAAAGCTGTTGCGATATTATTGGGATTATGGCCAGAAATACTGATAACAATGACACCCAACGAATGAATCAAATAATTTAATCATTACACGTTTTTGCTTTATGTCATTGCACACAACTAGTTGGATCAATAAATCATATTAGTTATATTAATAACTGAAGTACTTATCCACTTGGATCTATGACAATAGCTTGTTTTGGTTAGAAGTTATTGGAAAATCTGAACAGTGAAGAATGTAAAACTGTTGTTTCATTTATAAAACATAAATTAATTATGATATTATTTAGCGAACATCACAAACATACAGTGTAACCATCATAGGTCCACGAGCCAAACTTCATGAAGCACGTTTGCACGTCAAATGGAAAGTACTGGACGTTCATCTCACACGAACTCTTATAGATTGCAGGTGGTCGCCAGATGACCAGTCCATTCGAGTGAAGAGTGGCTTTGGTCATGATGGTAACTTCGTAGTTTCCGTCTGCACTGAAAGAAGAAAACAAGTTGAATGGCCATTGTTTCTATTTGTTATTTACACTCAAGGAACATTCACAAACTGCTTCAGATAATTGCGTTATGTAGTAATTATAGAAGGTCGAGTTTAACACAGATGCTGCTTTCCGCTGGGTCAGCGGTGAGTCTGCTGATTTACAACGTTAAAAAGCAGGGTTTCGCTTCCTCTCTGAGGAATCAGCAAATAGTTCAATGTAGCTTCCCTACAAGAAAACACACAATACTTAATACAGATGCCACCATCTCAGTCTCTTGTTTGGAATGTCCAAGGCTCGTTCTGCCATACCGGTGAGCAACTCTCCAAAATATCAGAACTAGTTATGTCACAAACATTGCAAATTATTCAATTTGTATCTAAACAAAGCCATCGAGTCGCTGAATGGCTACTTCCATTTAACAATAAGATCAAAATTCGGGACTTCTATATTTTAACGCTAGGGATATCGAGCCTAGATGTTTAATCCACGTATGCAAAGGTACCATTTAAGTTTAAAACATCAATTCCACGTAACTGTAAAGCATTTATGAAATGTTACCTTATCTTCATTTTTCAGTTAAACGTTCAAAGTTCAGTTTTTTTATAATTAAAACACAATGTTACACAATTGGTGATCTGTGTTATGCGCACTACGGGTATCGAAACTCGGTTTCTACCGTTGTACATCCACAAACATTCCGCTGTGCCGCCAGGGGGCCAATGTTTAGCAGAAATTGCAAAACTTTTTTGCCTATTTATTCTACAATATACTTTAAAGATAAAAGTTGGTTATATAAAAAAATATTTTAACTCAAACTCATGCTCTCTAGTTTATTAAAAAAAATTTCGTCTCTAACATAGACACTGGAAATGGAGCGAAATAACTGGACCACTTCAAACTAAAATCTAATAGAGTAATTTATTATGACGCTTGAGAAAGGAAGTTGCTACCTTTTAGGATCGCGTTTGTAATATCTCCTGAATGGATATTACTTCTCACAAGTTTATTGCATCAACAAATAATTATAATCGAGTATAAAAATCAACTGTGGTATTATTTTAACCCTTAGTAACATAATGTTCATTATAGAAAGAGATTCTGATATTCATCATGGTGTATTATTGCATAAGGGGTAAGTGTTTAATACATTATAAAACTGCTATCAAAAATATTTCTTATAACGTTTGAAAAAAACAACAACTATTAATGCGAATTATTTTTAATCAAGCCAGGTTTTGAATTTAAAGTCATACAGTTTAAAATTATTACTAGTTTACTGTATTTAAGCGTTTATGCACGTGTCCAAAGCATAGCTAAAAGAAAGTATGGATTTGATTGAAAATATACACAAATTACGGCTATAATAGTCACTTAAAGACAAAGAAATTCAAACTCTGAAATAAAGCATAAAGTTTGCTAGAAGTTGTTGTCAACATATAGTTCACATTATTGTTCATATATTTTTAAAGAGTTTATGATCTTATTCAATGTAATGTGATTGTTCTGGTACCATCTACTGGTGAAATCCTTGTACAATGCAGCAGAAAGATGGAGATGATAAACTTATGAGCTTCAGAGTTTACAGTGCTTAAACATGCTTAATAATGATGAGATAAATTATAACAGAACATGTTGGATATTCAATTGTTTCTGAGCAGTACCGAACTGTTGTTTTTCACACTGAGAACTTTGTGAAAAATAGTGAAATATCACGGATATCCTTTGTTTATTTGTATTCAAACGCAAAACTAAACAATGGGCTATACATGCTCTGCCCACCACAGGTATCTAAAACCGATTTTTAATGATAAAACTCGGCAGATGTATTACCCAGCCAACTGAGGGAAAGAAGAGAAAGGCACCACAGATAACGAGCCTTTTAAAATGCCATAAAGCAAAGTCTCGGCTAACTCATGTAGTCTTGTTTTCATTACTTTCTCTCCAAGACTCTTAAGGCCAATTTTCATCGTTGTAAGAACTGTTACAAATTCTTCTAATAATCAAACATAAAATCAATTAGCTAATTGTTGTAGAAGTAGATGTAAAACAGCAAGTTATTTTTTTTTTGTATCGATCAATTACTTTTCTTTTGCCTAGACGAAAGAATGGTAAAAATAGATAATATGATTACGTTCAGAGACCCTGAAGATTACGCAAAATACGAGTCTTTAAAAATTTAAAAATTACCGTTTAAAATTGGAAATCTGGCGAAGCATTAAAAACAAAACCAACAGGTTTAATATTTTTGATAAAAATATATCTAGTGTTTAAAAGACTTTTATTCCGTGATGACGAAAAACCCACCTGCAGAGAAAAATTATATGTGTAAAAACGGCTGGTATGGGTAGAGAAAGCACTAAGTAGAGGAGCGAACAACGTTTCGATCTTCGATGACGAAAGAAGGTCGAAACGTTGTTCACTCCTCTACATAGTCTTTTCTGTCCATACCCAACTGACAAGTTGTGGTTACTGGAACTGACAAGTTGTGGTTATGGATGTAAAGGTTTCTTAAGCAATGATTTGTGAGGGACGAAAATAGATTTAAGACCTTGTTTTATGAAGACCTTGGATTTTGAATTAGAAATGGACAACTTTAGAGGAATGTGAGGAAAAAAATTACAGTTTACGTGATTTTTACCACAAATGCCAAGGTTAGTGGTAAATATATTTGCTTTTATACAGTAATAATCACAATAATTAGTAATATAAAGTGGTGAAATACTTTGGAGCAAAATTAGTTTTTAGAATGCAAATGACTTTAATTGCAAACACTACCAAATTGATATCAGTTGTCAAGAAAGATCATTTGATTGCAACCAAGTCTATATTTAAACTCTATGTTTATGTTCGCGATTTCATCTTTTCTACACGTTCCTTACGAGAAGAAATGTCCCCCGCTAGTACAGCGGTATGTCTCCGGATTTACAACGCTAAAATCAGGGGTTCGATTCCCCTCGGTGGGCTGAGCAGATAGCCCTATGTGGCTTTGCTATAAGAAAAACACACACACTCCTTACGAGAAGAAAAGAGCTTGTTATGCGTCGCCATCTACTGGTTAATATAAGAAACGTGTTTAAGGGAAATCGGTTCAGATCATTAATGTCAATGCAGTAAACAAAACGCATTATAGCTAGAATGCAATATGAGATTATGGCACGAATAAATGTGGCCTGTAAGAAATAAACAACACCTGAAAGAGGAATATAAAACGTTTATTTTTTCATAGACAAATGCTTTCGGTATTATATATTTGTGTTGCAAGTAATTAGGCGAGCATGGTTGTGCATATTTAAAAATATGTTTTAAACCTTTTGTTTTCTCTCAGTAATGCAATTAGAACTTAAATATTTTCCCAAGTGAATAATGTTGCAATAAAAGGTTTGGAAAATCAGTTCATTAAATAAATACAACACTAAGATAAAATAGTGGATAGAAAATATATAGTACATAGCATGAATGCTGAGTTCATTGAAGGGGACTGAGCCCCTAATTTTAGGGTTGTAAATCCATAAACATACCACTGTACTAGCGGGGGATATGTAGTTTGAAATTATTTTATTATGAAACGTTTTGTTAATACATATCACTTATAATCAGGTAATTTTAACTATTTCATATACGTATATAATCAAATATATATACTAAATGAACAAATTACTCATTTACTATACAAATATAATTGGATATTCTAATTCTGTATGTTATTAAACTTGCTATTTTGCATCTTACAGTTACAACGTAGTATGCTCACATACACCAAATGTTTGAGGAAAACCGTAAATACCATTTGAATTCGTTGCGCAACAACTGTTACACTTCTCTAACTGGCACGAATGTTATAAATGCTGATGTTAATACTTTGCTAATGGTAAGGCTCGTTCATTTTGAAACGTTGTCAAGGGCATTAAGTCTAAAAATGTCAAAATGCGTAACAAACTTTTATCACAAATGTTCAAACAGTTTAACGATAACTTTGAGAATATCTTAACTAACGTGAAATTAATGTTTTTATTGCATCTCTTTGAAACATTAAATCCACCTGCACGTGATTAATTTAATATAGGAAGCATTATTAAGTAATTATAGTGTTACTACTGCTACTGATTAAAGGCCAAATGAGTAGAGAAAGTTCAACAGAATGGTATTCTAGTGTACGATATCCATTATTTTATTTGAACTTGTCAGCGCGGACTGCGTGCTCTGTAGAATTGTTAATATAATGCCTAAGGAGCAATTTATAGAAAGAAAAAGAAATTACGTTACTTAAACTGTACAAACCAATTGGATGCTTTTATTTTAAGATCTTGGTAGCTTTAAACCACTGTGCTCGACTACTTGAAGATATCCTAAAACATAATTCAGATATATTTTATTTACAAGCTAATAAATATTCCCCTAGTGGCTAAGTCTAACGGTTTATATATAATGTTGAAAATTGGGTCTCGATACCCATGACGAGTGTACAGCTTTGTGCTTAGCAAACAAACTTAAACTAATAATTGCGTCATAATGTAATAAAACATTTTTCTCTTATTTAAACTGAGTGTACATCACTAGCTCAGTGGAAACTGTAGTTTAAACTCACAAAATCATACTTCATAAAAGTTTGTAGACATATGATATCTTAGAGTATTAATTTAGAACCCTGTATTTTCTGTATTAATTAACATTTCATAGTTCTTACAGAATGAACTTAAAATTATATAACTCAACTTTCTTATTCTATGTGTTTTGTCAACCACATTTATAGCCAGTCTTTAAAACAATTATGATTGGCTTGTTTTTTTTGTGTTTTTTCAAATCAACACTTGCAAAACAAAGTGAGCACTATTATTTACACTAACGTACTTGCACAATGCTAAAATCCTGGGTTTGACAGAATGCAAATAATCTAATGTGCAGTTTTGAGCTGGAACAAACTGTAATAGTGAGTTTACTTGGCATATCTCAGCATTTGTTATTATTGTTATATATATGAATTCGATGATGAAGCCAAAACAAAACAACCGAATGTTCCAATCGATTTAAAAATATATATACGTATAAAGAAAAAGAAACATTAGAATTAACTGGGAAAAATCAATAAAACTTACTTGTTGTAAAGAACAATATCGGGAAGCCATATCTGTTCTGAAGGAACGTGAAGTTTTGAAACACCGCCATATTCTTCTGGATCCCACCTCAACTTGTAATCGTTCCATTCCTGTAGTTACAAAGGTTATAACAACATGTTTACTATCCAAAACTACTAGTTGAATAGATTAACCATCAAACAGAGCATCTAATTACATGTGTACGCGTGAACTTCGAAAATACACATAATCAAAAGCACTCTAAAAGTTGTGAACTTCAAAAATACTCATAATCAAAATCACCCTAAAGCAGTAGAATATTTCGTGGCAAAATATGTTGTAATACAGAAACAAAAAAATTGATAAACTTCGGAAACTAACTTATATTTAAACTTAGTTTTGCAGTTAAATGTTTTAATACTAATTACTGTTGTTTTTCCTATTATACAAACAGTAAATAATTCAGAGTATTAAGTGTAAAATAAGTATACTATTATTATAAAAATTCAGGCCATCCCATTTTCACGCATACAAGTTTTGCACATTATGATACAACCTCTAAGATTTATTTATTAAAGAATATATAGATAAATTATACAAAAGTATCCAAGTAATATTAAAATTGAAAGTTCAAATAAATTAATGAGGCAGGTAAATAGACATCAAGCTACTCTGTATATATTTATCTTGCTAAAAATGTGGATGAAACTAATAAGGAAACGCTCAGTTTTTGTTTTGTTAATATGTTTCATTATTATGCGTGTTCTTACTTTCTCAGTTTGCTGAATCTTGTATGGTGTTTTTAGGTTGAGTTTATGCGAGTTAACAAATACCCAAAGTTACGTTAATAATGAACCAAAAGATCAGCTTATCCGAGTATACAGAAATAGTTACGATCCAACTAGCTTGGAGCTTTTTCTAAACATTCTCTCGCAAAATTCTCAAAAAAAAAAAAAAACGTTTTTATTTTATCTTGGGATACAAGCCTTAAATCTTAGTAAGGTTTTTATTTGTAATTATCAGTTATTAGAAAAAGTATGTTAGAGCTGGTCCACAATTCAAAAAATATTATTCTATGCAAATACTAGGTCACAAAAAACAAAACTTTCTAAGCCTCGACTCAACAACATTCTCATATATATATATATATTTTATGAAGTACATATACGTATTTAAAATTTCTTGCAATAAAAGATGTTATCGAACGTAAATATTTAAAATCAGTTTCTAAAACCGGTACTTTCTAAATGTAGTCAGTTCATACATGTCCAAAAATATCTCAATTCCTGTTATTAACGGGACAGGTTTTTAATTTAGAAACAATAGTTTAGTCTATAAGAAATGCAATAGTATAATGCATTACAAAATATTTCTACTAAGCGCCTATCCCTGATTGTCTACCAGTGGGCTTGAGTTGTGATAACGCCAAAATTTGGGGTTCAGTCCCCGTAATTAGCACAGTGCAAGTGTTGTGTTCCTTAGAGCTTAAGAGCAAATAAAAATTAACGTCCGGGTGTTAGACTTTACCCTACCTATACATTAAAGTGTAACGTGCGCAAAACCCAGTTAAAAAATACTTTAAAAACTATTATCAGTTTTCGCCAATATTGAACTTTATAGAGTTAGCGACTAATTCATAACAACGGTGTTTTAAAGCCGTCAGTACTTCGTGGGTTTTCATCAACACATATATTAAAAAACTTATGATATATTAGCATTACAAATACTTATTTTTAAGTTAATCAAATTAGGTAAAATAAGTTAATTTTCATCTTCAACACTTTATCAAAACTATCTGAATTTCAAACTTAAGTTAATTAGATGCATTTTTCTGGTATGATTTTGAAATATCAAAGCTTTCTAAATCAAAAATTGTAAACGTAACTTGAGTTTAAACATTTAGGTAAACAGTGTTTGCTGTTTTTTTTAAACAAAAATTTATTTTCATAAAAGTCACTGCAGTAGTAAAACAAATAATTTGCCAATAGCTTTAGTTTTTATAGATTTTGTTTCCTTTGGGAAGAAATTTGAAAGTTAAGCTTTAGTGAAATAATTTAATTTTGTACATTTTTAACTTTACCGAAACAATTTCTGTAGAGCAAGAAAACTTTATTTTCACATCTGAACTCGTATAGCAAATGACATAGAATTCGCCAGTAAAAAAAAATATTACATTTTTAAAGTTATTAATGGACCTTTTGTTATTTCCATAAATATTAGCTTAAGCTGTTGAAGTAATGAGTTCGAGTTTCACCGTGTGGGTATTTGGGTATCGATGTTAAATACCCAGGAGGGTCAGGTACATCAGACCTCTTCCTCCCTCCCGAACGTTGATAGCGTCTGACGTAAGGATTTTTTTTTTAAGCTTAGGACCTGAGCAAAAGTATAATATCGTAATCAGGCCCATTTCAGGGCACAGTCCATGCATGGACGCACAAGTTGTTTTTTTTGCATTTTTCACATATATGTTTCTTTTTTCGTAATTTTTTCTCCTTGTTGTTTTTCTTCATAGAGAAATGCTACTACTACTTGTAGTAACAATAATAGTAATAATAATAAAAAATAATAAAAATAAAAATAAAAAATAAATAAATTAATTAATTAATTAAAAAATAATAATAAATTTTTTTTAATTGTCTAAAAAGTAATGAATAATTATGGTCGCAGTGCTCTTAAAAACCTACAGAGATAATGGTTTTCAGAAAGCATGCAGTTGTGTAGAAAACTAAAAACGGACAAATTATTTAAACTGTAAAAATAATAATGGATTCACAAGGAATGTGAAACATTATCCATTGTTCAAAAATACAAGGCAAACAAGAACTAATAGCAATACGAACTAGGTGATTAAATACTCTCGCGAAGAGAGATTAAATCCAACTAATATAAAACAAACAAACGATCCTAGAAAGAGAGTGTGCCTCTTTAGTGTGTGTTTTTCTTATAGCAAAGCCACATCGGGCTATTTACTAAGCCCACCGATGGGAATCGAACCCCTGATTTTAGGATTGTAAATTCGTAGACTGTACTAGCGGGATGGGGGGAGAAAAATAGATATGTTTCGTGTGATAACTACTTATCAGTCACATGCGAGCCCGGCATGGTTAGGTGGTTAGGGCGCTCCACTCGTAATCTGAGGATCGCGGGTTCGAATCCCCCTCACACCAAATATGCACACACTTTCAACCTTGTGGGTGTTATAATGTGACGGGAAATCCCACTATTCATTGGTAAAAGAATAACCCAAGAGTTGGCAGTGGGTGGTGATGACTAGGTGCCTTCCCTCTAGTTCACACTGCTAAATTAGGGACGGCTGGCGCAGATAGCCCTCGTGTAGCTTTGTACGAAAATGCAAATCAAAGAAACATTTACTCACATGAATGTGCACTGAGTAAACAGGATAACGAATTCACGTGGTCAATAACTATAAAGGGAACAACGACAAAAGCGAGAATGAAACGTTTAAGTTTGAGGATTCTTAATGTTTAGGCTCGAAAAATTAAAAAATGATTAAGCTCATGCGGATTTTCATAGGTTGTAAATCAGATTTATTTATGAGGAAAATGTTTAATGATTTAAATAATTTTGTCAAAATATTTCGATGTTTTAATTTTTTTGTAATTTAATACAAAACTACACAATGGGCTGTCTGTGCTCTGCCCACCACGAGTATCAAAACCCGTATTCTAGGTTTGCCAGTCCGCAGACATACCGCTGTGCCAGTTGGATCAAATAATTTATGTTTGTTATCAAAACACAAAGCTACTCAAAGGGCTATCTGTGCTCTGCCCACCACGAGCATTCATTGTTTTTCTAAAAGCTATCTTTAATGAGTTGAAAAAATATATAAGTATTATCCTACAGTAGCAAAATAATATTTCACATTAAAATATTGCAAAATAAAAATAACATATTATCGACATTATTTATTTCGTTCCAGTACAAACACAAACTAAACGAAACAAGTTGTAATATTTTATTCACTCACCTGCTCCACCCATACATTGGTAGTCATGATTTGATTTTTAAGATTCTAAAAAAAAAAGAAGTAAATAGAAAATCAGATACTTATTGAAAACTAACATTAACTTTCTTCACTTATATAAATAAACAGCTCTGTTAGGACAATGGCTTATTTTTAGCTAAATAGTAACAAACATATCTCTTCATATTTCTTGACTTATTAACAAACATCGCGAAAATTTAAGAATACGTAATCATGATGGTGGTACAAAGCTGTAATCTCCCATTGGAGTTTTCTGGAGTAGACTTACATTGTGTCCATTGCTGTGTTCTAGGAAGGAGACATACACTTGTCAATTGGAGGGCTCCTGAGAGGTGACTTACATGCATTCTTTGCAGTGTTCTAAAAACGTGTCTGTTGAAGTGTTTTAGAAAAGAAACCTACGAGAGCTGTTCAAAAAATACGCGGACTGACGTCATAAAACAAAATGTACTTTAATTAGAAGTTACAGGTCTGAGACCCCTTCAAAGTACTCTCCTCCCCAACGCACACACTTATCCCAACGGTGTTTCCACTTGTTGAAACAGTCCTGGTACGCTTCTTTTGTAATGTCCTCCAGCTCCTTCGTCGTATTTGCCTTAATCTCGGGAATCGTCTCAAATCTTCTTCCTTTCAAGGGTCTTTTGAGTTTGGGGAACAAGAAAATATCTCAAGCAGCAAGGTCAGGTGAGTAGGGGGGTGGGGAAGATCAGTGATCGAGTGTTTGGCCAAAAACTCACGAGTTCTGAGGCACAAACTTCGCAGCAACACGGGGCATCTTCAATTTTTCGGTCAAAATCTCGTAACAAGATCCAACTGATATCCCACACTCTTCAGCAAGCTCCCTGACAGTCAGACGTCGATTTGCCCGCACCAGGGTGTTGATTTTGTCGACGTGTGGGTCGTCAGTTGACGTGGAAGAACGTCCAGGACGCTCATCATCTTCAATGGATTGTCGACCATCATTAAAACGTTCATGCCACTTGAAACATGCCGTACGCTTCATAGCAACATCACCGTAAGCCGTGTTAAGCATAGCAAAAGTTTCAGTCGCAGATTTTCCAAGTTTAACACAAAATTTCACAGTGAGTCGTTGCTCCTTCAGGTCATTCATTCTGAAATCCGCCAAACGAAAAATTCGCACTTCACTTAAAACCGCGTAGCTAATACACAAATGAAGATATCTGCAATCGGGAAATGGCGTCGTAATCAGCTGATCTGTGCGAACCTAGCGACACCAAGCGGATTCCCCTGGAACCAACTGGAGCCGCGAAATTCAAACAGTCCGCGTAATTTTTGAACAGCCCTCGTACATGTAGCCATTGAAGCGTTCTAGAGAAGGAATTTACATGTGTCCACTGAAGTGCTATAGAAAGAGAGAACTTAAACGTGTTAATTGCAGCCAAAACGTTTAAATTTGTCCCCTGTTGTTGAAAAAACTGAATTTAGAATAATTGTTGCTTTTAAAATCTTGTCCACAATAATCAGTTCAGACCATTTTCAAGTGTTTCTTAAAAAAAACAAAGATGAGAAATATAATAGTAATGATTTTCAAACCATTATCAGGCATATTTATGACGGTTCTGTGTAGAAGAAAACAAACAATCTTTCATACACGCATTGCTGAAGTACATAATGAAAGGCAGTTTTAAAAATTAACATGTTTTTGTTCTGAATGTGTTTAACATGTATATTCATTCTTTATTTTTTGTATTTTTTAGACATTTCTTTTCAAACCTCACAGGCTGTTATGTTTTATTAATAGGTAACAAGTAGACTTGGCCTTTCTAACTTTGAAAAAAGGCATAAACCTAGAAGCATATATTATATTTCATTGCAAACTTACATGTTTAACATGAAAAGTTAAAAATGTTTTAACAATCATATTGTTTGTTATATTATCTTTATATATGATCAAGACTCGTCTTTAATCTATATCTACAGGTTATAGAAACTAGTTGATCTCGCAACAATCAAAAAGTAATCGTAGACTCCATGGTATAAAATGAGGTTAAAATGTGTAGTGAAAATTAGTACAAAATTACTTAACCTTCGTATAAAAATATTGGTGTTTCGGTTACGTAATACAACGTAGTTTGCTGATTTAATGGTTTGTATTGTACGAAATTTGATGAAATATATGTATATATATTTTACTTTTGGAAAAAAATGTTTTTATTTGGTATTTAACTTTCACACAGACTCATAATGAACATACCCTTGAGTAATTTACTCTATGTACTTCTGAGAAGTAGCCCTAAATATAGTATTGAACTAGATGTTTCATAGAAAGAAAGATAGAGTAAAAACTTATTTTATGTGAGTATTGTTTCAAATTATTGTTCAACAAAACTAAAGATCATATAATGGTTATGTGTTTTTTAACACTAGCCATTGGTGCAAATAAAATATATAAATCTATAGTACCACTGTGTTCTCTGTCATTCAAAATATTTTTTTTTGTATATTAGTCACACTCCAGGAACCTCTCTAGAATTTTGTTTACTGCCTTTCAAACAAATCTATCAAATTAGCTACGCCCATTATATAATCACTAAAACTGTGTTCCCAGCCATTCAAAAGAAATTCAATAACTAAGTATTATACACTCTTACAAAATATTCTCTGTGTTGAACGTATATTCAAATATAGGTGAAAATGACAGAGAAAACTTTGTTCCTCTAAACCTTCGAACTGTTATCCGGTTAACTTATGACATTAGCATGCAATTTATGTACACTCTGTAGGTCACAAGAGTATGTGCTTATAAGAGTTGCATTAACTTTGACAAAGGTTAAAGTGTAGATTAGAAAAGGTAGAGCTGTAGGATAAAACTAAATTATGTTAGTAGTCAAAATTTGTATTTAAGCTCAGACATGATCTTAGAATCCTGATGGTGATATGCTACAAGAAAAAAAAACATATTCGAACTCACCACTTATCTCAAATAGATACAGGATATGCAGAACTTCTTACAAATCGCTAAACCTTATCTGTAACATTTTATGAAGAAATATATTTTATAATTTTAAAGTGATACGTGTTCTGAGTTTCTTTACCTCCTTAGCAATATTATACATGTAGTTACGAGTTGTTACCTTACCTCTTCTAACTTAATAATGGTTTGGCATGGCCAGGTGGTTAAGGCACTTGATTCGGGTTCGGGTTCGATTTCTCGTGACAGCAAACATCCTCTCCCTTTTAGCCGTGGGAGCGTTATAATGGTGCGATCAATCCCACTCTTCGTTGGTAAAAGAGTAGCCCAATAGTTGGCGGTGGGTGGTGATGACCAGCTGCCTTCCCTCTAGTCTTATACTGCTAAATTAGTAATGGCTAGCGCAGATAGCCCTCGTGATTTTCGCGAAATTCAAAACAAACCAAACCAATCTTTACCAAAAAAACTACAAATATGACACTGTTTGTTCTGAAAATTCATGGTTCGATTCAGTTTAAGGAATAGAACAACATTATCCTTGTTGTAGATAATCCTTGTGTAGCTTTGCCATAAATTCCAAATCAAATCTAACTTAATAATGTTACATGTATATATGATGTGCTTCCTTACTGCAACCTATACTTAGGGAAGCGTATTTTTTCTTCTTTTGTTACTATGATTGACCAATCACCACTTAGCAAAAACTAAGTGAGGCACATACTATGCCTATCTATCTGTATGTATGCGTTAGAAATTCAAGTTGTGTTAGGTGTGGTAAGAATATTGTGTGCGATGTTGGTTCGGTGTTTGTTTTATGTGCAAATTTTGACTATGTAGTTAAATGTCATCCTATTTCCGGGTTATAACTACGCGAGTGTCATTAAGAATATCGGCGAATTTCACATGTAACAAAATATTAACTTATATTACAGATAAATATGTGTATGTATGAATATATATTCTAAGTCCACAGGCATATTGCTGAACTACTGCGATGGGGAGAAGATATGAAACTGTCCTCTATACGAAATATGTTGCTTTAACTTCCCTTGTAAGCGTTTTCTTGCAAAAATTTACTTTTTTATTAAATATTTTAGCCTGAAACACTCTTACGTTTTTCTTTTCTTAAAAAACTGTATCTCAATTTCTTACCCTACATTGCAAAATTGCATATGCAATAATTAGTGTTGTCGTAAATATGAAAATGGTTCAGTAAAACCTGCCTTCCATGGTTTTCCACTTGAGGAACCTGTTATTTCGAGCCTTTACTTCATTTAAAAGACTTTCTTCAGGTAAGTGTTAACTTGCAACATAACACAGTTACCACTCAACTGCCCTTTTGATTTAGAATTACCACTCGCCTGAAGAAGATCCGAGTAAATGGGTATTGTGGAACTTGAATAAAAGCATAATTTTCGTGAAGATTGGTTATTATATATATATATATATATTACTGCTGCTTCCTAAATATCGACTAATGTTACGGCGCAAAATCTTTTTAGAAAATTCATGAGAACGGGCTTCAGTGTTAAAAGACAGGCTTAAAAATATACATCGACTATAGTTACCATTCATCAAAATCGGGTAACACAATAACCCTCGTTGAACTTAATATTCTAAAGAAACCTGAATTACAATGTTTTATTCTGTTTGTAAGCAAATTAGAATCACGTGATATTAGAGGACTTGTTCAATTTTCTTTTTCTACTTGAAAAAAAACAAACAAACAAACGCAAAATGCATATAGTTGATTAAGGTCATTTCTTTAATGACTTGGAAATGTGTAGAACAAGCTTTGTAAGTAGGTTAAAATGAGTCAACCCCTATATTAAGGAATTTACGAAAGCAAATGATATACTTATTGCTTTAACCTTTTACGTTTACGGTTCTTTTCTTTCTGTCTAATGAGATTAGAAAGTAATACAAAGAAACCAGAGCTCCTGAAAGTCAACAAATGTAGCAAAAAAGTTGTAATCCAAAAATTTTTTATCATATTACTACGTTTAAATAATTCCATCTGAATCTGGAAAGGTACAATCTAAATATTTGACACATTAATTATTTAGAGTTTTCGTAAAGGTATTTTTCATTAAAAAGCATAATAATTAATCAGAACATTACTCGGAATAATTGGATTAATATATTTCTCATTATTTGTACTTGTAGAAATAACTATACGTTTAATTATAAGTCATCAGAATACGACTCAACATTATTGATTGTTTGTTTTTGAAATTTTCGCCAAAGCTACATGAGGGCTATCTGCGTCAGCCGTCCTTAATTTTCCAGTGTAAGACAAGAAGGAAGGCAGCTAGTCATCACCTTCACCACCAACTCTTGGGCTAGTCTTTTACCAACGATAGTGAGATTGATCGTAACATCATAACGCCTTCACGGTTGAAAGGGCGAGCATGTTTGGTGCGATGGAGATTCGAACCTGCGATCCTCAGATTACGGGTCGAGCATCTTAACCACCTGGCCATACCGGGCCTCAACATTATCCAATCAACACTTTTCAATGATGTTTTAGTGTCGGTGGACTCAGCAGACAGCCCGATGTGGCTTTGCTATAAGAAAACACACACACACACATGTCTCTGTAATATTATTGAATCAAATGATTTTGAGTGCTTATCCCTGTAATAATTGCTTTCAGCTGAATAATAATATTCACTTTCACTTTTGATAAAAAGTTTCGATGTTTTTATTTCGATTCCTCTTCATTAAATCAAACTATGTTTATGTACCAGAGGGTGTACCATTATGTATCAGAAAGTGTACCGTACCATAATAATATTCTTTACTTAAATTATCACTATTAGAATTAATATCCGCAGTTTTTGGATATTTTTTGTTTCTTTATTTCGTGGGTAAACACAAAGCTGCACAATGGGCGATCTGTGCTGTGCCTAGTACAACTCTTTAGCGATGTAACAACTTAGGTTTACTCTTGAACAAACAGAGGGAATATTGAATGCACACATAACTTTGTTTACTAAATGTTATTATCTTGCTTACATCAGAAAACAACCTCGTTAATGACTTCCTGACGACAAAGTAATTAGAAATAAACGCAGTTATGTGAATATAAATCTCACAAAAAATGTTTGTCTGTAACTTTTATTGAAACTATTTTCATTATTGATTATGCGTTATGTATCCTGAAAGGATAATAGAGAGTTTTGTACTGTCATTTATTTATATATATGTATATATTTATATATAAACAAGTTCTAACGCTTTTATTCTGCCTGTTAGTTTCTTTATCGAACAGTTACTTCTGCAGCAAAGAATGTTGCCGGCATTCGCGAAGCTAAAAAATAACAAAGACCAATAACCAAACATACGCTTTAGAAACGTTCTGGTATCTATAGAGAAGTGTATCAGCTCTGTTCCTTTATGATAAAAATATTCGCGATTCTATAAAAAGTAATCTTTTACTCAAGAGAAACATACAAGAAGAGAAATGGTTGGCAATTATAACATTCGTACTTTTCGTGTATAAACAGAATCCTAAGTTTCAAGAAAACTATACACGAGCTGTGTTGATGCAGTAGTAATAGAAACAACAGACAGTTACTACAGTGATTCAATGACTTCAATGTTTGCATTTAGATAATCTTTAAAAATATGTTAGCTGTTGCATAAAAACTAGCGAAAATCCCATCAAAAATGACGAGACAAGAACTGCCACCCCATAGTATATCCAAGCCTCACATTTCTTTGCTAACTGAAATAAATTTGGCAGAATCAGTCTTGGCAAACAAAGAGGCAGGGGGTGCAATCGAGGCAGTCAGATATTGGCAAATTTCTTTGCGAGCCAATTAAAAGTAAATAAATTAAGATGAACTCGTGGCGTATTCATGAAATAATCATTGGTAAAACAAATCAGTTAGATTAACAAATTCCAATATGTAGAAAAGCCAGTGTATTTACACTACGTTTCAACAATGGTTTTTAAGCCATGCTGCTTAACAACAATAGTATAACTTAATATTGTTGTTAAGTTACTGTGTACTGAAAGTATAAAATGAAATGTATTTGTTTGTTTGTTTGTTTTGAATTTCGCGCAAAACTACTCGAGGGCTATCTGCGCTAGTCGTCCCTAATTTAGCAGTACAAGACTACAGGGAAGGCAGCTAGTCATCGCCACCCACCGCCAACTCTTTTACCAACGAATAATGGGATTGACAGTCACATTATAACGCCCCCACGGCTGAAAGAGCGAGCATGTGTGGTGCGACCGGGATTCGAACCCGCGACCCTCGGATTACGAGTCGAACTCCTTAACACACTTGGCCGTGCCGGGCTAATGAATTGTATATACAACAAAACTGGAAAATATTTGTTGGTTTCTTAATTTAGAGTTTCTGTTGATTAAAGAGGTTTGCATTTTATTAAACACGTTGGTCATTTAATTAACAGAAAATAGCTTAATTTAAAAACGATTTAAGTTTAAAATTGAATAGATATTTTTATTTCCCTGATAGATTTTATGCACTTGGCTCTAGATTAAGTGATCCCACACTATGTCTTTACTTTAGACTTATAACAACATTCACTACACGTATAAGGTTTCACGGAACACACATTACCCTTCACGACACCCTTGCATCCCCGTCACTAAAATCGTAATGAGCAGATAATAATCGAACTATTCTATTTGTATAAATGCACTTTGGGTTTCATGACTCCTCCTATTTTGAGAAATCAAATGTGACGTAACATACATTGGCTTTTATTTACGTTATATTTTTATTAACAGACCCTTTGAGGGTGACATATTATAAGCATATACACATTAGTATAAGAAAGAATCATATAATGGCGACTAAAGAGGTAGGCCTGGCATGGCCAGGAGGTTGACTCGTAATCTGAGGGTCGCGAGTTCGAATCCCCATCACACCAAACATACTCGCCCTTTCAGCCGTAAGGACGTTATAATGTTACGATCAATCCCACTATTCGTCGGTTAAAAAGTAGCCCAAGAGTTGGCGGTGGATGGTGATGACTAGCTGCCTTCCCTCTCATCTTACACTGTTAAATTAGGGACGGCTAGCGGAAATAGCCCTCGAGTAGCTTTTCGCGAAATTCAAAACAAACCAAGTTGAAGATGTAAAAATACAAATATCATTGGATTGTATGCTAACTCATGACCGACTTGTTCATTTAATGTTAACTGTGGATAGGGTCCATGTATTAGGTTTTATTAGGTAATCTTATATTGTTTGGCTGTCACAACATTCATCGTAAAGAAATGATAAATTATTGGGTGACGTCCCTCAATTCCTGTGTAAAGTACATAGAGGATTTCATCATTAAATAGTGATGGTATAATTTTACTTTTTTTATGGGGCATATGTTATTGGAGCCCCTCTTGCAACAAAAACAAAGATATAATGAACCCACAGATCATTTGGTAGATTGGAAACGTGCTTAAGAAGGCAATGGGAACTAAAGAGACCAATCAATATATATATATATTATTAATATTTCAAGAACACAAATATAGCTTTTGTTTTAAACAATTTAACCTTAAGACAGAGGTTCACAAACTTTCCCATCTCACGACCCACCTACATATACCAAGTAAATCCATGCTCAATTGGACAAAGGAACGGGTTGTTGTGCCAATAAATGTACTTGGGTAAAGTTTAGTATTACCCTTATATTTTGGTAAAGTTTAGTATTACCCTTATATTTTGGTAAAGTTTAGTATTGCCCTTATATTTTGTGGGTGTTTTATTGCTTAAACACGTTTTAAGATAATTATTTTACAAACAATTTTAAAATAAAAATATATGTAGGTTTTACTTTTTGTGTTCTGCGATTCACACTTTTTTTTATAGATGTCTTTATAAACATCAACTGCGCGAAAAATGTTTTCTTATAAAATTATTTTATTTAAAAAGAGTTTCCAAACCGATCTTTCAGTTTGTAAACATATTGTAAATTAAAGCTGTTGGATATTCACAAAGTCTTTAACAGTTTATATTCCTTAAGGTTCTGAATGCTTCCCTCCCCAGTTTATTCAAACAGACATCCCGCCATGCCACTGGGGGACCAACAGAAATTGTTTCTAATATGAATTTGTAGAAGTGTCGCATAGGTTTAGGTGTAAATGAGGCCTAGAATAACCTATTATTTAAGTCGCTTGATATAGTATCTGCAGGTAGCGAACCGAACCACCTGGTCAAATATGCTCACTCGCCCTTCTAGCCATGGGGACATTTTAATGTTATGGTCAATCTAATTATAAGATGGTATAAAGTAGCTCGAGATTTGGCAGTGGGTGGTGTTGACTGGCTTCTTTCCCTCTAGTAAGTCTAGTCTATAACGTTTAAATTGTAGAGGGTTGTCTGCGAGTGTAACTTTGCGCAAAATTTAAAGCAAACAGAACGTAGAAATACGTCACACTATTGCTTAAATATTTTTCTGAAAACACGTAAACGAATGACTAAAATAAAGTTTGCATATTTACACTGCAAGTTAAAAAGATTTCGAAAATGCAAATATTATAATTTAAAGAATGAATGTTGTTCTTGTTTTATGCCTTCACTGACGGAGTCGTTGTTCAAAGATGGTGGCTTAATGTTTTGGCACCCATTAATTCAAGACACCAAAAATTCTTACATTAAGTACTAACCTTTTAATAGCCATCAAACCTCTAATTATAACTTACTTATTTTACGTCCCACAAGGTTGTTAAACAACAAATTACAACATCTCAGCTTTGAAGTTAGAGCTAATAAAACTCGATAAATCCAGCTACAGATTTATCAAGGTTTACTTCAACAAATTAGTGTTACGAATGTTTAAAACTATCATTTTACTTAATATTTAGACACCTAGATTTTTGTGTTAGTTTCTTTCCAATTCAAAATCACTACAATGTGAAAATACACAAAGTATCAACTGTCTCATTAGAAGCATTAAAGAACTAATAACAGCAAGCTGTAGCATCGTTAAAGACCGTTTGGAATGCGTTTGGAACGTAATACAAATACTCGCGCTGATTATATATACACTGATACAAAAATTTAAGGGCTACCACCCGTCAATCTTCACAATAACTTAATACGGATGGTGTCATTTTTACTTGAATTTTAGAGAAAATTAATTTACTCAAACACATTCTCAGTAAAAGTCCGAGGTAAAACAATCTTAATGTTGCTATCGTGAAACATCTTCTATATTTAATACACAAAATATCATCAGTATTGCTAAAAAAATATGAACAATTAATTTTTCATTAAAAACGTAATTCTACACTGAGAAAAGCATAACGTCAGCATTTAAAAGTTTTTTTTTTAAGTTTCGAAGTGTGAAAACATTAAATTAAAAGACTATTATTGCTTTACAATTCATAAGAAAACTGGAAACCTCTGTGGATTTTTTCACTGCAAGAACAAACGTTATTTCAGGTGATTAACAGTACCAATAACCTGGAAGAGTTTTTAGATATTCTTATATAAAACATTTAATTTTATAATTGAATAATGAAGTCATATTAAGTAAAAATGTTTTGCTTAGACACGTTTCTTCAAAACAAGCTTTAGTAATATATTAGACATCGAATATTGAGTCCTGGAAGGACTAATATTGCTAAATCTAAAAAAAACAAAACAAACTTATTTTTAATAATGAAATATAATAGATTAAATAATGAGATATAAAACAGAACTTTAACGTTTTCTTTTTGTGTTGTTTCTTAAGACTGAAAAAATGTTATCATATATGGAATTGTAATACTTAGTCCCAAGTAAAAAGTAAACGCAAATAAGAAATGGCGAAGAAAACACAACTTATTAAAATATTTTACTTGAGGATATTTGCTCGGAACTTCAGTTAGTATTTAGACCTACTTAATTATTTGCTCATGAAATTTCTCAAAAATGTAAAACTATTTAACCTATTAATTCAGAACTGGGTGTAACGATTTCCAAGGCAACTGATTTCTCCAATAAAATGTTTTAATCACCTTAAGAGGTAGAATTGCCTTTTGATGTTTAAAGTTTGACTCATGATGTCTAACATGTATTAAACTTCTCGTGTGTTAGGGGAATGGAATGTTCAAAGTGTCAATGAGAACAAGATATCAAAGTAAAAGTTTACAAGTGCCGGACTGATGTTGTTTGTAAATGTGAAGCTCGGTAACAATAAGTTTAGTGGTTTTTACTGTGAATACTAAAATCAGATCTCTAGCTGTTTGCAGTGTTCGTAAAGCTTCACGTAAATAAAATTCAAACCTACCACGTCAATCAACTGAGACAACTTGAGGCCCATCTTGACTGTTAATTTATCAGAGGTGTTACCCACAGGGCGAATGAGAGAGTTGTAACCATTGATGAGGTCATCATAAAGCCGTTTCGTTTCGGAACTGGCTTTGCTAACATACACGACCCAGAAACTTAACAAGAGATAAGTGAGTGTAATCCATTTCGAGATCATTGTCTTATGAATAATTACAAGCAGTCTCCACGGTTCTGTTCACTTTAAGAGCGTCCTCAGTTTCTGTATAAGAGCAGGCTTCTGTTTACGTGTTTAAGCGGACACTTGTCACGAATTAAATTATTGAGCTGCAGCCAAGGAAAATGCAGCTTTGGAAAACTGCGCTTCGGCTGCGCGCGCCAAATCTTCCTGCATGCAACCGTACTCTAAGACTTGTGAAGCAACCACGCGAGGATCACCCGATCAATAGCTTGACTTGGACTTCAGATGAATAAATCTAACATGTTGTCCAGAAATCTGCCTAGAATGTTTTAACTCTTTTGAGAAAACCATTTAGATACACACAAAAAACTCTGAGCAAAGAAAGGTACTGCCAGAAACATCTTTGTTTTCACATTTATTTTTTGCCTACAATGTTAATATCATTTATCATTACTCCCCTTTTTGTCTTATCAAATTATATCCCCTGTTATCCCTGATTGATTTTATCTTCCAAGTGTTAAACTAAAATACTATCACGTGTCAAATACGTATCTCTTCCTCTGAAAACAAATTAAAAAGTCATATTAATTTGTGCAATTAAAAATGAAAAGGTTGAGTGAATTGCATGCTGGAATCAGATTGTGTTTTCATACGAATTTTTAATTATAATATTTCCTGAAGCATAATCTTTACATGAATATATTGTTTCCATTATTTCCTTATTGATTTAGCTCTTGTACCAGTCCTTTAACTTTTCACGGGAATATATTTTTTCTTTACTTTTTCAAATTATCTCTTAATTTGAGGCACCTGAAGATACTTTATTTTGTTCTTAATCGACTACCACAAACCTTATGTCGAGATATTGAGTAACACTTGAGAAACAATAATCAGTCATGAGATTAATATCTCTATTTTTTTTTCTCGTCTTGGTTTTGTTTGTTTTGAATTTCGCGCAAAGCTACACGAAGGCTATCTGAGCTAGCCGTATCTAGTTTAGCAGTGTAAGACTAGAGAGAAGGCAGCTAGTTATCACCACCTACTGCCAACTTTTTTACCAACGAATAGTGGGATTGACTATCACATTATAACGCCTCCACGGCTGAAAGATAGAGCATGTTTTGTGTAAAGGGGATTCGAACCCGCAACTCTCAGATTACGAGTCGAATGCCTTAGCCACCTGACCATGCCGGGGATTTTTCTCTCGTCTTACAGGATCACTTAAGATGTAACAAAGTTCTGGATCGTAATCGTGTTTTCAGTCTTCTTTCAGTTTAAGACAAAAATCTCTTTGAAATAAAATAGAAATACGAGAAGAGCCACAGTAACTAATAAGTCAAAACAGTAAATCACTGAACATTTCTTTACAAACAATTAATGAATGGAATTTGTTAACTCGACAAAGCTGAGAAGTTGTTAATCGACAGTATGTGGACACCCTTTCTAATTAGTGAGTTTGGCTATTTCAGCCACATTCATTGTTAGCAGGTGCATAAAATCAAGTATACAGCTATGCAATCTTTATAGACCAACATCGGCAGTAGAATGGGTCGTGCTGAAGAGCTTAGTGACTTTCAACGTCGCACTGTCATAAGATGTTACCTTTCCAACAAGTCAGTTCATCAAAGTTCTGCCCTACTAGAGCTGTCCCGAACAACTGTAAGTGCTGTTATTGTAAAGCGGAAACGTCTAGGAACAACAACAGCTCAGCCACGAAGTGGTAGGCCACACAAGCTCACAGAACTGGACCGTCGAGTACTGAATCGCGTAGCGCAAAAAAAATCGTCTGTCCACAGTTGCAACACTCACTACCGAGTTCCTAACTGCCTCTGAAAGCTACGTTAACACAAAAACTGTTCATTGGGAGCTTCATGATGTGGGTTTCCATGGCTGAGCAGCAGCACTCAAGCCTAAAATCACCATGCGCATTACCAAGTGTCGGCTGGAGTGGTGTAAAGCACACTGCTATTGGACTCTGGAGCAGTGAAACACGTTCTCTGGAGTGATGAATCACGCTTCACTATCTGGCTGTCTGACGGACGAATCTGAGTTTGGCAGATGCCAGGAAAACGCTACCTGCCTGAATGCATAGTACCAACTGTAAAATTTTGTGGAGGAAGAATAATAGTCTGGGGCTGTTTTTCATGGTTTTGGCTACGCTCTTTAGTTCCAGTGAATAGAAATCTTAATGCTACAGCATCCAATGACATTCTAGAGAATAGATTTGAAAGAAGAAAAAGATTGGCATGGCCACGTGGTTAGGGAGCTCGACTTACAGTTTGAGAATTGCGGATTTGAATCCACAGCCCACCAAACATTCTCACCCTTTCAGCCTTGGTAACGTAATAATGAACGGTCAATCCCACTATTCGTTGGTAAAAGAGTAGCCCAAGAGTTGTCAGTAAGTGATAATGATTAGTTGCCTTCTCTCCAGTCTTACACTACTAATTTAGGGACGGCTAGTATAAATAGTCCTCGTGTAGCTTTGCACAAAATTCAAACCAAACACACATTGATAAAACAAAGAAATACTGGAAATTAGCTGTACATTCGTTGCAGATTTTCAGAAACATGTGTTGTTGTTGTGCTAATTTATTTAGTTGAGAGGCATTCGTCTTCTGATAAATATTTCTTAAACTTATATCTGGTGTGTTTAAATAGCAAACACCTTTATTTCACCTCTGCAGTATATAAAAATATAAACTACACATTGAATATCTGTATAAATCGTTGTCTAGGTATCATTGTATGTTTATGGTTGTTCTTTTTGAAATAAACAAATAGATAATTCTGTGAAGAAAATATTTCAAGAAGTTATTTCTTAGGCATTTTAAATTTGTATTACCAATATTTCTAAAGATCATTCTCTGTTATCCATTTTGAAAAACGGTGGTACTAGAGTTAAGGAGAGACTCCTGTGTGACGTATTTCCTTCTTGCATGACGTACATCCCTCCCAGATTTGACTTTGATAAATTGTTTTCGTTCTTTCTTCAAGAAACTCGAAGTATAAAACATCAAGTGCATACATCGTCCCTGGCATGGCCAGGTGGGTTAAGGTGTGCGACTCGTAATCTGAGGGCCGCGGGTTTGCATCCCCGTCACACCAAACATGCTCGCCATTTCAGCCGTGGGGGCGTTATGTTACAGTCAATCCCACTATTCGTTGGTGAAAGAGTAGCCCAAGAGTTGGCGGTGTATAGTGATGACTAGCTGCCTTTCCTAGTCTTACACTGCTAAATTAGGAACGGCTAGCACAGATAGCCCTCGAGTAGCTTTGGGTGAAATAAAAAAAAACACATACATCATATAACTTTTGCGTTTAACGGATAAAATGTGTTTCAATTTATAAATAACTTTGATAAAAATAACTTATGATAATTTTGTGGCTGAAATTTATTATTACTTAATTATCATGTTAGATAAACAATTCTGTCCAGTTAGAACGTTATTGGGTTAGTTTTGTGAAACTGATTTCTCGAGAGCGAAAATGAAATAGATGTTTTAAAATGTATTTTATTTTAGGGTTGAGATACACTTTCTGAATACAATTTTATCTTTAGTCTTCTTGGTGGCACAGCGGCATGTCTGCTGACGTACAACTCTAGAAACTAGAGTTTGACATCCGTGATGGGCAGAAAACAGATATCCCATTGTGTAGCATTGCCTTTCACTTTAAACAAAAAATAATCTATTTTACATTTGATGACAGGGAACCCACTTTATAAAAAATAAAAGTTTGAAGATGGCTCGGCTGGGTAATGACGAAAACGTTATTATAAATGTACGGCGTTTCGACCAGCAATCGAGAATGACATAATTTTTTTGCAACTTCTTACATTTATGATAAAATATTCTTCATTACCCAGTCAAGCCGTCTCCAAACTTTTATTAAATCCTGTTTTTCCATTACATGTAGAATGAAGCTGTAAAACTTCAGATCGTGTGATAACACATTTTACGTGCAATATGTTGGAGGCTTTATTTTATCTTATTTAATTATAACATATAGAACTTTATATAATCCACACATTTAACATTTTGTCACTAAGCAGTAGTATTAAACACTTACCTTTTCCTTACGTCTACAGGTTGTTCTAAAGATTTTAATAAGAAACTGATAAATTCCATTTCTTGTTGGCCTATCTTATAACTCACACATTCTTGAAGTAAATGCATTATTTTTTTACCGTTGTTTTACAGTACTGATTATTATTCATCCATGTTTAATGGAATTATAATCCATTGTAATCTTGGTAAAAAAAAAATGTGCGGTAATTCATACCAAATGTGTGTGTGTTTTTTCTTATAGCAAAGCCACATCAGGCTACCTGCTGAGCCCACTAAAGAGAATCAAACCTCTGATTTTAGCGTTGTAAGTTCGTAGACTTACTGCTGTACGAGCGGGGCCAACAAAATAAATATAATGACAGTTAGTTTCCTTAATGAATCTTCTAATTCGATGACTGACAGGATTCAACTGAAGTTAAACGATTTCACATAAATGTAAAGATACTGTACTCTGACACGCAAAACATCAACTTTTATCTCTGTAGACCTAGTAAACAATACAGTAAATAATATTGTAGAACAAAAATGCTTTAAGCTTATAGAAAAGTGTTCGGTGAATAATATTTTAAAATAAAATGGTTGTAACCTCATAAAAACTGATTCACTGAATAATATTGTAGAAGAAAAACCTGAATAAGCTCGTGAAACAGGATCGGCGAATAATATATTAGAATAATATTGTTGTGAGTTTATATAAAAAGGGTTAGCTGAATAATATTATTGGAAAACTGTTATAAATTTCTGTTAAAATGTTGAACGAATAGTATTACGAAAGAAACTTTCTTTAAGCTTATTTAAAAAAATTCGCAGAACAACATCGTAGAAAAAAGTTTCGTTACCTTATACAAAAATAGTCAATCGGTTCGAAGTAGAAACCAGAATAACACTTACTTTAGACTAAGCCTAAAGTAACCTATATGTTATAATAGCATTATGGTAGCTATAAAATGTTTTAAAAATATTTTACCAAAGACCCAACAGAAAATTTGTCTAAATATTACTACGTATAAGGCAGAGTTAAAAACACATTCATATGTGTATGAACCATTTGCTTTCTTTTGGCTAGAGATATTTTTTAACCTATCATGGACTTCAAAATCCAATAACAGTTTGCCGAAAGTATAAGTTGAACGAGAACTCCCTATAACTTAGGCTTTGAAGTTAAACGTCTTCGGAATACAAAATTTATTTATTATCATGAACATGCCAATTACACACTAGTAAAACTGACTAATATCCAAACAATCGTTTAGAAATGCAACAACATTAATAATGAAAATGGAAACTTGCAATGTGCAAGTGTATTATTCATATAAAAGAGTTTTCCAGCTTATTTCTCTTTAGCAAAGAAAAAATGAAAAAAACGAAATGCTATTCAAGGTAGTTTTTTTTTTTTTCAGATACGTAAAGTAGCTTACGAAATATATATGTGTTATAGTAAACATTTATAGCGTAAAGATATTGAATCAGAAAGATATATTTGTTTACAAATGGGTAGGATACCTCTATGACTCAAACATAGTGGTTCCTAATTTTGATCCGCGAACAAGAGAGAGGGAAATAAATCAGCAGTAATAGCCTTCCCAAACGGCTACTCTTAACTGAAGAACATGGTTGAATATTACTGTTATAACGTAGATTAAACTACGAAGCATGTCTGGTAGCACTAGGTCTCGAGCCTGAGACCTTCTGATCTCCAGCCGCTTGACCACAGTAGGATCAAATCAGAAAATAATTAAATGTACACTGTCAGACATTAGAACAAACTTTATAATATTATGTCATTAACCTTGCCCTTTAACGACTTGCTCACGAAACAGCTATTATGACTCAACATAATAACATTTTTTTATGTTTTTAATAATAACTATAGAAAATCTATTACAATTAAAGACTGATTTGTGCTGCGTTAGAGAACGCTCACATTTAAACATGTCTGAACCAGTTCGGGATGCTTATCATTAAGATGTATGTAGTAAACTTCTATTCAAATATTTCGAGGTCATCTTCACAACATGTTATATAAGCAAAGTCACAAGCCTTTCTCAGGAAGAATAGGCTAAAAGCACAGAGTTACAAAATGAAATCGATCTTTAGCATCTGCGGTTGTTATTGACGTGAAAACGTTCTTGACATACGCTTTTCGTAATCATAAACGCGTATGCAGAAAAATAGTAACTTGTTCAAGTTCTCTATGAAAAAAAAAAGAATGTCTATATACGTATATAACTTTAATTTTTTGTTTTGACCAACACAATCGAAAGTAATCCATAGTTTACAATAGCTGTTTAAAACTCTTTGGTGATATAGAATGAAAAAGTTCTTCGAAAACACTAGAATAAAGCGCAGAACCACACAGCTCTATGTGTGTGTGTGTGAGCATGCGTGCGTGTATTCAAATGGTAAAATTAATAAAAATTGCAATAATCATTAAAAATTTAATTTGTTAAAAACAAACTTATAACAAAAATGTTGCACTCTAGTACTTTTTTTCTGCAAAGCTGTGCAGCTGGTTATCTTCGGGGTGTCCACTGCGGATTGTAAGTCCTTAAACTTAAAGCTTCACTCTCAAAGCCTATTTAATGTAAAAACAATTTACAATACATTGGGGAGTATCAACACCAAATAATGACAATACTCGAACTTCTAACTGTCAGAGTTAATGATATAATTTGAAAATGTCACCGAATTCCGTCTTAATAAACCAATAGCGTGAGAAATGAGAGATGTACCAGCTCTTGATGATGAGAAACCCACTTGAAATAAATCGGTGTCTCAGAACGACTGGTATGGGTATTAACACTTTTATTGATAAGGAAAGAACAACGTTTCAAACCTTCCTAGTTCATCTTCAGGTTAACAAGTTTGTTCTCTGCTTATCAATGAAAGTGTTAACACCCATACCAGCCGTTCTGAGATGCACACCGATGTATCAGTTGGTTTGGTTTGGAATTTCGCACAAAGCTACTCGAGGGCTACCTGTGTTAACCGTCCCTAATTTAGTAGTGTAAGACTAGAGGGAAGGCAGCTAGTCATCACCACCCACCGCCAACTCTTGGGCTACTCTTTTACCAACGAATAGTGGGATTGACCGTCACATTATAACGCCCCCACGACTGGGAGGGCGAGCATGTTTGGCGCGACTCGGGCGCGAACCCGCGGCCCTCAGATTACGAAGCGCACGCCTTAACGCGCTAGGCCATGCCAGGCCTGTATCAGTTGGTCTCAGTAGTTTAATTGTCCATGAAATATACTATTTTCATTACCTTTTGAATAAAGCAAACAACCTACGTAGGTTAGAACTAAGACATTATCCCAGGAATTAACATAATTAATTTAATATGCTGATCTCATGTAGAATAATTAGATTGAATCGTCCATCATTTCGCTGCGCTATCTGTTTGCGATATTACGTCACGCGATGTTCGTCCAGTAGAAGAGATTTATCAGTATTTCTAACCTACTTTGTCAGTTAACAAGACAAAGAAATCTCTCAAATAAAAAGTATGTAATACAAAATGTATTATAATTATTTATTGTTGTTTCTGTGGTTTCTCTGAGAAGTTAGTTGCACTCTGTCAATCACATGGAATCGAACTTTGGATTTTAGCGTTATAAGTTCGTTACCTCTGGACTGCTAGTGGGCAAAATTAAACGAATTGTTTTGTTTGTTTTTGGAATTTCGCACAAAGCTACTCGAGGGCTATCTGTGCTAGGCGTCCTTAATTTAGCAGTGTAAGACTAGAGGGAAGGCAGCTAGTCATCACCACCCACCGCCAACTCTTGGGCTACTCATTTACCACCGAATAGTGGGATTGACCGTAACATTATAACGCCCCCACGGCTGATAGGGCGAGCATGTTTAGCGCGACGAGGGCGCGAACCCGCGAATTACGAGTCGCACGCCTTACGCGCTTGGCCAGGCCTAATTAAATGAAAAATAATAAAAACAAATTTATTATATATATATATATATATATATGTATAATACACACATATATATATGTATACATTTAAAATTTTAACCGAAGTATGAATCGAAATGTTTCACGATTCTGTTTTCATTTCTTTCGAATGTTCAACACCAATGGCGGCCATAGTTCAACTGTATTGTAATTTGTCAATGGCTTTTACTTGTCTTTGCGTCGTCTTTAACGATGAAAATGGGATTATTGCTCTTAGAAATCATGTTTGTTCTTAACTTGTTTGAACTAATTTGAAAATTCCCCTAAGACTAATAACCAAACATTATAAACTCTACGTTAATATTTCTTTATTGTTGTATGTTGTATGTATACATAAGTATTTCTTCGGAATAACAATTGCTTATGAACTGCCATTGCTTTGAGGTTATCCCATTTGACCTTTTAATATTTTGATAAATGTTTATAATTAACTGTAGCATTTTGATTGGTTGTGTAAGGACTGATAGATAAATAATAACAAATAAACTTTATTTTATTATATATGTATATATATCGAATATTTTAAATAATTCTTAATTAAAATTCTCAATTTAAAAATTATCAATTTTAATAATTCTCGACAAAATGCTTCCAAGTGGCATGGCGGTACGTCTGCGGACTCTCACTGTTAGAGTTGTGATTTCGATACCCATGATGGGCAGAGCACAGATAACCCATTGTGTAGCTTTGTGCTTAATTATGAACAAACAAAATAAACTCACATTGTGTGTATGTTTCTTTGTATATAACAATTTGATGTGTCCACCGAGAGAATTCGAATCCCTGGTTCTTACCTCCCGCTGGTACAGCGGTATGTCTACGGATTTATAACGCTAAAATTAGGTGTTCGATTACCCTCGGTGGGCTCAGCAGATAGCCCGATGTGGCCTTGCTATCAGAAAACAATCACAATCACCCTGATTCTTGCACTGTATATCTGTATACTTTCCACTGTCCCAGCGGTGAGGGGAGATATGAGATAAAAAATGAAAAACTGTAATAGAAAAAAATGAGGCATAATACCATTGTATGGATAATAAGATTATGCATTCGTGTAACATATACTGCTGAGCAAAATCTTTAGGTCAATAAACATAAAGAAAAAATATGCATTTTGCGTTGGTAGACTCAACCACTTATTTGAGTAGAGCTTCGAAAGATGAAAATAAGAAAAGGGAAAATAAACAACTTTTTTAGCATTTAGTAGGGAAAATGTGAACACTATGAAATAAGCCTAAATACTAGCTGGTCAAGTGTATAAGACCATACTGAAATGAAGCGTTAATCGGTAAACACGGAACGAAATTTAGAGACATTTTCTGCACGACACACTAGAGGAGGTTCCATCATGATCTGGGGTGATTTCTCCTTCCATGGAACAATGAAGCTTCAGGTTATACAGGGGCGTCAAACAGCAGCTGGTTACAGTTCCACGTTGGAGAGAGTATCATTATTGGCTGAAGGCCCTCGCTTGTGTGGAAATGGCTGGATCTTTCAGCAGGACAACGCTGTAATCCACAATGCCCGCAGGACAAAGGACTTTTTCATGGCGAATAACGAGATTCTTTTAGACCATCCAATGTATTCGCCCGAACTGAACCCCGTTGAAAATGTTGGAGGTGGATGGAAAGGAAGTCTATAGAAATAGACGTCAATTCCAAACAGTGCATGGTTTTCGTGAAACCATCTTCACCGCTTGGAATAACATTCCAGTCAGCCTTCTGCAAACACTTATATCGACCATGACAAAGCGAATGTTCGAAGATATTCGCAAAGATGGCCGTGCAACTCACAACTGAGACCTCTTGTTGGACGTTTTCTACCCTGTTTAGCACTTGTTTTTGGTATGGTCTTAAACTTTTGACCAACTTGCATTTAGGCTAATTTTATAGTGTTCACATTTTCCCTTTTAAATGCTAAAAAAGTTGTTTATCTTTATTTTACGTTTTCTTATTTTCATCTTTCGAAGCTCTACTCAAATAAGTGGTTGAGTCTAACAACGCAAAATGCATATTGTTTTCTTTATGTTCATTGGCCTTAAGATTTCGGCCAGCAGTGTATAAAGAAATAGGCATTTATTTGATATCACATGTTTATCTTAGGAACTAAAGCTGGCTAAGTAGATTTCAACGAAAGTTTGTGATGGAACTCGACTTTTCCAACGATTAATATTAAAATGTTAAGAAATTGAATTAACGGTTCAAATAGAGTTCCAACTGAACAAGGAGATGGGTAACAATGTATGCAAGGCCAACGACAAGCAAAAGAGAATTTTATTGCCATGCGAAGGATGGGTACCTTTACACTAAACGAAAAATTCGTATGCTACGGCCGAAAACAGTAGAAAAGAACGACTCATGCTCTCATTTATAGCATAACCTCTTAAACCCAACGTTTTCATTATCTTTAATTGTCTAATATCTTTTATCTTTATAAGGTTTTAAGTTTTTCTTTATCTTCCCAGCAAAATAAACATTTTCTGAAAAAAGATAAGGACCTGTTTTACGTTTTGCTTATCTTAGTTCTATAATGACAGCTATATACAAAAGTATTCATTAAAACAAAATAATATTTTAGCCTTATACAAAAATGTATTACCGTTTTTAACGAGTAACTCCCTCTAATCTATTTTATTATTTTTAAAAATAACAGAAGAAAGTAATTTAAGCTTGAATTTTTTATTGCACACTGTTTTCTTCTTATTTTGAAATAAAGTCACAGGAAAACTCACTTTATTTTATTTTTTTGTGACTATAACAAAAATTCTTCGCCATTTCGATTTGCACGTATTTTGGTTTGTTTTTCAACCGATTTTACAAGAAAGTTGATTTTGATGGAAGGATATTTAAAATACGGGTACTTTTTTATCGAAAAAATGAGAGAAAAATGTAAACTTACACAGATATATCTTCAGAAGAAACTTACCCAAACATTAAGACAGATGTTGAATTAAGATGTTTTCTGTCTTAAACTCTGATTCTTACAGGCTTGAAATATCGACAGATAAAGTACATAGTAACTCCAGGTTTTTTATGTGACGGGAAAAAAATGAAAGTTGATTTGAATTTGATCAAAACGCACACACTTAAAGTTATATCATTCCCTCTTCCAAATGAAGAAACCATTCTGTTTGTCTAAGCTGTTTCAGATTATTAAAATTCGTCATTTCAAAGATGATTTTATGTATACTACAATTAAAAATTGTTAAAAATGTATCTACAAAATACAGGTTCTTATTTAACTGTTTAATCTCAACATCCGCCTCCAGTGGTGTAGTCGTAAGAGTGAGGGCTTATAGTGGCAAAAATTGGGTTTCGATATCCATGGTTGGTAGAGCAAAGATAATTCTTTATGTAGGTTTGTGCTGGAAAGTAGTACTAACAATTTCCAGATTGTGGAAATCTTCTCACACCATTAAGACACCTATAGTAATTTCTGATGACAATATTTTCACACTATTAAGATATTTATCGTGATTTCTTGTAACAATCTTCTCACACCATTAAGACATCTATAGTAATTTCTGATGACAACATTTTCACACTATTAAGATATTTATAGTAATTTCTGGTAAGAAATCAGAATGTTATTAATATTGTGATAATATCTATATATTTTATTTTTTCTCTGTGTCAACAGACTCGATAATTTCTAAGTTGCGATTCAAATTTGTTAAATTCATCAGTGGTGAAAATAATATTATTATAACAGTTTTTATGCAATTTTATGTACTGATAGAAAGATGGGATATCAACACAGTTGTATTTATATATTATTGCGACGGGCTGGATAATTATGAAACCATAGCTTATTTCCATTTCGTTACCCTCACACCAAACCGTAGGGAAGTTATAATGTGCTGTCAATCCAACTAATCGTTGGTAAAAGGTTTCATTTAAGTAACAAGTTAAGGTGTTATTTAGACAGTATTAAAACTTTCTCTTTAGTTTCTGTTTCGGTAACAAGTTATTATAGGCCTGGCATGGCCAGGTGGTCAAGGCACTCGACACCTCGGGTTCGAATCCTCGTCACACCAAATCCATTCGCCTTTTCAGCCGTGGGTAACTGACAATCACACTATTCGTTGTTGAAAGAGTAGCCCAAGAGCTGGCGATGGGTGGTGATGACTAGCTGACTTCCCTCTAGTCTTATGCTGCTGAATTAGGGACGGCTAACGCAGATAGCCCTCGTGTAGCTTTGCGCGAAATTCAAAACAAACAAACAAACCTCTTTATCGAATATAGGCCTTATTTAATAAAAGCTTAAGATTAGTTAAGCCTAAGCCAAGTGGACTTACTTCTGCTCAGAGATTAGAATTATTCAAAAAATCCTTTACGTAAAAAGTAATGTTGCAGCAAATGTACTAATTTCATTGGAAATGTTTTGCTTCTGTCTGATAGTATATAAAATGAACAGGATTACAGATCAATAAATGTTTGAAAAAGCTGTGTATTAAAAAAATCAAAACAAGGATGAATCAACACAAGTTGTTTATGAAACTAACAAATTACGAAATCCCAACTGAAGCCGTTAAACATATGTTTTTATAAAATTAGTAAATAATAAAATCATAAATTGTTCATAACAGCTGTGTAATTGCAAAATAGCCCCCAGTGGCTCAGCGGTTTGTCTGCGGACTTACAATGCTAAAAACTGGGTTTCGTTAACTGTGGTGGGCAGAGCACAGATAGCCCATTGCGTAGCTTTGTGCTTAATTCAAAACAACAACAATTGTAAAGTAACAATAAACACAAAGTCAGCGTATAAAACGTACTATAAAAGACTACGTTTCTTAAAAATGTTTTAAAGAATTTTCTCAAAGTTGACAGTATCACCATTTTAAAATATATTAGTACAGGAATATGTCCAAAAGTCAGTCACTAAACATCATCAAAGAACTGTAGAAAAATAGATCATGGGCGACAGCTTAATGAATGTAACGTTATTCATGTACTAGCAGATCATTTCTCAATAAGAGGTCTGTGTATGTGTAAAACTGTGATAAATGCAAAGCCTCGTTAAAAAACTTCTTCTGTATGAACTCATTGCAAGCTAGTCGGCCATTGTTTCACTTTAGGTTTAACTTGAATAAATTTATTTGTCTATTAATTAAGATAAACACGATTACAAGGACGAAAACTTTTTCTATTAGTCTAAATTCTTGAATTACACTTATTCCATAATCAGCGCCCCCAGTGGCTCAGCAGTATATCTGCGGACTTACAACCCTAAAAACCGGTTTTCGATACCCGTGGTGGACAGAGCACAGATAGCCCATTGTGTAACTTTGTGCTTAATTCAAAACAACAACAACCATAATCAGTGAAATCTGAAAAGAATATATATTGATATATATAAATATAAATTTAATAAAATCCTAATAATATTGCCCTCCAGTGACACAGCGGTATGTCTTCGGATTTACACCACTGGAAACTGGATTTTGATAGCCGTGATTTGCAAAGCACAGATAGCCCATTCTGTAGCTTTGTGTTTAATTCTAAACAGTCAATCAGTCAATTAACCTAATAATATGTGACAACATGAATCTTAGAAACTTGAAAAAATGAGTAGTTTAATAAAGAAATTTATAAACTATACAATCTGCGTAGTATAAGGTAGCT
Organism: Tachypleus tridentatus; assembly: GCF_004210375.1. NCBI lineage: Eukaryota > Metazoa > Arthropoda > Merostomata > Xiphosura > Limulidae > Tachypleus > Tachypleus tridentatus. Next base: position 38,635,131 of record NC_134837.1, on the reverse strand, counting down.
GGATTGAATATAACTGAAACGGAAACCTCGGAAGGGATCTCGTAACTAACTGGTAAATCATAGTAAAACTAATTGAGTCACGTGACTTACAGTTCATTGCTAATGAACTGGGGCAAAGAAATGATAGTTTGAACGGTATTCTTCGAAATTGTTAGTCGGTCCTTTCAAGGATTGTGACGTCTAGTTATCTTTATCACGTTGATTTTGTACAGTATTGATATTTGCGAATATGTAAAATGTCCATAAGTTATTGAACCGCTTTGTTAAATAAATATAGTAAGAACGACATAATATAATCAAATATGGTTTGTAGCACAATGGAGGTTAACACCTCAAAGTTGTCCAAAACAGCTAGCGCCGTTAGTACACCTAGGTGTGATCACCGCTTATGGCCCGAAGGGAGTCCAAACAACACTCCATCTCCATACACCGACGTGCCAACATCTGAGGAATAATCATTGTCATTGTTTTGTTATTCTTGCACGCTACGTTACCACATCTGGTACCTTCATCTTGGAGCCAATATCCTTCACATATATTTTCAACTTAGAGACAATGTTCTTCGCACACTAAACTAAGAGAATAGGCTACGTTACTACATCTGATGCCTTCATCTCAGAGGCATGTCCTTCACATATATCTTCATCTTAGAAACACTGACCTCCACATAACAAACTAAAGGGTAAAGCTCTATTTCCTATATGGCATAAACCGTAACTATCTGATGTAGTTCTTATCCTATTTAATTAATAAAAGTGCCTCAGTGATTTGTGGACATCCTGTGTTTTGACTGGAAATATATTAACACGAACTTACTTTCTATGGGACTCGGGTAAGACTTGAATAACATTAATCAAAATATTTAATACGTCGTTTCATCCACCAGGAAATCCAACAAAGTAATATCGTACCAACGGCAGACCTACATAGACATTACAGACAGAAATACCAGTTAGGAAAACAGTTCAATACAAATACTCACTTATCGTTAATACTATCGCCTAGGTTACTGACCTGAAGTACAATGTGTTATGTTCATACATGTAGGTTCTTTCTCCCATTTAACTTTAGCTATGCGTTGCAAACGTGTGAATGTATTATATATTAATTTCAGAGAAGGTAAATCACTTAAGTATATTCTACACTTGGAGGACCCCTCACTATGAACAGGAATCCACACCAAATGATCAGCAACAGTAATAAAAAAGTAATTTGTAAATTCTATATTGTTTGGTTTATTTAAATTGAATAATTATTTACTGATTCTTAGTATAAGCGTTTCACAAAATAGCACTTAAGGCCAATAATAATATTTCCACTTCTATACAAATCATGATTATTTACCGTAAGAAACATCTGCCAAAATAAGGACTTTTGTGTTTGATATTGCGAGGCATTTTTATATTTTCTGGACAGATAAGTATTTACTTTTAGTTTGTTTTTGAATTTCGCGCAAAGCTACTCGAGGGCTAGTCGTCCCTAATTTAGCAGTGTAAGACTAGAGGGAAGGCAACTAGTCATCACCACCCACTGCCAACTCTTGGGCTTCCCTTTTACCAACGAATAGTGGGATTGATCGTAACTTTATAACGCCCCCACTGCTGAAAGGGCAAGCATGTTTGGTTTACGGAGATTCGAACCCGCGATCCTCACGTTACGACTCGAGTGCCTTAACCACCTGGCCATGCCGGGCTGAAATAGAGTGATACGGTTGGTTTTTAAAAGAATTATATTGAGTTGCATATGTAATTTTATTAATGTCTTCACTTACGGAATAAAAGCAAACTAACCACTGTCAATGCTATGAAATATTCAGGTTTCACATGAACAATTATCGGAATTGTAGATGATTGGCAATAAAAAGTATTCGAAATAAAATCGATAAATAATAATGTATTAGTGGACCTAAATAAGCATAGAGTGAATTCTACTTCATTTGTTACTACTGGGATACATATATTGAGTAATTGTGTGTAAGGAGTGTCCAACTAATTTGAGTGAAAGTGCTCATTTCATAATTATAAACATAGGGAACCTCATTCGTAATTAGCGGAATTAGTTCTCATATTGTTGTTTTATTTTCTGTGTGTTTTGTTCACGTACGAAGCTATACCCTCCACAGGGATGGAACCCCTAATTTTAACCTTATAACCTTTAAACTTTACTATTGACACACAGGGTGGTATTTTTTCATTTTGTGTCTGTCTAACTCAAATAACATCAAGACACACCGTAAGTTATCGTTTGGTTTAAACAACCTGCTGTAGGACACACTGTGTGTTATTAATAGAAGTGATAGTTTAGCGATTTTCCACTTTATTTAGCTTGAAATGTAGTAATTCCAACCATCATACATCCTTAGTAGATGTGCTCTACTGAACTCTTATTTCACATGCCAAATTTCGAAACAATCTATTAAGAAATAGATGAGAAAAAACGTCTTTTGTTTTTGCACCAAAGGTACGGAAACTTTATTTAATAAAGAAACACACTCATTTTTATGGATTTTTTTCAACTTTAACACCTTGATATATCCTTACAACCTACAATTAGGATCTCATTTGGTTTAGATACAAGCGATCTGTGCAAAGTTATTGAACAAAAACTGCTCAAATTTGACAAAATTCTTTGCGCACGCCAATATATATGAGCTAACAGTCAAACTTTTACTACAGCTTCACCTAAAAGGGAACCATTTTTAATTTTTGTTATTCAGATTGAAAACGGTTGATTTAGAGGGGAAAGGACTTTCAAATTCATATGTATTGGTTAGACAAAACAATTTAAATTAGTGGTTTCTAGTTCAAGTTTGAAAAGGAATCACATAGGTGGACGGTTATTATTAATTATTCATTGACAACTTTTCTGCAAAATTGTACTAAATTTTATGAAATTATTCTACTTAAAAGGCATCTAGCGTCACGTAAAACAATTAGCATAAATAACAATGCTTCATACGATAGTACCAATTGCATGTGGAAATGACAAGAAACTGTTAATCTAAATTCCATGACGCTGGTATAAAAGAAGCTATTAACACTGTTTTAGAGAAGAACCAGACTGTATATTTTAAATAATCTGGTTGATTATGACGCTGGTATAAAAGAAGCTATTAACACTGTTTTAGAGGAGAACCAGGCTGTATATTTTAAATAATCTGGTTGATTCTGTAAAGTAAAGTTCTGTTCTGAATAGCAGTGCTGCTTTCCTAAAGTTATGTTGGTTACTATCGAGTGTCATTTTCTTACTTGTTGTGTTTTTTTTTGGTGTGTTTAGACAAAACGTCATGATGTCTAATCAGATACATCTTACATGTGAAAAAAGTGCAGCCATAAAAGAAATGAATATGCGAATTAAAGGAATGAAATCAAATTTGACAACCAAACTGACAGCTACTCTTATATCATTTATAATAATTTTACAGAAATATTTATTTATTACTTAGCTAGGCTAATTTTGAATTGACAAATGAAAAGGAAAACAGTCGCTTAATAATAGCGACTGCCAAATTTTGGGATACTTTTGTACAATCAAATAGTGCGAGTTAATCGTCACTCTTACAGCATATCATGGCCCCCAAAATTGAAAAGTGCGTTTTTTTTACGACAAGGGATTTCAAATGTGAAATGCTTGGCATTACAATCAGTGCACGACATTCATTACCCCCCACTTCCACTTTCCACTACCTACATATTAGAAATAAACAACATTTAATTTGGTTTGTTTTGAATTTTGTGCAGTCGAGTGCCTTAACCTTCTGGCCATGCCGGGCCATATCGTTTAATGCCAATGTGTTTATCTAGCAGGTTCTGTTTGTTGTGCTGTGTTTTGTCTACACGTTAATGTGTTAATATAAGTAATTACACTTATTAAAGATACAGAAATATTTTAATTTCATCTTACTGTTTTTATATTGATTTATATTAGGTGAGTTAAAGCGTTGGACTCGTAATCTGAGAGTCGCGGGTTCGAATCCCGATCGTACCAAACATGCTCGCCCTTTCAGCAGTGGGGGCGTTATAATGAGACTGTCAATCCCACTATTGATAAAAGAGTAGCCCAAGAATTGGCGGTGGGTGGTGATGACTAACTGCCTTCTCTCTAGTCTTACACTGCTAAATTAGAAACGGCTAGCGCAGATAGCCCTTGTGTAGCTTTGCGCAAAATTAAAAACAAAGAAACAAACAAACACAATGGATACTCACATTAGCCGTCCCTAATTTTGAAGTAATACTTCAATGGAAGGCAGCTTGTCTCACATCTCCAAGTGTGAACACTTAGGATGTTCTTTTAACAAACAAATACCAAAGTTGACCGTCACATCATAAAGTTCCCACGACTGAGTATTTCAGGGGAGAGGATTCGAATCCACAACTTGCTATCTGCGAGTCGAGAGTCTTAATCACCAGATCGTGCCAGGTTCAATTAGATTACAGATAAGGTGATATGATGCTCATAACAATTTGATTATGGAACATGACAGTTTAACAAACGAATAGTTAATACACACAAAAAGAACAAACTTCGTGTACAAAATGTTTGTGTTTTAAAACTACTCGTCCAAGGAAATGTCAAAAAATATAAACTGAGGGTGAAAAATGTTCTTGTGGAGATTTTGGAATATTTCGAAACCCACGATGCTACACGTTTATCAACACTGCGAGTTTGGCTATTTGAATAACGTGAGTATTAGTAGAAAAAAATTCCAGAATCGACGAGAATAATTCTTGTTTCTTCATTTTTCCATGCGTTTTAAACCTTATTGACAGTGACGGAACTTACATTAAACGCCATCTGTGAAAGTTTTTGTATAAATTCCTGCCTTCCCTCTAGTCTTACACTGCTATAAAGTTTCCTAAATAACATTGTATAAAGTTTCCTAAATAACATTTATGTATTTCTGGTGAAAATTAATTCTCACTTTTAGTAGTTTATAAGAAATAATAATTTAAAATATAAGCTTTTCCTTATGACCTCTACGCAAATCACAGAGTTTGTTATTACAATTAATAAATTTTAAATCTCAGGTAGAATACCTAGAATTGTTTAGGCTTAGAAACAACAGACGTGTGTATTTTGTTGATGGTGTTTTTATAAAGGAACTTCACGTTCTCCAATCTTTTATGAATGTGGAAGAATAAGTATGAGATAAGTCAACTTTTTAAAACTTTTCTATGTGAGATTATTGCCTTAAAAACATCAATCTAAAGCACATTCTTCCATCTACGTTTATATTCCTATGTTTCAAGACAGTTTGGTGTTTTTTCCAGTTCTTCATCTGTAGACCAATTTAAAATGTTTATAACCAGGTTAAATTTCTATTACTTACATTTGTCAAAATATTATTATTTAATTAAATCCAAGTTACTCGAAATATAACCTAAGTTTTATTTCTGGGTTTTACAAAACGCAAATTGTTAATTATTAGAAATACACTTCTTAACCTAAAAAAAAACAACAACTAACCCTATCAGGGATATAGATTAAAGGATTTTTTTACAATTTATTTCCTTAAAATCTCCCCGATAGAACAGCGGTAAGTCTACGGATTTACAACGCTAAAATCAGGAGTTTGATTCCCCTCGGTGGGCTCAGCAGATAGCCCAATGTGACTTTCCAATAAGAAAACACAAACATTCTTTCCTTAAAACGTGTAATCTTTCATCTAGAACGTCATTTCTTCACTTCACCAATAATGTTTTATAATGCTAAAAATCGCTTTTCGACAACCGCGCCAATCGTGTATCTTTGTGAGGAATAGTAAACAGAAGATGTCGAGAAACCCACTTGTTGAGAAATTTATATGCAAAAACGGCTCGTTTGGGTTGAGAAAATATTTTACATAGATGGTCGAAATGTTGATTGCTCTTCTATGTAAAATATTTTCTCAACCCAAACGAGCCGTTTTTGCATATAAAAGTAAACAGAAGACATATTGGAAAAAAAGTTTTGAAAAATGCAAATCTAAGCGTGCAGGTTAAAAATATTTTTATGTTATAGTTGTTTTACTAGGGAATTGTATTCATTCAGTCGAAACACCCTACAGAAAACGGATTAAAACAAACTCAAAACAAGTATACACCAAAGGGTTTTAATGTGTTAAACGTTTTGTCAAAAAAAAATAATACGGGAAACAGGTTAAACAAACGATCTCTGTCACCGTGAGATGGCTGTTTATTTTGTTTATTATGAAGCACAAAGTTACACAATGAATTACACTGCACAACAATTTTTTTAAGTTTTGCTTCCTGAAAAGTTTTTGCTGATTGTGACAGGTACCTGGTAGATATGCAAAAATATAGTTTTGGTTTTGTTTCATCACGTAGGAACTCTAAGAAATAGACAGCTAACTGTTTACCGCCAATAACGTATGTTTCTAATACGCCTTTAAGTTCAACATAATTAAAAGGGTTTAGCTCCTGATTTTCGTTTGTATTCAATGTCCGGTGCATCACGTTGCAGTGTCCAACAGTAGTCAGCAAGTACTGACGGATTCCAGTTGCCCCGATATCGTTTTTTCATTGTAACAATGTCCTGGTGAAACCTTTCACCGTGTTCGTCACTGACAGCACCAAGATTTGCGGGGAAGAAGTCCAAGTGTGAGTGGAGGAAATGAATCTTGAATGACATGTTGCACTTCATTGTTTTGTATGCATCAAGAAGTTTGTCTACCAGCTGAATGTAATGTGGAGCTCTGTAATTGCCAAGAAAATTGTCAACAACGTCTTTGAAGGCTTTCCAGGCAATTTTTTCGGTCCAACTAACAGATTTTCGAACCGCTTGTCACTCATAACATGTCTGATCTGAGGGCCAACAAAAAATGCCCTCTTTGATCTTGGCCTCAGTTATTCTTGGGAACATCTGTCTTAAATAACGAAAACCTTCGCCTTCTTCGTCATTGCTTTCAATTCTTCATAAGTTCCAATTTTATGTGAAGAGGAGGCAAAAAATCTTTGCCGAGTCGACAAGCTGCTCATGCGCCACATTTTTCTGTCCTGGAACTAACGTTTTACGGAGTGGCGAACTCTGTCTAGAATAATGTGACTCTTTGGCACGACTGTCCCATTCTCAGATGAAAAAACAGTACTTTGTATAGCCGAGCTGCAGTCCCAGTAACAGCGCAACGACTATCAGATCTCCACAGATATTCCAGTTGTACTTGCTGTACTGGATGTGCTTCAGCAACATTTCCATGTTCTCGTAGGTTTCTTTCATGAGTGCTGCATAGCCAACAGGTATTGAAGGGTGAACGTTGTATTGTGTAACAGAACAGCTTTGAGGCTTAACATTGATGAATCAGTAAAGAAACGCCACTCTTGCGGGTCATGATCACAACCCAAAGCAGAGAACACAGAAACAAAGATGTCAACACGGAAACAGAGACTGTCAACTTGTGCAAAGAATTTGGATAAATCATCCTGGCAGCTTCGAAAAACAGAAATTTTCGTACCTGGTGACAGCAAACACCATTCCTGCAGTCTCGAACCCAGCAATTCGGCTTTTGCTTTTGACAGACCCATATCTCTGACCAGATTGTTTAATTTTGACTGTGTTATGAGATGTGAATCGCCTGAGGAGCACGGTTCAAAATCCAGGTCAATGTCACTGCCACTTCCCTGCATTTCAGTTTCTTCATCTGGTTCGTTTAAGGTCCATTCCTCTGGTGGTTTCGGAATTGGAAAACTATCGTCATGTGACACGGGTCTCATTGCTGAAGGGAGATTAGGGTATTCAATTGACTTCTTGTTTTTGGCAGAGAAACCAGACACATTAGTCAAACAGAAGTAACAGCTCATCATATGGTCTTTCTGTTCTCGCCATATCATCGGGACAGCAAACGGCATTGTCTTTTGAGTGCCTCTGAGCCAAGCTTTCAGACAAACAGCACATGTCGCACAACAAATGTGAGGCGCCCATTCCTGGTCTTGATCACCAATTTTACATCCGAAGTACAGATGATATGCTTTCTTCACAAGAGCAGTCATTGAACATCTTTGGTGAACAAGCGTATACTCGTCACAAATATAGCAAAATTCATCGCAACTGTTACAACATTGACGAGACATATTGACCGACACGAATCGTCCTGTAAAACGTCTATAACATCAAACTTACTTGTTACAGTGCAACTGAAGCAATGCTATATTCTGAAACAATACGTACACACTATAAGGTTTATATTAATCCAATGAGCAGCATCTGTTTATGCAAGCCACTTTTATAACCTGCTGAGACAGTGTCAAGCTGGCTCTGGCCTGCCCAGGCATGCCCGGGCTGCATACTTCTTCAGAACAGCTTCCACTCTGACCTGATTTCATGCCTGGACATGCCCAGACTGCATTGTTTATAAGTCTCTTACAGAAACGAAAATGTTTGGATACAAATATAAGAAAAAGTGACAAAACTGAAGATTTTGATGAAACTGTACGTGATGAGCAAATTTGGACGTGATTTTCGTGATCAGCAGCCAAAAGTCTATAAGGAACACCCAACAGTGTTCAAGAAGCAAAAACTTTGTTGTGCAGTGTTATCAATGTAGTGCCAACTACGGGTATCTAAACTTGGTAGTTAACGTTATAAGTCTTCAGACTTAATGCCGAGCTACAGCCCGGAAAGGAGGCACGTGAACATTTGGAATATTGTAAGTACTAATTATCTAACGGAGTTTTCTGGCCGTAATACAAAGTCTTAATGGAAGATTACAGTAAAAGATATAAAAGCATTGTCAAAATTAACAATAAAACTATGTCATACTGAATAGTTTGTTTGTCTTTGAATTTCGTGCACGAGGACTATTTGCGGTAACCGTTCTTAATTTAGCAATGTAAGACTAAAGGGAAGATAGCTAGTCACCGCCAACTCTTGAGCTACTCTTTTACCAACGGATATGGGACTGACCGTCACATATTATATAACGCTCCCACCACTGAAAGGACGAGCATGTTTGGAGAGATGGGGATTCGAACCTGCGACCCTCAGCATTACGAGTCGAGCGCCTTATCCACCTGGCCATGCCTAGCTTTCCACTGAATAGTAAACATCAATTATTTATTTGTTTCATTAGGTATTTCTACAAAGGTTACTGTAATTTGCTAAAGTGGTTAACCTCTAATTTAATTAAAAATTACCCAACTTAAGAACGATATTTACCTGTCCGACATTTAAGCTGTAAGTACACCTTACTTTAACTTGATGGAGAGGATTGTTCGTGTATTGGAATGTATAACCAGAAAAGTTCACGAACACTGTTTGGAAATAAGAATATCAAAGAAATGCGATAAGTAATATATAAGTAATACAATAAACAATACATTGTACCTTTAACCCGGTTATTTAAGACACTAAATTTCTCACAATGGATTTTAGCCGAGCACAGCATTCTGCGGCTTGTTTTTGTTTTATTGTTAAACACAAAGCTGTTCTGTGCTCCTTACGAGTTCCAAACTCGAATTTAGCGGTGTAAGCTCTCAGATTTTCATCTGAGCCACTGTTGAGACACCCTCCAGAAAAAAAAATTCAAATATTAACTTAGAATAGCAACTTAAATTTGAAAAAATAAAATATTCAAAAAATATATAAAAAACAAATCAAGAAATTAAAATGTTTAACACGTTAAGAAATGTTAAAAATTAGCTTGATCAACTATATTTATGGCCCTTGACAACATTTTCTTAATAATTATTTGTTATAATTAAATTTTAGAAATCAATGTTTAAATAATTTTTCACCTAGTTTCTCGAATGATAGTAATACGTAATAAAGCATGGTGTATTTTTACAGATATTCCATCATTTGAATTAAGTACTGCATGGCGTATAGATCGATAGCTATTCCATACAGTATTTCTGCGCCATATCAGCTTTCAAAAATTTAATCTAAAAAAACCTGTTACTGCGCTTATGCCATTAACTTCTATACACTGTTTACCTGAAAATTATTTTTCGGAGGTAGAACACTGTCTTCTAATAAAGAGAAAGAAAGACAAACGATGAAATGAAAGAAGAATCAAATGTTATTTATATTTGTTGAACTGATATTTTTGATCTAAAACTAATGGTATCTTAAGCCTTTGTTTTATTCGATACTGAGCAGGTTTCTGTTTACTGACTCTAATGTTATAAATACACAAAAAATCTTGTATTCGATTTCGTTAAGTTAATCAATAACCTAAATAATTATAAACACTGTAAAATGTGTACGGTTTGTTTATTTATCACTAAACAAAGACCATTTTGTACCATATATAATTATGTAGAATTGTTGTTTTGCGCAAAACTCCCTCTTCTGGTGGCTCAGTGCTGGCCTATTCCTCTAAAATTTGAGTTTTGATACCGGTGGTGGATAGGTCCCAAATAGCGTATTGTGTAGCTTAGCGTTTGAAATAAACAAGATACTTTAGGTTGTTAATTAATGACGTTTATATTTTTCATGTCCTCTGGCGGTACGTTAATACACTTAATGATGATTTAAATGGTGGGTTAGACCACCAATGAAGTGAAAGTTTTATGGTGTCTTAGAAACCAGTATAAAAGTACGGGAATGCTTTAGTTATTGTTTATGTTCCTTTTAGTAGCACTTTGAAATAGTAAGGGATGATAAATGTTTTAAACAAATAAAAACTTTGGTTAAACGCCTGACGATACTAAAAATTCGAAACTTGAGCGCCTTCCAGAAGCACAGCGGAATGTCTGCGGACTCACACCCCTAAAAACTGGACTTCCATACACGTTGTTCGCATAGCACAAATTTTTGCTGATAAGAATTGAAATGTATAGACTACGTGTAAAAGGTATTCTTATATTTACTAAGTACAAAAAAACGTTTTTAATCTGAAAATATAAGAATTTTGATCAAAGTTACAACTTTTCTTTCCGAGCAATAATAAAGTAAAAGTTATGCCCACTAACTAAACTGTAAAAATTTAAGTATGTATATATGTGTTTTTTTTTATTTTAGCAAAGCCACATAGGGCTATATGCTGTGTCCACCGAGGGGAATCGAGTCCCTCGGTTTTAGTGTTGTAAATCTGTAGATTTACTGCTATACTAAAGGGGGCAACACCTTAGTAAAATAAAGTCCACCAAAGACCAGGCCAGTAAAGAAAGACTTAATAACTAAAAGAAGTTACTGTACATTAAAACAGTATCACGTACGTTTTATATAGCCTGAAATTCGATTTTTTTAAAACTGCCACGAAGCTAAGATGTACAAACTTTTTCCCATTTATAAATAATGTCATGTTTTATTCCAATAAAACAACGGAAGTAAAATTCCCAGGATTGCAGAAAAATGTGAGCTTCAGATAGAAGTTTACAATTTTCTGGAAGATATATCGGTAATTACACACAGGACCATCTGTTAAAAGTTTCATATATAAAAGAATTATATTAGTTTTCATATACAACGTTTAAATAGTTAATCCTGAAGATAACAATGCTCGTGAGATATGTTGTCCTCCCCTGCATTTTTATTTTAACATATGACATTTCAAAATTTATAAGCTATTCAGGTGTGTGTACAGTTTTTACATAACACGTAATTATATCAACTTATTGATATGTACTGTCTCCTGTTCCACAAAGATAATACCTTGTCTGACTGTGTGTGAAATAATTTGAAGTTGCACCTTTTGTCGAAGAAAAGAGAGAAGTAGACGGCGGTTATAACGTCCCTTATTTTATAATGGAAACAACCATTCACGTGAGAAACGCTATTTGCTCTAGGTAAGTCTTACGTTATCGATTTAAATAAGAAATGAGATTTGGTCAATTGGGATCAAATATTGAATGAGAAATCACTTTTTTGATGTAGCTCTTCAACTGTCTGACACGTCACTTAAATACACACTCTACATTTGTGTCTTGAATAAAGATTATTCGTTGTGTTTTTGCGCAATTGTGCTGTCTCTTTAATTATTTTCGTTCTTTCTCACAAATTCAGTTACTTAGGCATTTTAGAATTACTTAAAAAAAGGTTCTTGATCGAATCTCCTGTTATTCTGCAAAGTTTTCTTATCACACTATGGATAATCAGTTGGATTTAAAATAAAATATTTATAATTAAATCCTTGGAGATTGAATTATTTTGAAAACAAATGTTAAACAGAAACAACTTCTGGTAGTTTATAAGAAAATCTTAAAGTCGTATCTACTGGTTAAAGCTGAATATTGCTTTCTTTTGCTTTATGAATAAAATTTGTACTTTTGAAATAAACTGTCCAATGATCAGTTTAAAAACTGGGAAAGCACTTCTTTACACTTTGTCATTAGAACTTAACAGAGGGTGGTACTCCAACATCTACCTACATAACTTAATTCCACACTTTCTCATTGCAACTTAACAGATAATAGTATTCCAACACCTATATATCCAGAGATTTAATTTCAGAATTTATCATTAAAACTTAACAGAGGGTGGTATTTCAACGCCTACACATTAAGAGTTAATTACATTGTTTGTTATTACAACTTATCAGATGATGGTATTTCTACGCTAACATTTTCTGGGACTTAATTCCAAATCCATCAACCAGAAAGTGAAGAATTGATAAAGTTTGAAGCTTTCCACTTATCAGAAAGAGTAAAAGAACTTCTCAAGTCCATATTAAACTGTTCCTTTAATTCGTATGAAAATAATATATGTGGAACTCTCAACTCTCCAGAATATGGGGAAAAATATTGTGATGTTCCTCGCATTTTCTTAAACTACTCATTATCATATGAAATATGTTTATCCCAACAACACCTACTTGTCTTTCTAGGGAGAAAACTAGTAGTACATTTGATAGTTTTTGTCTGAAAATTTTAGAAACTATCATAAAACATAAGCTTCGAGATACACAAATGTATTTTCGTATATTATGTATATATCATTTGTTTTTGATATCTTTATGCTTTCTTCATTTCTATATACAATGAGTGATTACAGTTGGAAATGCATATTTTCTTTGCTATATTATCTGTGTTTGGTTAAAATAGCTACAAATATGTGAGGGCTGTAGTAAACACTTTCCATTATTACTGAGTAGCAATCAATTTACTCAGACTAAAGTTTTGTGTCAAAAGAACATAGCTGACAGACATGCGAAATTGTTTCTATCAGAATATACATTTTCACACAAGATGGTTACTAGAAAAGATTAAAATAATACAACGAAAACTACATGAAATGAAACACACATGGTGAATCTCATTAAATCGTCCTTTTTTTTTTTCTTTTAGGTACAAACAGGCTAATTTGTCTCCACCTGCTGACTAATACACGAGCTTCTGGTTCGATAACTCCAGTTATGTAATGTTTTTTTAATCTTTTGGGAGATTAATAAACATGAAGTAGTTAGTTTTTGATTTACTGAGGATAAATATATATATATATATCAGTCAGTTATTAAAGTAATTACATGAGGAAATGAAGAAATAGTTTATAATAGATTTAATTGCATTTTATGACAATGATTTGCAAATAAATAAATGTGTCATCACAGACGCGAGATTGACTCACGATTGACATGTTTATGCCCTCTGTATTTGGTTAACGGCGGAGTTCTGACCATTCCACGGTGCAATGCCATTTCGAACGCTTTCTGAACATAGTGGATAGCCACGCTCAGTGGAGAATTTGTGGAAAGTTTTTCAAGGTATATGATCTGAGACTTCTCAGTCGATCTCATTAGTTTGTTCCAATTGAAAATTGTTATGACCAACAAAAAAATAAACTTGTTTGTTTGTTTTGCATTTTGCGCAAAACTACTCGAGGGCTATCTGCGCTAGCCGTCCCTAATTTTACAGTGTAAGACTAGAGGAAAGGCAGCTAGTCATCACCACCCACCGCCAACTCTTGGGCTACTCTTTTACCAACGAATTGTGGGATTGGCCGTCACAATTTAACTCCTCACAGCTAAAAGGGCGAGCATGTTTGGTGAGACGGGGATTCGAATCCGCGACCCTCGGATTACGAGTTGAACGCCTTAACCCACCTGGCTATGCCGGGCCAAAATAAACTTTAGCTGCAATATAGGAAACTTTGAGTCGCAGTAATACGCAAGCAATTACAGTGAATTGACCACTAAAACGTTACACTATAATAAAATCTATGTCTTTTGATTTAGATACTGAAAGTAGAATTTTTGATCACCAAATTTCGACTAAGGAGTTGCATACTTTTTTTCTTATCCAAAAAATAATTTTTATACCTAACAGACATGTTAGTTACACATGCATTTTTAATACAGGATTTTTTCCACAGATTTATAAATTACGCAAAATCAGTAATTTATTTCAACAAAATAAGAAATATAATTGTTACCCCTATAGTGCAACAATTTCACGAAAAGTCTGAGACTAAAACTGTCACTGGGTCCACGATAAGGTTACGGGCTTACAATGTTAAAATCCTGGTTCTTCGTGGTGGGAAGAAAGCAAATAGCCCATTTTGTAGTTTTGCGTTACTACAACAGTCAATAAAACCTGTTTATCTCATGAAAAAAGGAACATATCTGAGAGGAAAACTGATTACTGGTATAGCTGTATCTTAAGAGTCATTGTAATAATCCATTCTATCAAGGCAGAGCTAATGATATTGCGTCAAAGAGTGATTAGATAGAATGATATAAGTTTTAATTGTAGCTTTTAGAATTGCCATAGGTTTCTTTGTTTTGTGTTTGGGTAAACAGATACGAAATACAATACTTTTTAGGAAGATAATCTCGCAAATGAATGTCATTAAAGCAAAGTTTTATTTGTTTTTCTATTGGGAAGTACAGAGCTACAGAATGATGTACTATCAGGGGGTATCAAACCTGAGTGCAGCATCAAAAGCTCTACTAACCGCTGAGCAGAGAAAAGGTATTAAAACAAATATTAGAAGTCGATTCACGAATGAGTTTTTGTACGGAATGAATCAAGTTAAGTATTATCGCTAAAGTACTAGTATTCATATTTCTTAATCAGGACATATGTTTATTTGGTTTATTTTGCATAAGTTTTTATTATTTTTTTAATATCTATGCTCGACACGGTTCATGTTACAATTAGAGCGTAGAAGCCCATGTTCATTGTCGTTGTTTTGAATTAAGCACAAAGCTACACAATGGGGTATCTGTGCTCTGCCCACCACTAGTATCGAAACCCGGATTTTAGCTTTGTAAGTCCGCACACATACCGCTGAGCCACTAGGGGGCTGCTTATTGTCATACAAAAAAATAATAATTAAAATTGTTCTAACCAAAAACAAAAACATCATAGACAAGAAGTACAATATCAGAAATTAAACAGATATAATTTTTTTGTCAAGATGAACTTTGAAATAGAGTTTTTCTTTAAGTTATTTTCTTACTAATACTTGGTATTTTTATCTTTGAACCATTACATCATTTATACATAAGCATCATGGCCAAGTGATTAGGGCGCTCGAATTGTGAGTTTGAAGGTCGTGGGTTAGAATCTACGTCCCACCAAAGATGCTACCTTTTTCACCCGAGGGGACGTTATAATGTTACATTCAATAGTAAAAGAGTAGAGAAATAGTTTGCGGTGGGTAATGATGACTAGCTTCCTTTCCTCTAGTCTTACACTGTAAAATTAGGAACGACTAGCGCAGATAGCTCTCGTGTAACTTTGCGCGAAATTAAAAAAAACAAAGTATTTGTTTAGCAAATACTTTATATACATTTTTCTAGTTTGTTATAATTCAAAACACAAGCTGAAACAAAAATAAATCAAATAAAAAGCGCTACACTAACTGAAAATATCCCAGGGTGCAAGCTGTATATTTATATGGATTTAATATATTCTTATTTGTTACAGAAACTTTACTTAAAATTTCCAATAAATATTTTTAGTTATGAATAAGGTCATATAAGAACTTGGCACTACTTTATGCGGACGTATACCTTGCTGCATATAAAGGCTTGTTTAGAACATGATAGTCACAGCAGACTTGGTGAATGGATGGTGGTTGGGACATATACTAGTTTGTTTGAATAGCTGAATGAGACGCTTCATTCTGCTAGAGTTTATTTGCTGTGCTGTCAATTAGTGCCTTTCTACCATATTAGGGGCTGGAATGCTTGTTTCAAGAGGAAAATTTTCAACTTACTTATCCCCAAATGGTAGTACATTATTTCCTTATTTTTATTTCAATTAATTTTCTTCTTTACTTGGGAGAGCAGACACCTTCCCACAACTGTCTGCAGGAAGTGAAGGGTGATACAGATGTGAGACGTTGTGGGCTTGAGCACCCACATCTCCCTCTCCTAATTTCTAGTTCTCTATCTATTGCTACTCTTTTATTTCTTATGCGAGACAGGCGAATAGAGATTAAGACTGATATAGACAGTGTATCCCCACTGCAGTGTGGGCACTACTCTCAGTCACCTCCAAAACCTAGGGTACATCTTATAATCCCACATTATAACTTGTACCCTGGGATATTTTCAATTACTGTAGAGTTTTTTATTTGTTTTGTTTTTGTTTCGGCTTGTTTTTTGAATTACAACAAACTAATATAATTAGTCAGAGGTTTAGATTTGCTGTTTTTAATTCAGTCTTTCCTTGTGAGTTTGCTTACATAACTTTATTAAAATGTAATTATTTTCACTAATATATATTTTCCTTCTATTTATTTCTAAACTTTTGTTACCTGAAGAGTTTCTGTATTTTGTATCCAGGTTATAAGAAAACATAATTTAAGAGCTTGAAGAAGAAAAAACCACTTCATTGTGGTTATTTTACGAGATAATTGGCTACTCGTAAGCACAACTATTACTCTGTTGTCTCGAACACAAGTATAAAATCAATTAATCTAGAACATTTGGAAGTAACTGACTGTACAAGAAATTAATTATTTAAAAAATAATGAAAGGAACTCCTGCTAATGACGTGAGCTAATAAGTTCATCTAGTACGAATCGCTCGTTTTCTTGTATCAAAGTTTGTAGAGTTACGTAGAAATCCCAGATATACTCTTGCTCCGTTCCAAGTTGACAAGATCTTTCTTAATCAATAAAAAGTCTGTATTCTGTGATTCTTTGATGGTTATAATAAAGCACTATCATGTTCTTGAAAGCAAACTGAATAAATTTTAATCGGGAAATAATTGTTTCTAAACTAATTTAGATTAGAATTAATGTCACACCACGAAAAAGAGCAACATGTGTTTTATTTTTACTTAGAATTTTACCTTACATTATGTTTTTATTTAATTATATAATTGATTTAAAATGTAATAAGAATTTAATTTTTCTCCACGATTGCGCTTTTTTTGTTGAATTTTTGAGGATTATTAAATTCCACGAAATATATTATAGCATTAAAGTTTTCACTGCGATACGTTATTCAAGACACTTATTGAATTGTCGTATTTTCAAAGAAATAAATGAATTATTCATAGATGTTACTTCTCTCAGACATCCATCCAAGTCGAAAGAATTTGGGAAACAGATATGTCATTCTCCCATCAGAGGGCGCATTAGTCGACCGTCGCAGTTATTTCGTCTATCGATCAAGCATGCGAAACAGAGATACTGGAATTGTGGCGATTTTGTGCAAAAGCAGAGGGTTTAGAATTTTTGATGTTTTAGAGTCTCTTTCCAAGAGCCGATTATTTTAGCCATACAAATTCGTAAAGTGCGCGTAAAATCCGGGAAACAATACGTTTTTACAGCATCATGCTAATCCAACCCCAAATTTTCGTGGTCGTCTACCTTACGTCATGGCTGCTGCTAACAGCACCAACTCCTGCTACAGGAAACCCTGATGCTAAGAGATTGTACGACGACTTAATGAGTGGCTACAACCGTCTTGTTCGACCTGTCAGTAATAATTCAGATACCCTCACAGTTAGAATGGACCTCAAATTATCTCAACTTATTGACGTTGTAAGTGTTTCTGTCTGTGTTGCGTAACTATAAGAAAAATATTATTACTGTATTTCAGATTTCGTACTAAAAGTACATTTTCTTCAGCAGAACTTTTTTTTTTTACTACAGGACATTTTCAAAGATCGCCCAAAACACCAAATAAATCGTAACGATTAATTCCTTTAAATAAATGCTTTGTTTTGAATAAGTTTTAGCTTGAAGATTATTTTCCTATTTTATACAGTATTAACTTTGTGATCCTTGTTTAGTTTGTTTCTTCTTAAGTTGAACTTAAGATTCATTTGATTTACTAGAAAATGTTTAATTGGAGATTAAATCAATCATAAGTGAACGAAACCCATTGTGTAGGTTTTTGACTATCAAATGATAATTAGTGTTAACTTTTTGTGTAATGGATAGATTAATAGATACGTTAGTTCATTAAATAAGCAAACACAAGTAGATTATGAAACATATGTTTAATTTAATGAAGTAGTGTTTCTTCATCTTTTGCTTATATTTTATGTGCTTTTCCCCTTCAATTTATTTGAACTGTCTTTTGAGTCTGTTTGTGTACGATGCCAGCTCTTATAACATTATTATCAAAGTGACAGAAAATGACTGATGCTAAGTGCCGTTGAAGTCCTTTTTACGGTAACTGTGGCTATATATACATAGCGTCTTTCTCAGTGTAAGCTGATCCGATGTTCTTCCTATACCCAGTAACTGCTCCTCCTTGAATTATGATCTTGTCTTATTGTAGCAAATAACAAACCGTGGTGTAAACAGAAACTTGAGAATGTAGGGCTTTAGGTTCCATTTTTTTAAAACTTTGTTAGAGTTCTTAAGTGTGCAGATTAATATGAGAAAACAGACAGTGTCTAATGAGAAACGTAGTTTCAAAACTTACACCTGTTTGTTTTGTTACTTGAGGTATCTGTACAAAGTACTCAGAATGAAGTTGTTGAACCCATGTTACCTTTTGTTGCAATGGAGATATTACGAAAAGACTTCATCAATATTCTATATTTTAAAATGTGACAACTAATGTTGCTTGTGTTAGTAAATATATCCTGTAATTTATTTTTTACACTTAAATCACACTGATTAATGGCATTTAATGTACTTGATAATTCTTCTCGGAACCATTCGGTATTACTGAAGTTAATATCAAAACGAAATTCTAGATGGCAAATACTATATCTACACAAAAATAACAGTTCAGTTGATAAGTAATCTGATACTTTAAATGTGAACTATTATTGAGTAAAGTCGATAAAGGCATTTAAAGAAAAATGCTATAACTGAATTTTGTTAGCAATACAACCCAGGATTAACTGTGGGAATGAAGTTATGAGTAAATCAGTAGAGCTGAAAACTAGGCTTAGGTTAGTATGTAAGGATGAGCAGATTGGCTGATTGGACTTTTTTGTCGGATCAATTTAGTAAAAGAAGGGATCTTTTTGGAATGGATGGTTTGTATTTAAATAGAGTAGAGCCTGGCTTGTTTGCTAAGGCTATAAACTTAGCTGTAAGGGAAGTTTTATACTATGACTTATACAGTAGTGAGGACAAGGAAAAACTAAATGTAAAAAGAATAAGAGGCAGAGAAAGGTTTAACATAAGGAATGAGCAAATAAGTAGTTATAGAAATAGGTTTAATTACTACTATTGTAATACCATAACTGTAAGACATAAAACAGATTATATTACAGAGTTAGTAGCAATGGAAGATTTTGATATAATGTGAATATATTAAACATGGTTAAACATAGATGATTTTGGTGACAGAAATGTCTTTGAAATACAGGGTTATAACCTGTTTAATACGGATCTAGTAGTAAAGAGGGTTGAAGAGGTGCTTAATATGTAAAACGTGAGTTACATCCTGTCGAAATTGAAGATATCGAAGAGAATAAAAAGGAAATCGAATTCATTTTGGCTTCTATTAATGGATATAAAGGGGAAAGGCTTTTAATGGGAATTTGTTACAGACCATCAAATGTTACTGATGAATTTAGTTATGAACTTTACAATGATGTTAAGATTTAAGCTATTAATGAAGTCATAATTATGGGTAATTTTAATTTCAGGCATACAGATTGAGAAATGCTTGAGTCAAATCGTTAGGGAAAAAGGTTTATGGAAACTGTTCAGCATGACTTTCTTCATCAATTATTCAAGAAACCTATTAGAAACAATGCTATTTTAAATTTATTGTTAACTTCAAATGTAGAAATGATCGATGTGGTGGAAATTGGGGAAGAAATCGATGTAAGTGGTCGTTTCTATTTTAGATTCGATGTTTTGCTGCATATGGAGATAAGGAGTAATGACGTTTTTATTACAACTTTAAAACAAAAAAAAGCAAATATTGAAGGGATGTGACAAGAATTATCTGTTGTGATTGGGAACCTCAGTTATTTGGAGACACTCATCACATGTGGGAAGTTTTTAAATATTCATTGTAAGCATATTCCTTATAAAAAAAAGGAGCAGCTACAAGTAAAAACACCAGGTTGACTCACAAAGTGTTAAAGATATAAATGTAAAAAATAATCATCATGAATTTCATAAATTTAAACTGACTGGTATCATAAGAGGTTTAGAAGATTATAGAATATCAAGAGAGTTTTTGAAACAAGATATTAGAGCATCAAAAATAATGTATGAGAAAAGGTTGACTAAAATGTAAAAATTTACAGTAAGGGTTTCTTTAAATATATTAAGTGAAAACAAAATGTTATAATGGAGGTAGGACCCTTGAGAGATGATAAAGGAAGGCTTGTATCTGATGGTTATGAGATTGCTGTATTATTAAATTCTGTTTTATTTCGGTCTTATTAACGACAGTTTAAACAGTATTCCACATCTTGGCCACTTGATAAATGGAATCGAGAACGAAAAAGATGACTGCATTAATTCTGAGCTGGTTAAGAAAAGTTTGGTTAGTTTAGAAAATAACAAGATTCCTTGGCCAGATAGTATTTTGCCAAGAGTTTTGAAGGAGGTTAAACATTGAATATGTGAGCCACGTACTACTATTTTTGACAGTTCTTGAATAATGTTCACGTACCAGAGTATTGGAAGTTAGCAAGTGCAACTCCTCTTTTCAAGCGAGGTGTTAAAATTTGTACCAGTAATTATAAACCCATTAGTCTTACATCAGTTGTGGAAAACCTCTTCGAAAGTCTGTTAAAAATGCTTTACTAAGTTATTTAACAAAGTTTAGAATTTTATTGGATAGTCAACATGGTTTCACCAAGGAAAAATCTTGCCTTATAAATATTTTGACATTCTTTGAAAAGGTAACCACTTGGTGTATGTGGATTTTCAGAAAACATTTGACGACGTAACACATAAAAATCTTGTAAAAAATTATCTTTATAGGTATGAGGTAATGAACTAGCAAACTGGATAGAAAAAAGGCTGGATGGAAGAGTTCAGAGGGCTTCACAAATGGAATTCAGTCAAACTGGGTTAATGTAACAAGTGAGGTACCTCAGGGCTGAGTCTTAGGACCTTTATTTTTTTAACTTGTATCAATGATATAGATGAAGAAATAGTTAAAAAATTACTTAAATTTGCAGATGATATACTCTTCAAAAAAATAAACGCAAAAGGCAAAATATGAAACACATTGTTAACAAGTTTATTCCGAATAGGTCTGTATGACACGTGTGAAACTTTGCACATTCACTGTTGAACATCCAAAGTCTGCAAAGGTGAAGAAGTCCACGCTCAATAGTTGACGTTTAACATCACTCAACGTCAATAACGAGTATGCCCCCCCGTGAGCATCAATAACTGCTTGGCATCTCCTGCCCATGGAAGCGATGAGATGACGAATCATATCCTGTGGAATGGCTGTCCATTCAGCCTGCAAAGCTGCTGCAAGCTGAGGTAGAGTCTGCGGTTGAGGTTGTCGCCGTCGCAGACGTCGGTCCAACTCGCCCCAAAGATGTTCGATGGGGTTTAAATCTGGTGATCTGGAGGGCCAGGGAAGAACGTTGATGTTCTGTGTGAAGACGGGCGTTGTCATGTTGAAAAACGTCGTTGACGTTCAACATGATGGGTTGCACATGGGGCCTAAGAATCTCATAGACGGTTGCGTACGGTCTGATCGAAAATCCTACGCAGCCCTGGTATGGTTGAGGCAGTAGACGTCGCAGTGGTGGTCCTATCCCGAAGGTGACGTAACCGAATGTTGCGATCTTGTGCGGGCGTGGTCACACGAGGTCTGCCAGATCGTGGACCGTCACGAGTTGATCCATGTTGTTGGTGACGATTCCATAGCTTTGTTATGGTGCTTGGGTGGACATTCACAGCTCTGGCAACATCTTATCGAGATTCGCCTGCTTCCAATTGACCAATGGCGTTGTTGCGTTGTGCTTCAGTCAGTCTTGGCGTAACTGTATTGCGTTTCAGTGGCATAACACTGAGCTATGGAAACCGAGAACCCGTCACTTGTATAGGGATTTTGCACATGTTGCACTTGCAGAACATGCAGATCTCTTAAACAAATTTATTGGACACGCATGCGTTTTGGCGAAAAATCCGATGTTTTCCTCCGTTTTCGAAGTGCACAACTTTTATTGTCATCTTGGCCTGACAATCAGTGCCTTAACACGTGTAACATCACATACTTTGAACTTGTAACGTATTACATATATTTCTCTTTAAAATAACAAAATTATTCCTTTTGCGTTTCTTTTTTTGAAGAGTATATTAAGATCTTGACTGTTGCTGTGAAGAAGATGCTACAGATTTACAAAATGATTTAGATCATTCAGTGGGTTGTGTAAATAAATGGCAGATAGGTTTTAATTATAATAAATGCAAGATAATGCATGTTGGTCATCATAATTTGAATTATAAGTATAACTTAAATAACCTTAACAATACCCAGAAAGAAATGAATCTTTGTGCAATATTCGATCCGTCTGTAAAGCCATCCAGTTTTGGTGCAAGTGAGAGTGCAAATAAGATTTTACGTTGTATCTACAGAAATACTGAATATAAATCTAAATAGGTTCTAATTTTACTGTGCAGGCTACTGGTTAGACCACATTTGTAGTATTGTACTTAGTCTTGGGCTATTTTCTTTAGGAAAGACATTGAATTGTTGGAAAAGATTAAGAAAGGGTTTACTAGAACGTTGTCTGGGATAAAGGGGTTGTGATACGAGGAGAGGCTGACATCTCTCAAATTATTTTATCTTGAAAAGAAAGTTAAGTGGTGGGATCTGATGAGATGTTTAAGTTTTAAAGGGAATTGATAAGGTTGATGCATCATCTATTTTTCTTACTTAACAGTCAGAATAGTAGGACAAGGGATACAAGTATAGATTTAGGCGGGGTAGGAATCATCTTCAGCTAAGACAGTTTCATGTTTCTAATAGAGTAGTTGGACTACAACGTGAAGTTGTAACGAGAGTAGATTTAAGTGAGTTTAAGAAAAAAACTTAATAAGTTTATGAATGATCAGTGCTTGCTTTAAATTTACAAAACAAAACATTATTTTAGTTTAGTTGAGAGGATAAAACAACCGAGATAGGAAAATGAGTCTCATAGTGTCCCAAAACGTTATGATATGCTAAGTATGTTTTGTGACAACGTAATGAATTTTTTATAACTTCTTCCCTCAGGGTTATATTATTGAATTAGAAGTTTCAAGTTCAGTCATGTCTTCCGTAAAAGATCGGGTCCGACATTTTTGCATTTTGCAAGTATTCTGTTTAACTTTTGAACGTTCAACTAAACACTCTGTTCCTTTTTTCTTAACATAAAAAATAAAAAGTACACAACATTTAAAGCATCATCTCGAACATTTTTTGTCGTATTATAAATATTTGCCTTATAATGTGAAATTCACCATGCAACTAAAGAAAAAAATACAGTTACGTGTAATTCTACAGTATGTCAACAAATTGAGAGATGTCCTTTTTTTTGTTATCAACATAGTATCGTAATATGGCCTGGCATGGCCATGTAGGTTAAGTTGTTCCATTCGTAATCTGAGGGTCACGGGTTCGAATCCTCGTCGCATCAAACATGCTCGCCCTTTCAGCCGTGGGGGCGTTATAATGTAACGGTCAATCTCACTAGTCGTTGGTAAAAGAGTAGCCCAAGAACTGGCGGTGGGTGGTGATGATTAGCTGCCTTCTCTCTAATCTTACACTGCTAAATTAGGGACGGCTAGCGCAGATAGCCCTTGATAGCTTTGCGCGAAATTCAAAACAAACAAACAAGCGTCGTAATACGTGTTTATGATAAGTAATAGAAATTTGCTTAAAGATTTACACTACGTGAATAAGATGTCAGACTCCCTCTTTTTAATCCAATTAGTAAAATAATCATCTTTTATTTAAAAAATATCATAGTAATGACCTCTTGTACGATCAGATTTATTCATTACTAGCTGGTGTACTCAATTGTTGGATGGATGGAACAGCCACGTTTGTAGCAAAAAATAAAAAATTGTGGTTCTGTCTTTTTTTTCTTAGCATAATAAACGTTAAAATTGCAAAAAAAATACATAAAGGTACTATCAGTACTGAAATGAAAGACATAATGTTTTAAATAATTTTACCAATATGAAATTAGCAGTCTCATGACCTTACTCATGTCTTCCTCTATCACTGTGTCAAGTTTGGTGCTGATTGATTAAGTAATGTGGAAACGTATAAGGAACAGATATACTTAATATTGTTTGTTTATTTAGAATAAAGAACAAAACTAAAGAGTGGGCTACCTGTGCTCTGCTCACCACTGGTATCGAAGTGCCGTTTCTTGCCTTGCGTGTTCTCACACACACACCGTTGTGTCACTGGGGGTCACACACATATATATGTATTGACGTTTATTTATATAGATAAGTTTAACAACAATGTTTATAATTATTTTCTCTCGAAAACAACTTAGCAAGTTAAGATAATTCTTAAATATTTAGTGTAGTTAAAATGTCTTCTCCAATGCTACCAGGTTTGTGCTTAATACTACAGGGTGTTCGGAAAGTCACTGTGCACTTTATTAACAGACATGTTTCAATATAGAATACAGGAGGTAAATATGAATGACAGTTATAAACAATGTTAAAAGTGACCCCGTTAGCATCAATACAGGCTTGGATCCTTCTTATTTTGTTTCTAAACACCGCGATCAGTTGTTGGTTTGAAATAGACTGAATAAAATATGATTACAAAACTGCATAGTGACTTTCCGAACATCCTGTATAATATTCCATTAACATTAAACTTCAAATTAAACTGCTACTTGAGATTTTACAAAACAGCCCACAAGTACCGATTTACTTTGAGTTAATACAACACTACAAACAAGAGATTGTTGTGTTTTTTTCTGCAATGAAATTTCGTTTCTCCGTTTTGTAAAACCTGTAACATATTTTTGAAGTACAAAGAGTTAGCGTTTCGTGACAGTGATTAGGAAGTTTCTAAGAAACACGTATATTGGGTTTATATAAAATTGTTTTTCTATATCATTATAAATCGTTTTTAATTATTACTTTCAACGATTTGGACACTTTCCGTATCCGTTAACTTGGTTAGAATTTTATGGTTGTATACGCATTTATTGTTTGGTTATCTTCTGACTTGGCAATCATTAATTAAGATTTATCCAAGTTATCACACAAAAAACAATAAATCACAGACAATACCAACATCTGCTAAAAACTAAAAAATTAGAGTAACTAATTATATATATGTATCATAAGTGTAGTTTGTTTGTGTTTATGTGGGAACATTTATAGTAATAAAAGTAACAATTAGCAACCATGCATTTTCTCTTGACCAAATAGCGGAATAACCTGCATACACAGTAAAACGTCTCCAATGTTGAAACTATGAAGAGTGTTTAGCAAGAAATCCCGGTTCGAATCTTGGAATTTCCGACTTGAATTTAGACACACTAATCACAAGCCCACCGTTGGTTTACTTTTTCTAACTGATTTCTGTTTGTTTGTTTGTTTTGAATTTCGCGCAAAGCTACACGAGAACTATTTGCACTAGCCGTCCCTATTTTAGCAGTGTAAGACTAGAGGAAGACAGCTAGCCATCACCACCCACCGCCAACTCTTGAGCTACTCTTCTAGCAACGAATGGTGGGATTGATGGTAACATTATAACGCACTCACGGCTGAAAGGGCGAGCATGTTTGTTGTAACGGGGATCCGAATCCGCGACTCTAAGATTACGAGCCGAACGCCCTAACCACCTGGCCATGTTGGGCCCTGGTGTGTGTTGGCATTCAATTTTTTTTTCAATTACAGGAATGAAACAAAATCATATTTTGAAAAGATCATCGTGAGATTTTGATTTTAAAAATACTTTGATGTAAAAGTTTATTATTATTTCTTAACTGAAGAGGTCCCTGGTGGGACAGCAGTAAGTTTACGGATTTGCAATGCTTAAATCCGAAGTGCGATAGGTCGCTATGGGTAGAGATGCAGATATTTCAATAATTTAAAAGCACAAAGAAACATATTTTTGAGGATTTACAAAATTATTGTAGAGTGTTGGTAAATATGAACAATTCCCACTAAAACCAAATCTGTAAATATGTTGTTAACAGTATACATAAGTAGTATATTCACTAATTTCAAAATATTTGACAAAATATCAGATTTCTTTCAAAATTTAGCAAACATCGAAAGTCAAGGGCTTGTAGATATATATTTTCTGCAAATTTCATTTTTTACGAGCAGCGATTTTAAACGTTTTTGTATGTCGCATAGCATAATGTATAATAAAATTGTCCTATTCGTGAGAAATTTGATGTTGGTTAGAATTAAAAAATGATCATTTGAACATTAATTAAAATAACGAACAGAATAATGTTTTGATTTTCTTAGGTCATCTTATTTTAATTAAAGTTTTAATACCCATACCAGCCATCTTGAGAATACATTTTTACTTTAAGTGGGTTTCTTGTCATCACGAAAATTTATATCAAATTAGTTTGGTACATTTCATTGTCACTCTTTACAAAACATGATTTTTTTCGTCGTTGTTATTAAGCGCAAAGGTACATAAATTGCTATGTGTGCTCTGCTCACCACGGTTATCAAAACCTGGTTCCTAACGGTAAAAGTCCACAGACGTATCGCTGGGTTACTGGAGATTTTTTTCTTTTGGTATTTCGAACACAACTATGTATACATGCACGTCAAACACAAATTCACTTTCATAGGTAATATCTAGATGAAGGAGATTTTTAATTTCACGGTATTTCGACAACGGTTAGTTAAATGGGACAACAGCAGTTTGTTTGACTGAGCATTTGAAAGGTTCTCTGAATTTATTATACATTGTTGATATATTGTTAAGAAAAAAAGTTTATTTATATTAAAAGTGATTTCGTTGTGTTGTATTTTTAGTACGTTATTACTTTCTCAAAAATTCACGTTACGATGGCTGCACAATATAAAACAATCCTCTAGGAATAACAATGCAACTTGACTAATGTTGTTTGATTGGATGAGGCTTCTAGTTAGTTATTTAGATGATCTACATGATTTTGCCCTAGTAGCTCAGCGGTATATTTACAGACTTACAACGCTATAAACCGGTTTTCGATACCCGTGGTGGCCAAAGCACAGATAGCTCATTGTGTAGCTTTGTGTGTAACTTCAAACAGACAAACAAATATCTACTAGATGTGAGAAAAAGAACTGACTTGTTTCCTTTACAGCAATGAGACATGGAGAAAAATAATTGAAAAATTTTTGACTTTTTGAGATGCTGACATTCATCTGATTTGGTTTTGGCTTTTCATGCTTCTGACTATACTTGTCGCCAACACGTACATATATTAAAATATATTACGTGTAAATTAGTATTGAAATAAATATTCTCATCGAACTTATCTATTAGAGGTGACAGCTTTGTTTAAAAGCTACAAGATTCATATCTTATACCATTTCACAAACTATCTGTTGACGTTGTCACTTCTTTTTAAATATATAATCTCAATTAAAACTTTAACTCAAATTAAAATTATGGAATACATTTATCATCAGTTGAGATACAAATATATTCTAAAATAGTTTATGTGAACCAAATGGACACTACTATCCTGGGAGAATAGAAAATCTATCATTTTAGTCATTAACACTTTAAGAAATTCAAGAATAAATCAACGAAATCAGAAATGAAACAATAAACAAATCGAGGGTGTTGTTCAGAGTTATCTGCAAATTAAATAGACATATGTTGTTGTTTTTTAAATTGCCCCCTCCCAGTTGCACAGCGGCACGTCTGTGGACTTAGAATTCTAGAAATCGGTTTTCGATATCTGAGATGTGCAGAGCACAGACAGCCCTTTGTGTACGCCGCTGAGCCTCTTTGGGGAGGGAACTTTATGATCTATCTTATTAATTTCATAATTTTGTTTTGGCATCATATAAATAAATAGATGTAAAAATGTTATTTTTATTTTCGATTTATAATAAGAAAATAATAAAGATTTTATTTAAAAATAACAAACGTTCATTGGTTCTTTTAAAAGAAATCATAATCGTGAAATAAGTGGATTTCACTCCTAACTGAAATATGTTGTTAATATCAAAATTACACAATTAGCTATCTGTGCTGCGTCCAATGAATCCCAAATTGTATTGTTATAAGTCTGTTCTAGTTTAACACTGCGATACCAGGGATTAAGTGGAGATGGTTTGTAGGATTCTCTGTCATAGTCACTGTACCTGTGATAACTTTGACATAAACTAATTCAATAAGTTTGAAATTAAATAATACGTTATTACAAACATATTTAACTCAGCTAGGTATGCTGAAATCTTCATCAGGAAACATTTAAACTGCACACTCTCAGATTAAATTATGTTTATGAGTGTTCTAAAGGTAGAATACACATATGACCTGCATAGAGAACTTTTAAAAACTCAGTACTAACTTTTACTGATCAAGATTTTACGTTCTTACTTACAACAATTCATCAGTTGGCTGTCTTCACTGTTAGCGACATTATCGGCCGTGATTCCTATAATATCAAATGAAGTTGAACCAAGTCTTACTTAGTCCTAACTCCAAATACTTAACAAACAATGCTAAATGAATCCTTATAATGATAAAATGAAAAGTAAAATATATGTATGTATATTAAACATGATAATCAATACTGTTAATGAAAACAACATTAAAGAAAGCGAAATCCACCGAACACATACAATTCATTTATTTGTTTCATGGTAAAATAAAAAGTATTTAGAACTTTAGACGCCTCCCTCTCCAGCTGTTTCTTATTCTTTTAGTCCTAAGATGTGAGATTCTATCCACATTAAATAAAAGCTGCCTATTTCATTTAAACTTTGAAAATCAAGTGTATCATTATTCTTTTTTCTTTGTAAGGAAACGTGGCATTAAATACTATTGTATGATTGAGGTCATATACAGTTATAAAAATAGCAGAATGTGTGAGATTAGTTTTGCTAATTTTTGTCACTATAAGAGATGCATTTCTAGTTGGAAGTACCAATAGTGTGTGAAAATTTCTATATGGTGTCTAAAATATGTTTATATACACTGATAAAAACACTTCCAGCACAGCTGAAATTATTTTCCTTTTCTTTCTTAAGAGATTA
Source organism: Tachypleus tridentatus (assembly GCF_004210375.1). NCBI lineage: Eukaryota > Metazoa > Arthropoda > Merostomata > Xiphosura > Limulidae > Tachypleus > Tachypleus tridentatus. Next base: position 38,605,656 of record NC_134837.1, on the reverse strand, counting down.
TAATAAAATTAAAATCACATATTGTATTTTGTGTTTTACAATGCTACTTTTACTTTAAGCCTAATTAAGAAGCATTTAATAGAAAAAAAAAAATTAAGCCTACATCAACAACGAACAAATTCCATGCTTCAATTTGCGATGCCTAGGCCTAAGTAAGGTTTGTTGTTGTTTTTTTGAATTTCGCACAAAGCTACTTGAGAGCTATCTGCGATAGCCGTCCCTAATTTTGCAGTGTAAGACTAGAGGGAAGGTAACTAGTCATCACCACTCACCGTCAACTTTTAGGCTCCTTTTTTACTAACGATTGACTGTAACATTATAACGCCCCCACGGCTGAAAGGAGGATCATGTTTGGCGCGACGGGGATGCGAACCTGCGACCAACCGTCGCCAGGGCCTAAGTAAGGTTTACTTAATACTTTATTAAGTAGAGGATCTGTATTTTTAAAAGATCCAAAAAAAGTTCAACCTGAACATTCTCTCATACAAAAAAAGGTAAATGTCAGCTTGATTATACTGTGCAATATTTTAATTATTTCTCAAGAAATATTTTAGCAGCTTGCATGTTTTAAAATAACTATCACAAATTAAGTGATAAATAGAAAACTGAACATTCTATTTTATAAAAAAAGCTTAAACAAGTTAACCTAATTCCTCTCGGTAATGCGTTAATAATTTTCCAATTAAGGGGTAAATAAGCAGTTCCTACTTTCTAACATATTTATAAAATATAACTCTTTTCACTTTCTTCTATTTTTTTTTTCAATTATTCACAGAATATGAAGAACCAGATCATGACGACTAATATGTGGGTAAATCAGGTAGGTTTCGGTTTTGTTTTTAATTCAACAACATGGGAATATACTCGTAAGGTTGAAATATCTTTAAACATTTTAATTTGTAACATTTTATTTTGTTTAGTTTCATATTTTGGATTTTTATCATGAATATTTTTTGTTATTACTTGTTTTAGTTTTTTTAGTTTGTTAATGTATCCCTAAACGAACTACCTTAATTTACCATTGGCATTCGAGGCGTTTATTTTCATAATCTAATCGCACAGTAACTGCAAATAAAATATATTAGTTTGTTAACAATAAAAATGAACAAATGTGATTTTGTTAAACGTGTATTTGTGAGTAATCACTGATCAGAACTTGTAATAAATGGATATAATTTTTGGTGTTTTCATTAGTGCTCATAATTAATATCCTTTAACTGAAATTTAGTTCGAAAAATTATAACTTAAAACACATTGAAATATTGTTATTTTAATATGTAAATGTAACATTTTTCTCTCTTTCTTACCAGTCACTTTTATTTTTTATATTTTTAAGTAGCATTACCCATCCCTAAAAACATGGTGCTGTATTATTTTCAGGAATGGTCTGACCATAAACTTAAGTGGGATCCTCGAGAATACGGAGGCGTCCGACAGTTGTATGTCCCTGCTGAACAAATATGGTTACCAGATATTGTTTTATACAACAAGTAAGTTGGTTTAATTATATGTCCCTGTTGAACAAATATGGTTGTCAAATGTTGTTCTATACAAATAAGTTGATTTAATTATATGTCCCTGTTGAACAGATATGTTTGTCAGGTATTTTGCTATGCAAGTTAGTTGATTTAGTTACATGCCACTGTTGAAGAAATTTGGTTGCCAAGTATTGTTTTGTACAAGTAAGTTGGTTTAGTTATATGTTCTAGAATCAGTGTTGTTCCGCAAGACCTGAGAAGAAAAACTTTGATAAAAATTATAGAGAATAAATTGACATGCCTGAATGAATTCAAGTATAACACGGTCATAATTACTGCCTGACGAAGAATGTCTGCCTGAAACGTTGCACAAAATAAAACTGTGAAAATGTTTCATTTAGAGTTACTAGTTATATGTCCCTGTTGAACAGATATTGTTGTCATGTGTTGTATTCTACAACAAACTAGTTTGTTTCATAAAGAAAAATAATTAATGTAACTCAACATTATTTAAAACATTGCGCATGCTGTTGGTTAACAGGTAAACAGTGATTATTTAATATAATAGTGAGTGTTTAACGAAATATCTCAGTTCGGTGAAATGAAAATAAATCAAAACAACAGTTATTTACGTCCGTAACTTGCGTCGACTGCTCTAAGTGTCTAAGTAAAGCAACAATGTTATTTTACAAAAGGAAAACTGGTTTTAAAATTAAACGTTAGAAATTTCGTAGGAATGAATGAGACAGAAATAAGTTCATTTGTTCAGGCAATCTTTATACACACGATGGAGTAAACAGCTGGGTTAGAGATCTTTGTAATTGGAACACAGCTTTTCTTAATTATAAACTGAAGATAAGATGTATAACTTCCAGTTGGTTACATCTGCTGCCTAACCAAATAACGGTATTGACTGTCACTTTAATAACACATACACAACTGAAAGTGCAAAGCATGTTCGATAGTACCACGTATTGTTACGCAGCTGTAAAGTACGTTTGGGCCTCAGGGATAAGGAACATATATGATACCCTCTCTCTCAAAAAAAACACACACACAAGAAGAAAGAAACCTGGTATTTGGTTTACTTCAGATAGTTAAGGAAAACAGAAAATAAAATATTGTGTCTCTAAATTTAAAATTATAGAAGTGTTTTGCCAATTAGAATAAATAAATCAGCCACTTTTCGTTCTTATTATATGTTTAAAGATAACTTTAAAAATCAAAGGAATAAAAGAATGATAAAGTAGACAAAATATATAATATAATATAATATAATATAATATAATATAATATAATATAATATAATATAATATAATATAATATAATATAATATAATATAATAATATAATGTTTGTAAAGTACAAAATATTTTAACATTTTGTAAACAATGGGAAGAAAGGTGGTCAACGGTTTCATCAAGTAACTTCAATCTGATAATTCATTATTCTCGATGTAAATAAATTACGCGTTACAGAACACTATGGTTATATCATAATTCATCGAAACTCTAAAGAGAATACCTGGAAAGTGTTCCAGTCTTAAGGAACTCAGAATAAAGAGTAATTCATCATTGACTTAGATAATAGATTTGCAACACAGAATATTTTCTTCGTAACAAACTGAAAAGGGCAGTTGATGGGAATCTCTGCACATGCGCCTTTACCACCATGATGCCAAAGTAAAAGCTGAACTTGAACGATTTCAAGTAATTCTTTACAAAAAAAAAAGAAATAAAATTATAATTATTCTTCAGTTTTCGTTTAAAAATTTATATTTTGGGGGATGTGTAAACTTTCCAAATAATATTTTGCTATTTAAATGTGGATTAACTGATGGCAGTTATTTTAACGTGGTCCTCCACATTCCTGTCACTTCCACATTTCGTGAATATAACTAACACCAATCGTAATGTTTACGTATGGAAATTAGTAATTTTTTACACACCTCACACAAACTGAGAGTCTGGTTAGATTATTTGTTTGTTTAATTTCGAATTTCGCGCAAAGCTACACGAGAGCTATTTCCGCTAGCCGTCCCTAATTAAGCGGTGTAATACCAGAAGGAAGGCATCCACCACCAACTCTTGAGCTACTCGTTTACCAACGAATGGTAGGATTGGCCGACACATTATAACGCCCCCACGACTGAAAGGGTGAGGATGTTTGATGCGACGGGGATTTGAATTCGCGATCCTCAGATTGCGTGTCGAGCGCCTTCATCAACTGACCATGCTGGGCTGTCTGGTTAGAAGCTGTGACAAAACTTTCGATCTTGTGTCCTGTCTATGTTTGACCATTTAATCACTTTTCCTTGTTGTAAGTCATTTCTTGTATTGCTCGTATTTCATAAGGCTTGTTTGTATTCATACATGTTATTCATCAGTTAGACAATTCGTGTAATAAGTACTGTAGAGAACTAATAAAAATTTTGTATTTATATTTGGTTTAAATTTTGTCTTGAATGAAGATGACTTAAAACTGCCATTAGTCACATGCTCTTTAAACGTCACTTGTGGAGTTAGCATGAAACTGTCTTCTAATCTTATACGTTGAACCAAAATAACTAGTTCCTATTTTGCATTCAGAAGCATCAGCTATATGTCAAATAAACGCCACTATGCACCACACATAATACTCCAACGCTTTGGGATTATGTCCTGTAAATCACAGGACAAGGATAGGGTTAATATATCAGATATTTATATTAGTTTTATCAAATGAAATATACTAATAGTGTGCAGAAACAGGATGCAATAATAATCTTAAAAGTTATATTAGCTGTTTACTAACTTGTAACAAAAAACAACAACACCTAGTTAACACTGAAGTACAAATTAAGTGAGAAATTATATATATATATATATATATATATATGCCAAAATGAGCTACTACAATTACATCACTTAATAGACTGAGAAAGTTACGTCGTTATAAACGAGTATCGTAATATTTAGGTTGTAAGCAAATAATAAAACAATTGAGAAAACAATTTTATAATTAATATTGTGTGTTAGGTAAGATATTATGTCATACAGTACAGGGATTGGAAAATGTAGACAGTATAGTGATGGGTAGTAAAATTGTAAGATTCGCATACATTATGGTGTCTAATGTAACAATCAATAAGGGTTATAAATAAATAACTACTGTAACTTACATTAATTATTTAAATAAAGACAATCGGAGAATTTCTGTTCTCTATGTCCTGACCTATATATTGTTGTTGTGTTGTTTTCTAAATCTTCGATAACTGCAAGTTGAGGATCTATTCCTTCTTTTCGTAGAACCGAGATATAAGTTTTATGGCGTGCAGTTTGTTGGAAACTAATTCTTCCTTGTCTTTTGTCGCTTCTGTCTCCTCCAACCTTCTTGTTTTATTTACAGTCTTGGGTAGTGGTAACTTCATAGTACATATTCGTTTAGTTTGGTGCACATTTGTACACTTGTCTAAATCTTCATGCTGTACAACGTTCTTCTTGACCTCCCACCACCAACAACGCTGACAAAGAGTCCTTCTTATTATTTACCAATAGCGTCGACAGTTTCAGGTTTCACTGATCTGGGCCCACTTATGATAACAGTAGCATTGACAGTTTCAAGTTTCGTTGATTTCAGTTCGGTAATGATACCAGTAAGATCGACAGTTTCATGTTTCACTGGTTTGAGCCAAGTTATGATACCAGTATCATCAGCAGTTTCAGATTTCACTGGTTTAAGTCCAATAATTATGAAAGCAATTACTTTCTTTTTTCTGTCATTCTCTTCCTTGCTTTGTCAACTTTGCAAATTGCGTCCAAGAAAGTGATTGTCTGATATTGCTTTTATCCGATGGACTCAATCATTCTTAAGAACATCAACTTGCAAAAATGACATTTCGAACTTCCAGTCGCCCTTTGATCCGTTGGCTGTAGCATATTTGTAGTGTTTGCAGATATAAACACTAGTTTAATGTTCTGCAAATTGCCAGTGCTTTAATGTATTGGGCAGTTGTCTATGAGCAAAAGGATCTTGCATTGTCTGCATCTCTAGCTCCATATCCAATTGTCTCAGCTCAGCTTCAAACAGGTCAGATATCATACAAGCTTTTTTGTTGGCACTGTAAAGTTTTTGTTTGTTTTTATATATTTTTAAAACATCTAAGATATTTGACATTTCTACCACCATAAAGTGCTAAAACAAGAACTGTAATGCGATCTTTCGAAAGTTTAATAGCTACACGTTTCTCTCTCTTCAATTTTAAAGTTTTACAAAGGATTGACTAAAACAAAACTCGTCTGTCATCAGCATTAAACATATTTAACTTTTATAAATTTTAGACCAAACAGTTCTGATTCATTTCTCCGCTGTTTCAATTTTTAACTTCACCATACATCTTCCGAAGTAAATGTTGTGTCGAAATTTAGATCTAGAAGTCCAACTGTTGGAGCACACAGACTGTTTATAACCTAACAGTTCTGGTAGGTTTTTCATTCTCCACAATTAAAAGATGGCCACTCGCAGGGAAGTTCGCACTCTCTTTGTTGTTTGGACCATTTTTACCCCCAGTGGCACGTGGTATGTCTGCGGACTTATGCTGCTAGAAACCGGGTTTCGATACCCGTAGTGGACAGAGTACAGATGTAGCTTTGGGAATAATAACAAAACAAACAAAATGAACCATTTTTTCAGTGCTTGGCCAAAATCACTCCACTCGGTTTTTTGTAGAAATTTAAATTTCAAGCCACTTTGTTCAAGTTTATTGTTGATATCTGTCTTTCTAAATGGTGAATGTAATTGAATTTACCAAACTAACGTCATGGCAAACAACATCAATATCTCTCATGCTTTTACATTATCTTCCATAAATAACATATTTTTTACAAGTATTTATGGCTACACTACATTTTTTTTACAGATCTTGGAAACGTTTGTTAGGACATCACAACTCCTTTAACTGGATATTGCTCACTCCGTAACATCGAGCGTTATGCATGTAGCAATATGCGTATCATATGCAATTAGTGAATGGTATATGTGAAGAAATTATATGGTTTTGATGTGTTCTGAATATTGCGCAAAACTACACCACGGATATTTACGTTAGCTGTCCATAATTTAGCAGTAATGAACTAGAAGGAATGCAGCTAGTCAGCACCACCCACCATCAATTCTTGAGCTAGTCTTTTTAACCAACGAATAATGACGATGACCATTACATTATAACACACCGGACGAGCATGTTCGGCGTTGGGAATTCGAACCTGCCATCTGCAAATTATGAATTGAGCGCACTAACCAGGCCATAGCACCCCTCAGTGACATAGCGGTATGTCTGAGGACTCAGACCGCTAAAATCCAGGTTTTGATACCCATGGTGGGCAAAGCACAGAAATCCCATTGTGCAGCTTTGCACTTAATTCTAAACAAGCAAACCAGGCCATAACCACTATAGAAAATGATGCGATAATTCCAATGCTTATTTGTTTTTCGGAAACAATATATAAAATATAAAAATATTCAAATAGAATCATGATGTAGATAAAATTATTGTAGAGTTGATAATATGGTAAACTGATATTTAATAACAGATTCTGGAAAGGGGCGCACTTCGCCTTGGGGTAAAAAAGCTCAATGCTACCCCAGTCTATCAAGGCTCAATTCCATTGGGTATCACAAAAACATTTCCTGCAGTTTAAGTTTTGTATACATTACAAAAGTGGCAGTTAATCCCTCATCTTGGATAATGGATGATAAGATGCTATTGACTGACTTCCTCCTGGTTAGTATTTCAAAATTAGTTACAGCAACAAATAATTTAGAAACTTTGTCATAAAATACAAATACAGCTACATACGTAAATACATTTTTTGTATACAACAATATCCTATCTGGATAAAATTCAAACATATCTAGCTTTGATGCTTTTGTCCCCCATCAGCATAAAAATAGTTAAAAATTCACTTTTTTCTGCGTATTTTAGTGAGATATATTGCTGTACTTGGTCCCACAGTGATACAACAGAAAGCCTGAAGTCGTATAAAACTAAAAACCGATGATGATATTAGTGGTAATCACAGCCTACATTTCTCATCGTGTAACTTTGCTATAAGAAAATAAATAAACACTGACTATACTACCCTTTTATTAATCCTGAATGTTGGTACTTAAATAGTCTAACATGACCAGGAGCGTTATTATGTGACGGTTAATCTCACTATTCGTTGGTAAAACGAGTAGCCCAAAAGGTGGTAGTGGGTGGTTTTGACAAGCTGCATTCCCTCTAGTCTTACACTGCAAAATTAGGGACGGCTAGCACGGATAGCCCTCGTGTAGCTTTGCACGAAATTAAAAAAAAAATCCAAACGTATTTAAATACGTATTTAAAGATCAGGTCAGAACATTTCATTAGTTAGTTGTTCTCGTTCATAGTATTCAATGTTTAACCCTTTTTCTATTAAGTTCGAACTTACGTGAATTAAAATAATCTCTGACATTGGATATTAAGGTCAGTATTCAATGTAAGTACGACAAACAACCTTATAGGTGGAAGTTACGGTTAAGTTTATGAAAAACTCAAACCAGACTTACCCACGATACAGGCTATACTTTAATGATCGTGTCAGTTTTTGTATTTGAGCCATATCTTTTTACAGCAGGTGTCTGTGACTTGTTGGCGTTAAATTTCATCAATTATCAAAGAGAACACAGTCCATTTATTTTAAAATAACGTATTATAACAAGTAAAACACATATAAAAAGTTTTGTTATATTGTTGGTTATCGAAATTGTTTTCGTCAAAGCCCATACACGCTGGTTCGGTGACTTTAGAACACAATTTGACTAGAGAAACTATTTTTTCTGCTATGTTATTAAAATACAATCCGTGATCATTTCACTTTTAAACATCTCCACTATACGCTCTTTATGGCTAAACTCACAATCACGCCGTCTAAATTTATTTTTTGAAATACATTGCGATGTGTATTTATACAGCAAAAGAGATTTACAACATTCCATGCACTACTAAATAATACGATGTAATAATACTCAAGTAAATCAATGAAAAACACTCAGAAGGCTCTAGTAACACGATACTGAGTCGAGAGCCCTAACCACTTGGTCATGATGCAACAACAGGAAAATTACCAATTGATAAGTTCTAAACTATACAACGTATGATTCGTAAGCAGTTACCTAAACATACGTTTCATAAACTATCGCTTCTAAATATAATTAAATTTAACACTCGCACTATATAAACTATCCAAATAACAACACTCACGTTAAGTTGTTTGTTTTGAATTTCGCGCAAAGCTACTCGAGGGCTATCTGCGCTAGCCATCCCTAATTTAGCAGTGTAATACTAGAGGGAAGGCACCTAATCATCATCACCCACCGCCAACTCCTGGGCTACTCTTTTACCAACGAATAATAGGATTGACTGTCACATTATAACGCCCCACGGCTGAAAGGGCGAGCATTTTTGGTGCGACCGGGATTCGAACCCGCGACCCTCAGATTACTAGTCGAACGCCTTAACACACTTGGCCATGTCCGGCCCCCATGTTAACTTAAATTGATAGAGTCGAGTGTATCTAATAATGGATTGCAAACGTTAAATGTTTATTCAAGCACATTGCCTTGTTACAGTTTAGAATACAATAAAGAATGAGCGAGTTATATTGGATCGAACAGTTTATGATCATTTCATTGTTTTAACGGTAAGAGCTCATGAAAGTAAAAACAAAACAATAACTAAGGTTTATATTGTACTGTTTACTTCTCTTAGTGCCGATGGAAATTATGAGGTGACTATCATGACGAAAGCTATCGTCCATGATGACGGGAAAGTCGTCTGGAACCCACCAGCCATCTACAAAAGTTCTTGTCAGATAGATGTTCAGTACTTTCCATTCGATCGCCAAGAATGCCAAATGAAATTTGGGTCCTGGACTTACGACGGCTATCAGGTAACGTTTAGCTTGTTGTTAGGAGTAAAGCTACACAAAAAGCAGTCTGTGCTGTGATCTCCACTGGTATCGAAACCTAATTTTAGTCTTATAAAGTAGTCCTCAGACTTACCATCGAGTCACTGGGAGACATCAGGTAAGGACCGCATAAACATATAATAGCTCCTGGCAAATTAGATTTCTAATAGTTTGATTTGAGTGTAAAGTTTGAGCCAGTAACGGTCCCATCACAAATTTAGACCTCCTATTTGCGTGTAAAGATATGTTCTGTATCCTGTTAACAACAGTAACAAAGAAACACGTGGATGCGAAGGTGATTTACCTTTAAACGCTGTTGATTTTTGTTTTATTATTCTTTTATGTTTGTTCTATACATTAGCAATGAAATGTATCTCACTGATTAAGGATTCTTAAAACGAGAGTTAATAAAAGGTTTGATATAAATTTTAAAGATCGCAATTCATTTTTGGTGTTGTTGAGCTACATAAGGTGATATTGGTGTTCTACCCACCCCGTGTTTCGAAACCCGAATTTTAGCATAGTAAGCCTGCAGACTTACCGCTGAGCCACTTAGGGGCAGCCTGTTAGGATACTTTTTTTATAGCAAACAGTTGAATATAGAAGTTATGATATAAATTTCACAAAATTTCCATTTGGCTTTCATTTATCTACTTTCGTTAGAGACGTATTTTTATCCCCTGTGACAAAATCAGAATGCTCTTTGAAAGAAAATTCCGAAATCATAAGTAATGTGAAAGCCATTGATACTTCGTAAAATGATATATCTTTCTGTATAGCAAGAATACTGCTGTTTATACCGAATCTCTAAATTGTTGTTCAAGATTTATATAAACAATTGTTTTTTTAATTTCGCGCAAAGCTACTCAAGGGCTATCTGCGCTAGCCTTCCCTAATTTAGCAGTATAAGACTAGAGAGAAGGCAGCTAGTCATCACCACCCACCGCTAACTCTTGGGTTAGTCTTTTACTAACAAGTAGTGGGATTGACCGCAACATTATAACGCCCCCACGACTGAAAGGGCGAGCATATTTGGTGCGACCGGGATTCGAACCCGCGAAACTCGGATTACGAATCGAACGCCTTAACACACTTAGAGAAACGACAGCCATTATATATAATTAGCTTAGTGTGTTTTTTTCTTATAGCAAGGCCACATCGGGCTATCTGTTTAGCCCACCGAGGGGAATCGAACCCCTGAGTTTAGCGTTGTAAACCCGTAGACATACCGCTGTACTAGCGGGAGGCATATAATTAGCTTAATGCTAAACAATTTGCCAGTAATAGAGACTTGGAACCAGAGGACCAACTTTCTGATTCGACATGAATTGCTAGTTTGAAAAAAATATATATATGTAATATGTATAAAGTAAATGTTTTAAATTAAATTGACACAAGTTTCTTATGAGAGACTTTATTTCTGGTAAGTCTTTATATTCCACTTTTTCTTTTTAGGTTGACCTACGACATTTAAAAGAAACAGAAAATTCTAGTCTCGTACCTCTGGGTATAGACTTAAACGAATTCTACTTGAGTGTTGAATGGGATATTATGTCTGTTCCAGCCAAGCGTAGAGAGAAATACTATGCTTGTTGTAACGAACCTTACCCAGATATTACGTTCAACATCACACTGCGTCGCAAGACTCTATTCTACACGGTTAACTTGATCATTCCTTGTGTAGGTATAGCCTGTTTATCTATTGTTGTTTTTTACCTTCCTTCCGACAGTGGAGAAAAGATCACACTGTGTGTTTCTATTCTTCTTTCAATGATATTTTTCTTCTTGGTGCTTTCGGAAATAATACCTTCCACATCTTTAGCCTTGCCACTGCTCGGAAAATATCTTCTCTTTACAATGATCCTTCTAACCGGAACCGTATTATTAACCACTGTAGTTTTAAATGTCCATTTTAGATCTCCTTCTACCCATAACTTGAGACCATGGGTAAGAAAAGTATTCATTCGTACACTTCCGAAAATTTTATTAATGAGAGAGCCACAGTACAAGAATTACAGTGACACAGACAACAGACAAGACGATGATGGCATCAAGGATGGTCGCAGAAAAGATCGGACTTCTAGCGTTTCTGAAAGGCCAGGTTCTGGTCCAGGAAAAGAAGAAACCTCCCATCCTTTTCGTCTTTCTACTGCAGAGGAAATTATTATTCAAGAACTTGAATCGAGTCCAGGTTTCTTGGAAAGAAGGTTACCAGAAAGATTGGAAAAGACCATTCACAATGCCATGTTCATCGCTCAACATATTGACAATCAAGACGACTTTAATAGCGTAAGTTTGTATGTTTGTTTTGAATTTCGCTCAAAGCTACAAGAGGGCTATTTGTGCTAGCCATCCCTAGTTTAGCAGTGTAAGACTAGAAGAAAGATAGCTAGTCATCGCCACCCACCGTCAACTCTTGGGCTACTCTTTTACCAACCAATAGTGGGATTGATCGTCACATTATAACGCCCCCACGGCTGAAAGGGCGAGCATCTTTGGTGTGACGGGGATTCGAACCCGCGACACTCGGATTACGAGTAGAGTGTCTTAATAACATGGTCATGCTGGGCCAATAGCGTAGGAATGCTTGCTCAATTAAATTGGAAACAACTTTTATACAACAGTTCTTGGATAAACAAATAAGCTGTTGGCTTAAGAGACACATTCGTTAATAAAAATAATGAAGATATTCTATTCAATATACTTACCAATTATCCTCAGTTGTTTAATTGTGTTTTGAGTAATCTTTTTAACTTTTTGTTTAAAAATACACTAAGGTTCAGTGTTTCCCAAAGTGTGAACTGCAGCTCCACTGGGGGTCCATGAAACTTTTTTTCTGGAGAAGAGAGCACAAAAACGGACTAAACAAAAGATGCTAAATAAGTTTTAATTCTAGATAAACAACAAGCTGATAAAAATTATGTTAATTTATTAAATTAAAGGTTGCTTCGATTTATTTATTTATAGTTTATTTTGAATTTCGCGCAAAGCTACACGATGGCTATCTGCGCTAGCCGTCCCTAATTTAGCAGTGTAAGACTAGAGGGAAGGCAGCTAGTTATCACCACCCACCGCCAACTCTTGGGCTACTCTTTTACCACCGAATAGTGGGATTGACCGTAACATTATAACGTCCCTACGGCTCAGAGGACGAGCATGTTTGGTGAGACGGGGATTCGAACCCGCGACCTTTACATTACGAATCGAGTGCCCTAACCACCTGGCCATGTTGGGCCTTAATCATTATCAAATTTACCATTTGTATTCAACAAACCCTTCATCAGGAAGTTAATAAACTCATAACTTAATGCAGTGGTTACCATAGTCTTTTAGTCTGAAGCTCCGTTGATATGAATATAACAGTTTGAGGCTCCCCATCCTATAAACTTGTCTTAAATGTAATTTGTCACTTTCAAAAATTATTACTAATAAATCTTAATGAAATATATGAAGTACTTTTCTATTAAATTGTAATTTGTAATTTAATGTGGCCTCTCTTTTTTCTTATCAATTTGTTCTGTTTGAATTAAATTTGTGGACTGATGAGAAATTGAATAGACACTTAATTTTATGTGAGGTTATCTTATTTTATTTAAAATATGAAACAATCATTGGCCCTGAATTCCAGGTGGTCATGGCAATAGACTCTATTGCGGATTCGAATTCCCGTCACACCAAACATGCTTGTCCTTTCAACCGTGGGGGCGTTATAAGATTATGGTCAATCCCACTATTCGTTGGTAAAAGAGTAGCCCCATAGTTGGCGGTGAGTGGTGATGACTAATTGCCTTCTCTCTTGTCTTACACTGCTAAATTAGAGTTTTGAATTATCTCAGTTATACAATCCACAAAATGTATATTTAGTCAATCAAACAGAATAGACAAGCAATGGATAAATTGTAAATATCTTTGTTTAATTTTAAAAAAATTATACAAAGTCAGTCCTTCAAGATCAGTGCCTCTTATTATTTGTTTACGTTCCCTTAGCGTGGTCAATTCTAGTATAATCCAAATATCGTTGATGCAAGTAAACCTCAAAAGAAAAAGTGAGAGAGGATAAGTGTGTCTTCTTTGTTGTTAAAGCGTTTTAGAACTATGCTATGACTCTATGCAACAATACAGACGTTTCCTACTTGTTTCAGATAAAAGAAGATTGGAAGTACGTTGCTATGGTACTCGACCGCCTGTTCTTATGGCTCTTCTCAACTGCCTGTATTGCAGGCAGTGTCGGCATCCTTCTTCAGTCACCATTCCTCTACGACACAGAGAAACCTATTGACGTCAAACTCTCCAAAGTAGCTCAGATGCAAGAAATGCGTAATGATTGGCTTGAAATATAAATTTTCTAACAAAGAGAACCATATATCTCTTATGTGAGAATCTTTCAATGGTAAAATGGATAAACATAAACAGCAAGTCTTTTAATACTGTTTTATTAAGTTTCCTCAAATACTTCCATTTGGTCCAAGATCGATCATATGTGGCTTAGTTGTTAACGTGATGGGCTGCTGATCTTAGAGTTTGTGTTGCGAGACTTGGTACCGCCAAACACGCTCTATATGTTTATCTGTGAGTGTGTTATAGATTTAACAGTCAGTACTGTTATTCTGTTCAAAATTTCAAATAAAGATCTTGCAGCACGGGATACAGTTGGCTAGTTGCTTGAGTTTCTTCTGATTAGTAATGAATAATCAGGGGTTTTTGACCTGGCTATTTATTCTACTTATACATAAAGTATTTTTTAAATTTGTGCTAATTAAAAAACAACAACGAATAAACCTTAAATTATGTTTTCCCCCAATTTGTTTCAAGTGCATAATACCCACAGCAATACAAAATTTCTTAGCTGGAACATTTTAGTTCTGTGAAATGTGTTATTTTGTAACAGTAGGTCAAGGTTATGAATTGATAGTTGATTCTTGTTTCGTCTAAATTGGTGTTTCAACCTCTTGATAAATTTCAAAGTGTTAAAAGTTTTTATTGAAGTTCACACGTGTAATTTAAATTAACATCAAAATTCAGAGTTATTTCCTGTGTGTATGTGTTTTCTTACAGCAAAGCCACATCGGGCTATCTGCTAAGCACACCGAGGGGAAATCGAACACCTGATTTTAACGTTGTAAATCCATACACATGCTGCGGTACTAGCAGGAAGCGAGTTATTTTCTTTCTACGTGAATACTTAGTAATAACAAATAACGTAAACAAAATTAAAAAGTGTTTTAATTTATTTTGAAACCTTTCAAAAGGTAGGATACAGTTATTATTTTACTTATTTTTAACTTTTTTAACATTTTAAAAGTGTACAGGATGGAAATAAAAAGAATCATATTATAAAATTTATTTATGAAACTAGAATCTTGTTTCTCTCAAAATTGTGAGTGAAATGGATTTTACTGTGATTGGTTTACAAAATGTACAAGAATCATGTTATATTTCTGCTGTCTCGTTTTTATGTCTCTTACTTAATTAGTTTATACGAACTGATCAAGATTTAATGTAAGTAATTTATAGTGTAATTCGTATACCAAGCGTTTACAAGGAGACATTAAGTTACAAGTTTGTAACATCATGTTCTTTTCATATTGTCGAACAACAATAATTTGTTTTTAATTATCTTGTTTTTACTCATACAGTAATGTTACCATCACAGTGTTTATTGTTATCTTATTCGTGGTCTTACCATATTGTTGAACACAAACGGCAGTGATTTTTATTTTTATTCATGGTCTTATCATATTGTTGAACACAAACGACAGTGATTTTTATTTTCATTCATGGTCTTATCATATTGTTGAACACAAACGGCAGTGATTTTTATTTTTATTCATGGTCTTATCATATTGTTGAACACAAACGACAGTGATTTTTATTTTTATTCATGGTCTTATCATATTGTTGAACACAAACGACAGTGATTTTTATTTTTATTCATGGTCTTATCATATTGTTGAACACAAACGACAGTGATTTTTATTTTTATTCATGGTCTTATCATATTGTTGAACACAAACGGCAGTGATTTTGATTTTTATTCATGGTCTTATCATATTGCCAGAAAATAAAAACATTGATTATTATTATTCTATTCGGATTCTTAGCGTATTGTCGCATGACCAGGTGGTTCAGGCACTCGATTCGTAATCTGAGGGTCGCGGATTCGACTCCCCGTCACACCAAACATGCTCGCCCTTCCAGCTGTGGGAGCGTTATAATGTGACAGTTATTCCCACTATTCGTTGGCAAAAGAGTAGATCAAAAGTTGGCGATGAGTGGTAATGACTAGCTGCCTTCCATCTTGTCTTACCCTGCTAAATTAGTAACGGCTAGCGCAGATATCCCTCACGTAGCTTTGCGCGAAATTCAAACCATATTGTCGAAAGACATTATTGTTTTTTATCCTCAATTTTAGCAGAATGTCGTACTAAACAAAGACAGTGGGTGATTAGTATTCTCTTTTCAATGATCTTGTGAGATTGTTGAACAACATGGACAGTAGTTGCTATTCTATTACGCTATGGAACATAAATTTCTTCCTGAATAGTTTGTGTTATTTCTTAATTTCTTATGTTGTAAAAGTACAGAAAATGACCATTATTCCCTTCAAACTTTGCTTTTGTGTTCTGGATAATGAAATTTAGAAATTAAGGTATTTTATGTGTAAAAAGGGGCAAATTTGCACATTTTCATTTACATAAGGTCTGAATAAAATAACATATGAATCATGATTTACATGTATTTATACTCAAGTTATACAAACATGTTTAGAAGTGAGTAGTTTTTCGAGATTTGCGACTGTAATGTAAATTACTTTCACGTATCAGCCCCCAAATATAGTCTCCCGTCATGTTTTCGTTATACGCTCCTAGGTCATAAAGGCAAAGTTTGAAGAGAAAAATAAGTCTTTTCCATTTACTTTAGGTATAAGCAACTGGGAAATAACACTTTCTGCCCAGGAACAAGTAAAAATTGTGTTACATAGTGTTATTATTCGTGGTCTTTAGGATTATTTATAGTTGCAATCATTAAAAACGATCGATTATTGTTCCATAATTTCAAGACCCATCCGCCATTTTTATTGAACTTAAAAATGTTGAAACACAAATACAGGAGTGAGATGTTTTATTCATAACATTTATTAAAGAAATTCATTTTGTTTTACATACCTCGCGGAGCAGTTTAATCTATTACTGACTTGTAAAACAACAACGGCAGTAGTTTTTTCTGATTGATTGTTTTCCTTTTACAATTTTAAAAATCTCGGAGTAAAACCGTTCGGGTTAAAAAACACGTTGTTTTTTTTTGTTAATATTTCACTTATTTTAACTCGGAAAGAATTTATTTATTGTATAAATATATTTTACCTTTTAATTTTAAACTTTTGGAATAAATCGCATGTCAAAAGTAAACTAATGAACATTACTTTCACATTAAACGTTACTTCTCTTATTGAGACGTTGTAGGTTTTACCCCAGGCTCTTAACATGGTCATATAACGCTATTCAAGTGAACACTGGTTAAATGAACCATCACATTCGAAAAACAAATATATCTATAATATTTGTGCAAGTTTCACGATATAACCACAGCTTTCGATCACACAAAAAGTAACCCGTAACTAGCTTAAATTTCCTTCCGAATTGTTAAAACGAATGAAAGCAATATAAAAGTACTCAGTGATGGTGAGAAAACCCACTTTCAGAGAACAATATTTATGTAAAAACAGCTGGTTTGGGATAGGAAATTTTTTATGCAGAGGAGCTAACAACGTTTCGACCTTCTACGGTTATCGTCAGGTTCGCAAAGAAAGATAGAGGTAATTGACTTATAGCCGACCACATGTTTAAAGGGGGTTGTGTAACTGAGTGTAGGAATGTAGAGGGCGTGATTAGCAGTTTGATTATATTTATTAATATAGGTATAAAGGTGTTCCTTTGTATTGGTTTATTTTGGGCTTGAGTTGTTGTATAAGTAAGGTTTCTTTAATTTTGCCTTTGTTTATGTTTGTTTCTTTATTTAGTATTTGGGTGTTTTCTATGGTTATGTTGTGTTTATTTGATTTGCAGTGTTCGAAAACGTGTGAAGGTGACTTTTTGTGTTCTTTGAATCTGGTTTCCATGTTCCTACTTGCCACGACTTCTATATTGGAGAAACAAGTAGAAAAATGGAAACTACATTCAAACCACACGAAAAATCACCTTCAAACATTTTCGAACACTGCAAATCAAACAAACACAACATAACCATAGAAAACACCCAAATACTAAATGAAGAAACAAACATAAACAAACGCAAAATTAAAGAAGCCTTACTTATACAACAACTGAAGCCCAAAATAAACCAATACAAAAAAACACCTTTATACCTGTATTAATAAATATAATCAAACAATTAAGCACGCCCTCTACATTCTTACACTCAGTCACACAACCCTCTTTAAACATGTGGTCAGCTGTCGGTTAGTTACCTTTCTTTTTTTGTGAACCTGACGATGACCGAAGGTCTAAACGTTGTTCGCTCCTCTGCATACAATTTTTTTTTTCTCAACCCAAACCAGCCGTTTTTACAGATATATAAAAGTATGTCCAATTTATAATTACGTAGTGGATACAAAAAACGACTATTCTCGACGACTTTAACATCTCAAGTTTTATTGGACAATATCTATTTTTAAAGCTAATTTTTTAAGTTTCTTATATGTATTCTAAAGCACTTTTCGTTTTTTTTTTTCTTTGTAGCGTTATGTGCCTCGCGGATTGTTGAATATTTTAGTTATTCAGTTTGCTTGTAGGTGTCTCTGGTGTTTATGAAACTTCGTGACTATGTTTCCTCCATGAAATAAATATGTAAATTGTAATTGTTTTTTTTTACACAAAATAATATGGATGTGAATGATTTTAATATTTTTGTATCAAATTGGAAAACACTTACACCAAAATACACTCTTATCGGTTAGGTTATATATGTATATCTTTGGAATGTATTATGAGAAATGTACAACTGGCCATGTCACTCTTGTAAATTTTAAACAGTTGTAGATTTTCCGAACCCCTTCTTCCAACTCTTCAGGAAAAAATCTAGATTTTTTCCAGAAAATTATATTTTCTCGCAAATCTAATCATCTCCACTTTATCCTGAAGTCTGGTTATCAAGAATTTAAGTTCTGAGTTTTAAAAAGATGAACTCTCAAATTTCAATTTTTTCCAAGTTTGTGAATACGTTTTCAAATTTCTGTTGTTTTTTAACCTATTGTTTTTAAATTCACACTGAACTAACTGGTATCAGCTGCCAATTAAATGACCGTTTATGTAAAATATCAAGTTTTTAAACAGATTTATGCATAACTTCTAAATACCAGAAGTCAATTAAACAATATTTCGATGTATCAAAAATATATATATTATAAAGTTCGAAATTCTATAAAGACTGTTCATTTTACATTTTGAATTATTCTGGATTTATTCTTAGTCAAAAGTCATTATTTACCCCCAATTTCACACCAAAATGTAATTATTTTATTATATGAATGTGGTAAGGACCTGCAGCTGAATCACAGATAAAAATATAGATCAAAATCTTTAATTGAAATATCACAACACTTGACGAAAATACAGAGAAATACAATAAAAAGGAAAACGAGAAAATAAAATATTTTTGACTATTATGTCATGCTATATGTTCAACCATTCATTTTTCCTCTGACACAACAATACTGTAGTGACAAATATTATATTATTATACTATACTGTGGACAATTACATCACAACAACCAGCCTTCTTATAACTTGATACTATTAATCCAAACCTGATTTAATTGATATGATTTTGATCTTGCAAGACCTTTAAGATAAAACATAAAAGTTACATAGTCAAGAATCTTTTGAAAAGTTAACTTCAGATAGAATTTATGTATAACGTACAAAATGTTTTATTGTTCTGAAAAACAGTTATTACATTGTACTATCTGCCCTACTGACCACACATACCATGTGATTGTCCATTTCAGTATAAAGTCGATATTACAAATTATTTATTCACCCCTACATGAAACCTTCATCATAATCACACACACACATACATACATTAACCTGCTTGGTAAACGACTTGTAAAAAAAAAATATATATACCAGCAGGTGTTTCCTAGACTGCTATATAGATAACCATAAATATACACAACACCACCTCTTCTCTTTATATCAAATGGTAAGCAAGTTTAACAATAAATAAGCATTGATTTGAATAAAAGAATGTATCAATTATAGTTATACTTGTATCAAATGTTACAGTAACATTTATTAAGAATCTATGCTTAAACTTTGTGACAAAGTTAAAATTAATCTTAGAGAAGTTATTTTGATTAATTTGTAACATTCATAGTAACAAGAATGGCTATGGTTTCAAATTTATTATAAGTCAATCTTTTGCACAGAACAAAACGAATATTAAACACACAAATTTTAATTATGTAATACCTAGTCTTAATTTCAGGATGCCTGAAGTGTAACATGCTCTGAAACAACTGGAAACTCTAACCAATGTAATAAACAAATCCAGAAATCTGATGGGGCAACAAAACATCAATTGGCTTGAAACTGTCTGAGCTGCCAGTATTGTCACCTATTTCCATGTAAAACACCAAAAACAACGGTAATTTTTGAATACATTAAAAACTGCCTGTTACTTATTGGCCACATACTTACTCTTTGCCAACCATTTCACACGATACATTTGTAATAAAATACCCAGAGAAAATTAAGAAGACAGCTTCCACTGACGGTTTCTCTCAGTTTAAAGTATTGTTTATGCAATAATACCAACTAATATGCTACAGACTTACTTAATGTACATATTTTAACCCCCTTGTTACTACAGTGAATATCAGTGAATCTACACAAATCTCATTAACCTGTTCAATGCCGTAGACGAGATAAATCGTCCAAGCCGATCGGTAACACAGTGCCACAGACGAGTTAATTCGTTCTTAATAATACCTAACTTCAACGCTAGATGTCAGCACCATACATGCATTTGACCTACTTACAAATTGTTTCACTTTCGATCCAAAATGGCGTCACGAAAATAGTTACAAAATGAAGAAGCATTAGAGTTGTATTGTAGCAGCTGAAATACTTGGCAGTCAACAGGTTAAACCTAACATACCAAAACTCAAAAACTATAAAATAACATCATATGTATTTAGTTCATTTTGCAATTTCTACTAATCACTACATCTAGAAGTACAGATGTTCTGTTTTTGATATAAATAATTATAAGAAGTAAACAAGGTGGTTTCCATTCTTCACTTTAGCCATTTCAATGTAAATAACATGATACCCATAACTTAAATAACAAAAAGAGTGTACTATAGAGATATATAATTAAACTATTTAGGTAAATTATCATATGGTCTTAAGTAAACATACAAACAACAATGGGATGAAAGAAATAGTGTAAGATCCTTGGAAGGCACACTCCATAAAACTACATATATACTATAATCATTAGAACTATGACCAAAAATAAATCAGAAAGTGTTACAGCTGTGATAGACCATGAAACATACAGTTTCACTTTATTGTGGAATCCTCCTAAAACCTATAACTTTAAAAAATGGTATTCTTATAGTACAACTAACTTATCAATAAGACCTAACTGTCTTATGGTGCATCAAGTGAGTACATTCATTTGACAACACACTTAAATTAATACCCGGTTAATATACTGCAGCTCATGACTGTCCTCACTTTGAAACTACTGGATTTTATTTCTGAATTAAATTTTACGTGACTAGTACGCCAGTCATACGACTAGTCTCAATTATTAATTTAAAGAAACGTATCAAAATCAAAATTTCCTCAAACATCAAGTGAGCTACTCCTCGTGTCTCCACTGTGTAAACCTTTCACTTCCTCTTGGTATAAATCTTCTACCTTGTCAACTTCTATTGTATTCTTATTAAGCCACATGAACATAGTCATTCACATTTAACAACTGTCATGAAATAGTGATACAAAACATTACTCTATAATGGTAATAACTATAAGCCAGGTTAAAGTTTACTTACAAATTGATAAAAATCTTTAAAGACAAGCCATACAGTAACAGACATAATGTCTATTTTGAGCAAGGCTGCTTCCTTGATATATTAGTCTTAATTCTCCTGTACAAAAACTAGCAGTTCTTAAGAATAAACTAAAAACTTTTAAGTATATGCTGAAATACAGGCATTCAAGAGAATCATAAACTACACTGAAAATACTGATCGTCCAAAACCACTTTCCTGACATAAGCATTAAAGTAAATATGCAAGTCATTAATAGACTAATATATTACTTAGCTGTAACTTGTGTAAAAAATACTCCTTATAATATATAATTATAGAAACAAAAAATGCATTAGAGTGATGTGTATTTCTTTGCCAATTAGTAGATGTAAAAAACACATTTTTATAGTGCAATTCATTAAAAAATATCCATAAATGGTGAATTAGTGTAAATAGCAACTTCACTGGATAGTATTTAATGTTTGTTCACTTTTTTAAATCCACAGACTACAAACAATAATAACATATTTCAATATATAATAAGCTACCAAGTCTTAACACTGTCACATGTTGAAAAAAATGTTTGTGTCACTTCTGTTTCTTTGTCCCTAACATGTAAGCTTATCAGTAAATAAAAACCTGAAATGGTTCTTAATGATGTTGAATATTATAAGCAAGTAATCACAAATGCTACATCATTTCTTTGTCCATTTATACAACATTTGTTAATTTCATGTTAAGTTGCTCCAGAACAAAAAATATGGGACACGAGAAACAATATTCCAGAGCATCAAAAAACAAAAAGGTTCTGGAATGCTAAGCACTTATAAGTAATTCTGCAAAGTTTAACACAGTAACTCGCTTCAGTTGATATAACACAGGAAAAGAATGGGTTCATAAAACATTCAACATATATACATATATGTTTGTATGTATACACGTGTGTGTGTGTATTTATGTATATATATATATATATATTTATATAAAGCCAAGTTTGGCACACAGAGTGAACTGGAACACTGAGAATTTACTTACTGAACATTTATATTTTTCCCTTCTATAAATGGTTTAGAAAGAGGTTTTGGAAACTAAAATGACATGAAATGATGAAGTGACAAATTATTATCCTGATACAACTTAGACAGAAACATTATACTGAGCATAAACTGGCACTGAAGGTCTATTATACAAAATAAAACAGTGTGTGTAACAATATTTTCTATTCTAACAGTGGACTTTAACAACAACAAATAAAATATCAATACATTTTAAATCAAAACGAGGTTGGCCACAAAAACAATTCATAAAATAATGTTTAAAGTTACTACTACTATGCATCTTTTTCAGGTCCCATGACTTCCGGAAAGTCCAAAAGATGCTGGAAGTGGTGTAATTTTAGTACACAACCGAGATAAACGAGGCTCTAAACATAGTGAAATCTGATACAGTTCTTCATCATTCATTAAATGGTTTGGATCTAAAAAGTAGTTGGTCACCTGGAAAATAAGTAGAGATTTAAAGTTTTCACACAAAATAATTTTGTAATGAGCACTTTTATAATGTATTCTTAACAAAATTATTTATGATACAAACTTTTATTAATAGCAAAATAGTAAAAATCTATTTAGTTTTTAAAACACAATTTTCCACTTTATTCTGGTGTTTTAAGAAGAAACTGATTCACAAATTTAAAATATCTAAGTAACTGATTACTGTATGATTAATTTGATAAGATTATGTACATGTAAAAGGAACAAGCTCATTTGAAGTGATATGGCTCTTCATGTAAAACTTACACTCTTTTTCTTTTCAAGTTTTTGTTTTAAAAAAATTCTAAGTGTAAATGACAATACAGTTCTACTGAACAATACTTTCTGAATGCCTTTATTAATCTATCACATGAGAGATACATTCATCTCTTAATGCAATGGTTCCCAATCTAAATGACAGTTTTCTCTCAGTTTCTAACAATGCCCACAATGGAGGGTTATTCAAATAACCGTTAAAAAAAATGATTAAAAATCCATCCCATACAGAGCAATCACATATATATGTTTCACACACACAGACACACAGTGCATATACAAGTTCCATTTAACATCCAAGTGTAAACATAGGAGTGTACAATATTTTACAATTCTAAAATTAGAACAATTAAGAGATTTGTCTCATACTGATTAATAAAAACTAAATATAGTCTGTTTATTTTCATCATGTAAAGAATGACTAATTCCTACTTATAAAACACATCTTGAGGTTATACTTAAAGATATTTGATTTGGCTAGATAATTTCAACAATGAGAATTAACAGGAGAAAATATTTATTGTGGAATGGAGACAGAAATGGAAAAACTCTATAGTATGTGCATAATACTTAGATAGTTTAAATTTCATGTAGTAAGTACTGTTCAATGTTAGGCACAACCTCTGCATCATTAAAAGTTAAAAAATTACAGTCAAATTTTAAAGGTATGCATTTTTAAATATAAACAATATGTGCAAAAAAATAAAAATCATGATATTTTCAGATTGGTGAAAAGTATGATTTTTGCACAATTTTCCCAAACACTTTTCTTCTTCAATGCCGATAGTGCACAGCTATAGAATAGTGATGCTTTTGCTGGCAAAACTATGGTCATAATAAGTGGAATATTTATCAAACATATACTGTCTTCTTTTTCTTAAATTCTGAAAACGTTACTTTGCAGTAGTACTTGTGAAAATAACAAGTATTGAGATATTTTATAATCTCTTGTATTTTAATTTACATTTTACAAAAGAACATTTATTATTAGACAACCTGAACTGCACTTTAGTAAAGTTTATTGGTCAATGTCAAAGCATACTCTAACCATATTTGTAGTTTTTACAAGTTAAAACTTGTATATAACACACATGGTTGAGAGATGCAAGTTCATAAAGTTTATATAAGTATGAAAAATATATGTATCGTATACTTTCACCACAAGCTGCATGATCTTTAACACGGTTTTCACAGAAGAATCTTGTACTGTGCACAAAAATATTTCTTGGAAATGAAATATCCATAAACAAAAACAAAATACACATTTTCATGTAAGTTCAACACCAATACCTTTCAAATCACATACACTCCAGCCATGAAGCAGGGCACTGTCACATAAGTGTCTTTTGTTTTTTTTGAAACTGCTTGCGTTATCAACTGTCAACAACGTACAGAGACAACATGGACCAACCTACCCACTGTATTGGCATTGTTAAAATTTTAGTCAACAAGCAACCAGTTTATTTCAAGGCTCTTTTAAATTATCCCGAGCTCTTACGGTACTCTCCTCCAGGGTCTATATACACATAGGCTAGAAGCAACTGCACTGAAGCATTGGCATGGAAATGGTTTGGCTAAATTTCAGGATAATCTTACTGTGACTTTATAAGCTTTAAAGGAACTTACTTGCTTACATAACAAGTTTATTAGCACTAGTAGACTTCATGATAAACACTATCTCTTGTTTTTACTGCCATAAATTTTTACAACTGCCTTTGAAAATACTTCCATATTAAAGTTATGCAGATCAAAATCTTTCTTATTTCTCTTACTATTAGATGAATTAATTACTTTCCCCTAGTGCCAGACAACCTTATTTGTACCTTGGAGAACTGCTGTCAGGTAACTACAAAAACAATTTAAACTTGTTATTATATATAACTAACTAAACGTGGAAGTGTTAATGCATTTTTTAAGTTAACCTTCTTGTAAATGTCGAACAGAGCAGAATCAAACAGACAATTCTATTCTACTTGAAATTTTGCAATAGGGCACTAATTTATGTTATGATGCTGATTAGGAAAATGTGTTTCTGTACCTAGTTTTCATTTATTTTTCTGTGAATTTAAAGTTCTGTTTCCATCTAAAAAGGATTTGTGTGGGTGTGTGTGCATCTGCACATATACCAAAAGTTGGAGAGGAGAGTAAAAACTTAAATTTTTCACGTAAAAACGATAAAATAATGTAGTCATCTTGTTTACCCTCCTTTCATCTATCAACTATTCACAATGAGGAATACTGCTGAAACCCTCATTATTAAAATCTAAAGAAAAACAGAATTTAATAAACTAACCATATCATAATCATCAAATTCAAGCCTTCCTTTACCATCCCTCAAGGGTCCTACACATCTTAACATTTTGTTTACCCTTAATGTATTTAAATAAATACTTATTAATTTTTCCATTTGCAGCCAACTATTTTTCATACATCCTTTCTGATGTCCTAATTTTCTGTTTGACCAACTTTCCCGATCTTTTAAATATCCTACCATACCAGTCAATTTTAATTTCTTAAATTTGTAATGCATTTCTTCAATTTTATTTCATGTATCCTTTGCACACCAACCTGGTTTTTTTACTTGCAGCTATCCGTTTTCCTTTCTATAAGAAATATGTCAATCTAGAATATTTAAAAACTTTCCTCATTTGCTCTGTGTCTCCAAGTAACTCAGGTGCCCAATTCACAACAGATAATTCTTTTTGCATCACTTCAAAATTAGCTTTTTTGAAATTTATAACCAAAATATCATATATTCTTATCTCCATATTCAGCAAAACTTTGAATCTAAGAGATCAATGATCAATTGGTCCTTTTGATTTATGTCAATAAATGAATGGTCAATAAATTACTTAAATAAGCTGATTCATGATGTGCTAAAAACACATAGGTCCAAGAAGTCTTGATAAAACTGAAATAGAAACTCATATGACTTGCGTGCTTTTGAAAGGTGGACCTTTCTTCTTCAGGGGCAATCTGCCTGAAGAAAAAAGATCCACCTTTTGAAAGCACTTGGGTTATAAATGTTTCTATTTTAGTTAAATTTGCTGATGATATTAAGGTCTTGAGTGTTGCTGGGTGTGAAGAGAATGCTGCTGGATTTACAAAAATATAAAATGATTTAGATCTTTTAGTGAGTTGGGATAATAAGTGGTAGATTAGTTTTAATTATAATTAATGCAAGATACTGAATGTGGGTTACTATAATTTGGATGGGAGTAAACTTAACAGTGTCTTGATGTAATAGTTGATCAATATTTAAAGTCAAGTAATGTGGTGTTGTTAGTGGTAGAGTAAATATGATTTTAGATTTTATCCACAAAAATGTCAAATATAAGTCTGAAGAAGTTATAATTTCACTTTATAAGTCACTGGTTAGGCCACATTTGTCTTGGGCTCCTCACCTTAGGAATGACACTCAATGGTGCCCAAGATGGAAGGGTTGTCAAATGAGGAGAGATTAAGATTTCTGAAATTGTTTTCTCTTGAAAAAGGAAGAATGAAGAGGGTATCTGACTGAGGTATTTAAGATTGTAAAGGGAACTGATAGTGTTAACACATCACTTTTGTTTTCACATATGACAGCAAGAAGAGTGGAAATATATGGGACTCAAATACAAGTTTTGACAAAGTATGAGTGATCTACAGCTGAAACAGTTTTATTTTTCTAACAAGATGGTTGGGCTCTGAACCATCAGGTGTTATGGAGGCAGAAAATTTAAGTGAGTTTAAAAGTAAACCTGACAAGTATATTAATGATAAGGACCAGCTTTAAGATTTTAAAAAAAATTAATTTATTGAATAGTTTCAAGATGGGACAGCCAAAATGGACACACAGGCCCCTAAATTGTTTGTAAACATTATATTATTTGCTACTGTACTATTGATCAGAGTTGGTTCTGTATATATTTTTAACATTAGTTAACACACATTAACAATTTTTCTTTAACCCTTTCTTGTTTTTTCATGTATTATCACTGTCCTTTAAGACTTTAACCCTATCCACAGATATCATTTACTACACATGACTCAAAGTTTTGGTCTTACATTCAACATTTTAATAAGTTACCTTTTGTTTAGATTATATTAATTAGAACAGTGTAAAATATAAGCCAATAATCCATATTTGATAATATACAAATTTTGAGTTCTTCTACAAGGCAATATTTTAAAAATCCTGAATTTCCCCTTGTGTGATACCTGTGACATTTTTTTTTTTTAGTATGTCATCATTTCTACTTTATCCACAATCTCTCAAAAATTATGAAATTAAACATAAATTACTCTTTCTAAGCTTGCCATTGCTCAGATAAACCACGTTTATTATAGTTTTCAACTTTTTTCTTAAGTTACAGAGCTATCAAATAGAAAATCAGACCCCTCCTGTCACATATGCTCTTTCATTACTCGTTAATAGTTCTCCATTATGTTTAATTATATATTACCAATACGAACTCAAGGTTTCATCTATCAAATGATGTGTTGTATAATGTGCTCAGAACAGTTAAATGCCAATTTATCTCAGAGTACAAACAGCTTTCCTATGAGAAAGTTAACAGCAAGCTTGGATGAATTTGTAATGACTCTTGTCACACAGTGAAAAAGCCAGACAAATTTTGAGAGGCAAAGAAATTTGTCTACTTTTTGCATATTATTAGTTTACATTGTTTGGAACATTATTCCATTAAATAAAAATTATTAATTGCAATAATATAAGTAGTATAAAAATTAAGATTAACTCTCTCTGACAACCGAGAGCAAGAAAAAAACAAGAGAGATTTGATAAATATTTTATTTCTTGTTTATCATGTTCTTTGTATAATAATAAAGGCAAATAAATGTAAAAATAATGATAATTTTAGGTTAGTTAGGGCTAGATTAAGTAAAATAATAATATAACAAAAATGTTTCACGAGGCAACACAAAAGCTGCTTATACTAGTTATAGTAGCTTGTGGATAATGGAATTTAACAGCATACCATGAGCTGCATGTATCCTAAGTGATTTGCAGCTTACAATGGTACAGACATTAACTAGTCATGGTTTAAAGAGCTATAAAAAGGACAATAAATATGAACTTAGAGCTATTTTGGATAAATAAATGAAGTTTCTTATTACAATATGAAGTTATTTTAGAAATAAAAAAGGGATATTTAGATTTATTTTGATTTGCTTTTAGTAGTTATGAGTAAGGGTAGAGAAAATAGCAGATAAACTATTAAAGTTTACATTGAAAAAACGTTTGAAAAGTATTTAGGAGATCTGAGGATTATACAAACAAGTTTGTGTTTTTGAGATTAGGAAAAGTATTTTTAATTTTAACATTAAAATCACTTTGTACATAAACTATTCAAAACAACTACTCAATATATTCATGGAGAAATCTTTTATTTTATTAAAAAATACTTCACTAAAAAATAATTTTTTCTAAGTTAAAAACATAATACTGACAGAAATACTGTCACATTTTGTGAAAATATACATATTATACTGAAATATTAAATCTATAAAGACTAAATGAGTACAAAGAAGTCATGAGGTTGGTTATACAGAGAGAGTTAATTCATTGGTTAACTTTCATCAGTACACTTGGTGTCCACATGGACCATGACAATAAATATTTTTTAATATTTTTCATTGACCAGTTATATTTTTCTTTATTTTTATGCTATTGTCACTTTACCATCCTCTGACACAAAAATAATAATTTTTGTGAATAAAACGTTGCACAGACCCTAAGTAATATACAGATTTGGAACTCTGTATCTTCATCATGTATTGTGCGTACGGACTCACAGAGGTTATCCCTTGTGATAAACAGTGATTATATATTTAGATCTCTCCTGAAGTGAAGTAATGTGCATAACCTACTCCAGAATCCTCGTGCAATTCAGAAATGTGTCAAATCTGCCTTTGTAGATCTAGGATTTCTTGGCACAAGACAGCATGCTGGTCAAGGTGTTCCAGCAACAAAAAAATGATGTTATCTTTGTCCAAGAATCTGGGACAGGAAAGTCTGTCAAACCTGTACAGCATGTGGAAACCATGTCTGCACTGATCACTCCACACTCATCGTATGGTGTGATAAGGGTTTGTAAAATGACTGGTAAAAGATACGAAAAACACTTTATGTTCACTCTGAATAAGTTGTGCTTACATGTTGCCCAAAATCTGGCATTAGTTTAGCTTTGAAACAAAGTCTGATGTAGTTTGACCCCCTTGGGTCCATTTGGACCTGAAGCACATTTTCATACAATTTGATGTTTTGTATTACATGCTCGAGAAATCTGTTTCTTCATTCAAATTTTATTAGTTTTAATTGTGAGATGTCAAGTAAAGAAGAAGTGGCCCTACATTATCGAGATATATGTCAATGATGACAATGTTTTGTCTAAATATGAGAAAATAGATAAAAGTAAATTTCATATTTTGTAATAATAAGTCACATATTATATACCTATGGTACTCAGTCTTTCTTACAGTTTATCTGCACAATACTATGAGAAGCCAGTATGCTAACTTTTCAACACCTAAATCATAGCTTCAACATTATGATCATTAAATATATACAGGGTCTGTATAGACCACAGGTGTACTGAAAGGTGGCTATTTTAATTTATACTGATGAAGGTTAAACAAAGTACCAAACATTTACTTTCTTTAGTAATTTCAAATTAATGTTAGTGATAATATGAGGGCTGAAGCAATGTGTTCACTATAACATGCATGTTGATGCAATTATATTGTTTATGAAAGATAAAAATAAATCTTTACAACCATTATCTCATCTAATACATCTTTATTTTTAAAGCACAATTAGACAAAGCAGTGATGGAGTTTCCTGAGCTAGAAAAGTATGTTATAAGTTACATAAATCTTGTAAAAGTATTATAAGTATAGTAGCATGTGCATTATTAAAAGACAGAATAACTTTTGTTTTTTACGTACCCTAATATCATAAATTTCTCTTATTCCTAAGCAAAACAGAATTTTCTATTTCACATAGTTATAAGTTACTGGCTTTCATTTACAGACAACTGTAAAAAAAGTGTATTAAATTATTTATTTTTCTACTTATTCTCCTTAATTTTTAAAATTGTAATGTCACACAGTATTGCACACACAGTAAATAAAATGTAGTAGAATATACTTTTCATTATTTTTTGTATAACCCTGAACAATTATTCTTTGTAGGAATTTAGAACAGTAATTGGCATTTCAAGAAAAGAACAAAATCAATGAAATGGATCTAAATAAAAAAAGCAAGATGTGTTTAATGTAAAACAAATAGGAAAATTCTGTGAAGTTAAAGAATAAAAATATTTAAAGGCAAAAGTTATCTTTAAATAAATAAAGCGTAATTACAAATGTGTTTACGGATAGAAACAAAATAAATAAAACTGTCAACTTTTGTAAAGCTACTGATATGGTAGCAAAAAACACTGATCAATAAGAATCTGGCATACTCACCTTTGGATTCATTTCAATTTTGTATGGAGTCTGCTGGAAGTGTCTAATTTCTCGAATGACATGTGCAACCTGGAAGAAACGAATGAAAATACTGATGACTTATAAAATTTTATATTTAAGAAATTTTATTCACATACTAATTAATAACTAACAATGTCATAAGAGCATATAAAGCACTACAAGTAATGTTAATTTTGATATATTGTATATGCTTGTAGCTTATATAAGCATATACTGTTAACTTTTCCCTGGTACCATAATAACAACAATGCCTCCAGAACAAACTGACAACTTATAGTTATGAATAATTTACTTTCAGTGTAAAGAAATATATTCTTTTCTCAAATGTTCCACTATATCAAGAAAAAAGAAGTCTCAATAGATAAAACCATTCCTTACTTCTATTATAGAAGCTTGAAAATTTACAGCTACTGTTTCTCTATTCTTTTTATTTTTTGACAAGTTTATTATATTTTTACTAGCGAAAACAAAATACATATTTCAAAACCTTGAAGCAGATTTAGAAGTTTAAATATGCTGATAGGTTTGTTTTTTTATTCATGCACTAAAATTTTTTTCATGGATGTCAGTGGTTTGATTTTATCAAATGAAATATAAAGTTTTTAATGACAAATTATAAACGTTTTAATGCAACACAAAAATATTAATGCAAAGATCACAACAACAAATTAGACAAACTATAACATTGGTTTGAAGGTATTCTAAAGACAAAACAACTGAGATGGATATTAAAACTTTGATTAAAATAAAATACAGAATAATGTTTCAACCTTCTTACATCATCTTAAGGTTAACAAAGAGTCTTCAAAATACGCTTTTTACTTCAAGTGGGTTTCCCATCATCAGTTGCAAACTTTCTTTGTTAACCTGAAGATGACCTAAGAAGGTCAAAACATTGTTTTGTACTTTATTTTAATTAAAATTTTAATATTCATACCAACTATGAATAAATAAATACTACTTATTCTTTGTAGCATTGATTAAATGTGCAAAGTTTACACAATGCATGTAAAATGGATAAAAGCATATACTGTTAACTTTTCCCTGGTACCATAATAACAACAATGCCTCCAGATACCCTATTAAAGTGCATATACTTTAAGTTCAACCACTTAAAAGGTAAGCATGTTTTGTTACTTTCTGAGCATGAGACTTAAAAAGTGATATGTCATAATAGTAATTAAGAATTTTGTCCACACACTTAGTAAAAATGTAATATAAGACATATGGCAGCTGGACTGCATCAGGGAATGCACCCTGTATAATTATATACAGATAAATATTTAAAAGAAACACAAAAAAAGAATTTATATTACTATTTCATAAGCCCAATACCTTAACCCTATTATGGCTGGTGAGTACATCTCAGAAATTGAGTGCAAATGCATGTATTTCAAATCTAAATATTTAAGAAAAATTATATATATATAATTCTAATACCATTTGAACAAATTAACTCAAAAATATTTTATAACTTATATCTTGTCATTTTGTAACATCTATTTTATATGCTTTACCCCAGGAATGTTTAAGTGTATGTTTATGCTCAACTTTAAGAAGTCCTACCTGTAAAGAACCCACTTATTGATTTCTTTAATATTCTTTTACCATCCCAAAACATAGTAGATTTGTATTTACTATGAAACAATCATCTGTTGAAAATACTAAAAATACAGTTAGCATGTTTTGTTTTCTTTCTCTCAATTTTCCTTCTCAGTGTTACGTGTTATTATTGTACTTCTTCATTACCACTCTTTTTATGTTGTCACTGCAGCTGGTCTGAATAATCACCACTGAATAAACAATTTGAAAATATGTCACTGATAAATTTATATCAAGTTGAAACCATAAATAGCATTTTCTGATTGAAAATAAAGAAAACTATAATTATGTGACAAAAGGAAGTAATTTTAATGTTTTTTTCAAAACAGTTTATAGCATCATAAATTTTGAAAATTTGATACTTTAAAAAATATTAAAAAAGTAAATCAAATAAGAAATTCTTAAGCTTGCATTTACTTACTATATGAAAGTTGTAATAAGATTAATATAATTCTGTCAAGTAATTACATTGTGAAAAGGAAATATAAAAGGATATCATCAATATATCATCACTACAGAAAGAATTAGTATCTTGAAAAACAGAAATTCAGTTTTGAAGCATTACCATCCTCATCTTGGAAAAATTTAACAAGCCATCATCAGTGAAGTTTGGGGTTCCTTCTTCAATAAAGGAAAGATCTGTCAGATACATTCCTAGGTAAGGGATACAAGGAGGGTCACACCTGCAAAACATTATAAAATATCATCTATTTGCATAAAACAGCTTACTTGCTTTAATTAAAGATACTTAAAGGATTGCAAACACATCAGTTGTTAAAGTTAATGATTCAACATTCTCCAAACAGTACAACTCAAGTGATCTACCAACAAGTGTATCTGTAACATCAGTTTCCCTTTTACTTTTTGTCAGTCATAAATGTTTTTTCAACATTGAAAATTTTAAAATCTACTTTACTATATCAGCAGCTTAACAAATAAGAGTACACATTAGATGTTTGGAAAAGCCTCAAAATCAAGAAGGTTACCAAAGAGTCACAAACTTGACTTACTGAAACACTATCAGAAAGCACTTTCATGGAACATCGTTTGAGATATAAGAGTAACATCAAATTGCTCAAACTCACAATTATTATTATAAAAGAATCATGAAATGATGGAACTGGATCTAAATACGTTAAGAAATGTGCATCATTTATAGCTCATTACTGTCAAATTCTGAAAATGGTATTAAAAACACAACATTATTAAAGAACGTTTAGCATAATATGTAGATAACAGCCACAGTTGTCACCAGCATGAATACTTGGTTATACCAACAAATCATGTTCACTTGAGTGCTCCTAATGTAATGAACTCTGTTATTATGTTATAATCAATGTCCTACTTCTAGATAATAATTTTTAATATACTTATAAATTGAATGAAAAGAAAAAAAACAGAATTCTACCTCTTGTGGCATTTCTTGAATTTATTGGTCTTAAAGTTGTTTAAACATTAGATACAACATTTAATTGGTACATGAAAATAATTAAGCACAGGTATAGTACTGTTCCTTTAACCATATATAAAAATTACACGAGATATGTAATATACATAACATGAAAATATTTACCTGTGAAGTGCATCTCTCATGTTTCTAAATCTCCCATCAGCAGACACCAGTGTTTGTAGTTTATCCACAGTCTGTTTGGTCTTAAAGATTAGAAACACATTTTTTCAATTTTTCTTTCTAAAAACACTTTGGTAATCAGATGTCACCAAATTCACTTCATATCACTAGTTCATACAGGTTCCATTGTTATTATTGCTATTGTGGAAAGTCACCTTAATTACTATTTATATCAGTAATCAATTGTTCCAACACACCAAAATACTCACTAACATGGAAAAAAAATTACAAACATGATTATAACCAAAATGTTTCAAATCATTCTTGTAATTGTTAATAACTGACAGGCTTACTTCTGACTTGAAAAACAAGAGCACTTACTTAAAATGTTTCCATGTAAATAAGTTACTACCATATTTTTTAAAGTTGATTTCTCTCTAAATCTCTGTTTTCTTTATTTTATCACTTTTGTATTTTTCTACTTAATTTTAACCATTATTATGCAGAGAAAGTTAGTAACAATAAACATTATATGAAAATTAATCATTACATCCAACTAATAAACAAGAAGTTCCCTTCAACCTGCTCACAGTAAATTAGTAAATCAAAACTTAGCTTATAGTGCAAATTAGGAATGTCATGATCCAATATTAATTTTGTGTTGATTTTCATAACCAAACCACATTTCCATCAACAGATTATCACACAGTATTATGATGTTAAGTACATGTGTCACACATACTAGATACTGTATCACTGAGGCTTTTGGTTCTTTTTACTAGTTTGTAAACATAGAATTTTCCTTGGTATTAAAGACTGGGAGCCCTGGTGGTAAGGAGATTATAATATGTATAGTAATGCAGTTCAAATAAACATCACATTTACCTATTGTGTTGCCCATTATATGTCACAAATGATTACAAAAGTGACAGCAACAGGAATGGCAAGCATAATCCAAACAACTGTTTCAGTGGAGAATCAGGATTGTAAAGCTCTGTCTTACATCACCATATGCCACATTCTTTTATAGAGTCTGTGACAAAGTAACTAGTTTAACACTATACAATAACAAAGTTAATAGCTTGTGTCAGCAATGTATTTTTAATATTAATGGTTGCATTTACTATCCTACCTGAAAATATTCAAACTTAATCTGATTAAATAAATAACATGAGCCAGATATCAGCAATCTCACCAAAACTACTATTTATCCCATCTCAAGTGGAAATAAATTGCAAACATTTTGGGGAAAAAACAACAACAAACTTATCAAAGATAAGCATCAGTTAATGGATATTTGGAAATCCATCTCTAAGGAAATGGAGAAATCAAGGGAACTGTAGGATCCCAATGAACCACAGTCAGGACAATCACCACAAATGGAAGTAAAGAGGGTCCCATTACACTTCTAGGTCTAACAGGCCACAAAACTTACCAGATTACAATTAATTGAGAAGATGAGAAATAGATGGCAGAACTATTTCAAAGATGGATGTATACCCTGCCATTGTTGTCAGAAACATACAAAATATGACCTATCAGCAAAAGATAAAATCCTACAAACATGCCAAGAACTCCAATTTATGACATCACATATCAACAGCAAAACAAAATATATATCCACCAGGAGACAGAAAGCTAAGGCAAGCAAACAAGGAGGATACAAGATCTATCAATCCCATCACATAATAAAACAGTAAATCTCCCAGCCTGAGTCAGAAAAATCAGGAAGGAAGAAAAACTAAAATATCAGCCCCCTTCCACCAAAGAGGGAGGAGTAGACTTAAAGAAGACAAGTAAAAGCCTCACAATGTGACAAATACAAATAACTAATAGAAGAAAAGAAACAAATACAAATTATACCCAGGAGAAGCCAATGTAGTAGAGAAAAGGCCCAAGAAACAGAATCCAAATTCTTCCCAGGATTAATAAAAAAAGACAACTTCAGATACCCCAGTAGAAAACACCCAAGGTCAAATGAATGTCTCAGTAGATAAAAACATGGACATCTCCAAACAAAAGTACCCCCACCCATACCATAGAGAAACACTAAATAACAAAGAAAGAGTATGGGTAAGTCTCCACTTACCCTCTACTTAGTTGCCTTGCTGAGGACAGTAACACAGGAACTTATACCAGTAAATATCATGTCTAATTTACTTACATATATAGATTTTTTTTTTAACTATAACTACACTGAAATCCACAAAATGGTGTGAAAATCAAAATATATGATGGATCAACACACAACACTTGGTCAGAGAAAACTTTGACCACTGCTTAGTTGAGAAAAATTTATTACATTATCTAAGTGAGGTGCTGCATACAGTACCAGGACAGAGAACACATCGATAACAATGGAGTTGCTGTTTTGAATTAAGCACAAAGCTACACAATGGGCTATCTGTGCTCTGCCCACCACGGGTATTGAAACCCAGTTTTTAGCACTGCAAGTCCACAGACATGCTGCTAAACCACTGGGGGGCACAGTGGAGATCTTTGCAAATTATATATTGCCATTTAAGTGGGGTATAACAGACTGATGAACGCAAGACCAATGTTTAAATAGACAAAGCTGATGTCAAACAATAGCTATATTGTCAGTGGATGGCAAGTTTTGGAAATAAAAACTTCTTACAAACTGTGTATGAATGTAAGAATTCATGTATTGCCAAAGGGATTCAAATAATAAAAGGGTACCATATTTGTAACTTATATAATTATCTTTCTTTATTTTCTTCATTTCAAGCTTATAACTGTGTTTTATAACCTAGATATTTCAACTTGATCAACAACTCAAGTACAAAAAAAAAAACAGTTTTAAAATTATTTCTCATCTTTTATTATACTCTCTGGCTGTATTTGTTATTTTCTTTTTCATTTTTCATTTCAAAAAATTTTATGAGGAAGTCCATTTGAACTTAGAATTGTGTAAAGGAATGATTTGTCATTATGAGAAATTTTTTTGCTGCAAGATATTAAGTACGGTCAATGGGTATAGGAATTTTAAAGTATTTAAAAAAATATATTAGAATTAGTTTAATAAAAACAGAAACTATCTAATTTAAGCATTACTGTTTTTGAAACTTTCTCCCAGGTTTTCTTGAGTCGAAACACTGAACTATTCATAAAAGCAGCACAAATTTGGAGGACTCCATTAAAGTTGTGTAAACATCGACAGATGTCAGCCACAGCTGCCCATTTGTCAATAACTGCTACCCTTCTGGACATTTCTGGTGTTCTCATGATTTCTGAAACAACCAGTCGACTAACCTACATCACCACAAAAATAAACTTATGTTAATGAAAACACACTGATTGACTCTTAACTTATGCAATACCTCTAACATTTATTAACCAAAATAACACAACTAATATTTTCAGCAACAGACAAAATTCAGAGCT
The DNA here is from genome assembly GCF_004210375.1 of Tachypleus tridentatus. Taxonomy (NCBI): domain Eukaryota; kingdom Metazoa; phylum Arthropoda; class Merostomata; order Xiphosura; family Limulidae; genus Tachypleus; species Tachypleus tridentatus. Next base: position 38,568,293 of record NC_134837.1, on the reverse strand, counting down.
AAATGCCATTTTGAGATTTATTAGCATGTTAAAGCTACTGATGAAAAGCTACAGGTAATGCAAACAATAAAATATTTGAAATTTAAACATTTTATACACAGCTATATCAACCCATATTCAATTCATATGAAATAACTCTATCAGTTTCTGCAAATTAATCACTCTAAGAACTTTGGTAATAAATAAAAATGATATTGTTCAGTTCCAATGTTAAAAACTTACAAGTAACTTCCTGAAATGAGGTACAAGTTAAATGCTATCTTACATCATTGAATCTTCGAGTCATCAACAAAATATGGGGAGCTTTAGTAGCCTTCTCAGCTTTCATCCATGCCTGGCACAGAAATTCTCTGGAATTATTTGTTATTTCTATTACTATTTTGTACCATTCAAATGATATAGTAAGCCAGAGTTTAAAGCACTATAATCAAAACAAAAAACATGAAGTATCTTTATAACAATACTAACTGTTCAAGTTTGACTGCACCATAAAAATGTCAAGTTGTAATATTCAGTTAATGCACAATTATGTCATGAGTTGCAAAGTAACTCAATTTCAGGAATATATTGAAAATTGAACATTCTTTAACAATACACTCACCCTGCAAAAAAATTGCATTTGTGGTTTCAATTCAGAAATTTCGAAAAATATAAAAGCTATAACAAACACTAAAAATTAGTGGAACACAAACTCTTTCACATTATGACAAGTTCTTACAATAAAATATTTATATTTATGTCCCAATACCACTTTCTGATACTTTTATTAACAGTTCAAGTTTATTTTTTGGCAAACTAACATATTTATTTTAGTTGGAAATACAAGAACTGATCATCATAAGAATATTAAAAACATAACCACTAAATTATAGATGCTACAACTTTTGATAAAAGAAATATAAAACATTTTAAAGACTTTTTGGTGACTTAAGATTCTATACACATAAAAAAATATTTTCATTTTTAAGGTATTTTTGTTCACTTGTAGTTAAATGCAAAGCTACATAAAAGGCTACCTTGTGCTATGCCCACCATGGGTATCGAAACCTATCAACGTATATCCAGGGCAGGGAGGGAGGTCAAAAGAAAATGATTAAGAAATTTTATTAAACTTTAATTCTAGACAATACGAAACTTGTTTATTCTAATTTGGGTTTTAGCTCATTCAGTTGTGGATATGCATTTATTTAAAAACAAAAAGCAGTGAAAATATAAAGTTCAAACAAGTCTATCTCTAAACAGTGTTACTTCCTTCAAATACACTATTTTGTATTTTGGCATCCCCCTTTAGCATTTCATCAGTGATTCCTCTTTATTTTTCCATTTACGCATCTGTACCATGCATACTAAGTATACTTTTAGTGAAATGTATCATTTACATAATAAATTGGATAAAATATTTGATTTTTTTTTCTGATTTATTAAAGCTTTTTTATTTAGTTATTCCTTTAATAAAAACATGACCTGTAAGGAATTTCACTTGTGTATGAAGAAAATCTACTACTGAAAGGATTTAACCATTACTATGTAGTTAGTTCATTATTTGCATAAGTCCAAAACATTAAATATCTTATTGACATACTCAGCAGAGCAAGGTCATATGAATACATTATATATTTCATTATTCAAGGTTCATTAACCAGTTTCTTCGAAACAGTACTGAAAAATAAACAATATAAATAAAACTATCTATAATATATATATATATATATACATACATATATTTATATTACATCAAAATAGTTTTATAGTGGCTCAGCTTTCAGCTTGAGGACTTACATCTCTAAAAATTATACATCAATACCTGTAGTAGACACAGTTTAGATATTCTATTACATAGCTTTGTGCTTCATTTTGTTTGTTTGTTTTGAATTTCACGCAAAGCTACAAAAAGGCTATTTACACTAGCTGTCCCTAATTTAGTGGTGTAAGACTAGAGGGAAGGCAGCTAGTCATCATCACCCACTGTCTACTCTTGGGCTACTCTTTTACCAAAAGATAGTGGGATTAACCATCACATTATAATGCCCTCATGACTGAAATGGTAAGCACGTTTGGTGCGACAGGGATTCAAACCCACAACCCTCAGGTTACGAGTCGAATACCTTAAGCACCTGACCATGCCTGGCTGTTTGTGCTTCATAACAAACAAAATACATTAAAAGAACAGTAATGTTATAGCTAGCGTGTGTACTGACTATATGATTTACACATTCAAGTACAAAGCTGGTTTAACCCTTTTACAACAGTCTCAGTATAATATACGAGTTCATCTACACATTTCCACACGTTATGTAATGACACTATAACTTTTGATACAGCATGCGTATATTCACAAAATTTGGTAAACGTTTAGTAAAGATAACAGGTATTTTGTATACAAAAAAATAAAATTTTTTAATGAACTATTTTCACAAAAGATTTGTTTATGAAAATAAAGTCTGTTTCGTTACTAGTCTGAATGCAAAGTAATTTCATTGAAAAACTATTTTTCTTCCCAAAATATCTCTAAAACCTCCTAAGTACATTGCAAATGTTTGTTTTCAGTAAGACTTTATATTTTGCTATTTTCTATACTCTTAACTGTGTGAGGTCTGTCACTTAACCAATCTTGTAATCATCAAAAAGTAGGAAACAAATATACATTATGCTTTTTTCATGCTAGAATGACTACATATTACAACATGAAAATAAAACTGTTTAATCTAAGTGTTTGATTCAGTACATAAGCCATGTACCAGCAAAATAAAAAGACATGAGGTTCTTATTTTATATTCTAGCTTGTCAGTATTAGTAATTTGAGTACCTAATTTGTACAAAACTATGGACTTAGTATTTTGAAATCACAAACATCTAATCTTAAACAGTGTTGCATTCAATGTAACATAGCTCACTAACATCTATATTTAAATGTGTTCTTTTAATATTTACTTTTAAATTAAGAAATTAACTCATATATAATATTAGAGTCTGATTTATGATCTACAATTTGATTCAAAATTTATCAACATAAATTCATGAAATGGTAGTAGAATACAATTTTGAACGTAATTCAAGAAATGTGATGACATAAGCCTAAGAACCTCGACCCATTGCGAAAGGGTTAAACAAATAAAGACTTTTGTTTACTACTTTCAAAAACATTCAAATTTTATATATAAAATCAGCTAGCCAATGAATAAAAAAAATGTAAACAAATAATATTTTTAAGCTGTATATATCAAATGACATTCTCACAAGTGGAAAATACAATGGATTTTTAAAAGGACGCATTCCCCTTGAAAATAATAACAAATGTTTTGAAAAGTAACTCACTCGCTTCTGATGGCAACAAAGATTTGATGATCAAGATAGGTCATACCTTCCGCAAGTTCTAGAGCTGACAAACTCTCTACTGTTTCCTTACTCGGAGTCTGACCATGAAAAACATAAGTAAAATGTCCATTTAAAATCTAGCTAACAAACTAGGTTAGATAAACTAAATAAAGTAATTGGGTTCCATTATTACTAACAGTAAACAAACTGCACAACTTATGTTATTAACAAACATTGAAATACAAGACATCCTAGTTATCTTTGTTAACTTACATATCACAAAACATTCCTGTAATACTTCCCTTCTTATTTTGTGTGCTATGGTATCACAGCTATTACCTACTAATATGTGAAACTCAGTCAACAGATAAGTATATCATAAAACTGATCTTTCATAAATGACTAATTGAAAATGTTTTTCAACTAAGACATGTAATGTTGCAGCCCAGTTGACCTGATAGTATCTTGTATTGAGTAACAAGTTTATTCAGCAGCAGTGTTCATAATATAGTACAGATAATATGTTGTTATATACTCTTTTTACTATGAATCTATACTTGCAAATACTAAAAAGGAACGTGGTGAAATTTATCATCAGTTTTAGTATGATATAATATTAAAAAGACTATTCATCCCCAGCTTAGGTATTACAACAAAAAACACAGTAGAGTTTTAAAATTTCTTTTGAAAGAGATAGTTAATTACAAAAGGTTCTTACAATAAAACCTAAAATTCTATACTGTTCACATTTTACTAATAGTCAATTATTTATATTTTTTATATCTTTTAATCCAAAAAGGTCTAAAATATTTAAATTTCATTAGCTTAAAATGCTATAAAATTTCTTTTTGTCAATTGCCTATCCTTTTTTTTAAAGATTATCTACAGATAGTTTATAGAATACTAGATAATTTATGGATTAACAAAAATATTTCTCAAATGACTTACAAAATGGACTGAGTAATCTAGTTTAGGGTTAGAAATTAGTTACTAAGGCTTGCTCCATTTCTCGGCATCTTCCTTCTATCACTCTAGACCAACTTTTGGGTATTAAAACAAAGAACTAGGAATTTAAATACGATACACATATAAATTTGTTTTTCTCACCAAAGGTGGAGCCAAGAGCATATCTAGGTCCACTTTGGTTTTCTCTTGTTCTTCTGAGGTTATCATCTGTAATATCTGTGCAGCAGCCTTGTGCTCAGCTGGCAACAGGTTTGAATTGTGAATGAGTTCCTCAAGAAATTCTGTTGTTTGCTGTAGAAGTTTGGGATCATTTTCAAAATCCTGAGAAAGTAGAAAGGTATTCAATCTCTATGTATGTAACAATTATAACTGGTTTACTAGTAAATATACTTGAAAAGAGCTATTGATAAAATTCCAAAAATACTACAACTTAGTAAGACAACATGCTGGTGTTATGTTTGGAAACAAAATCAAATATGGAACATATTGAAATATCTGCAAAAAACAGTTTAGAAACAGAATTATAATTACAATGAATTTTAAGACATTAATAAACAAAATAGAGATTTAATTAATAAAACCAAACTATTCATTAAAAGATCTTTTTATGATGTGTGTACACACATTTATTTATATTTATTTGTGAGTGTGGTGTGTGTAAAATTTCAAAATAATTTTAACAATTATAGTTGAAGAAACAAAAATATCTAAATTTGTAAATTAAACATTGATAAGAGAAACAAGTACAGTATTTAAAGATAAAAATACAAGAAGGTAAGTTGACCAATCACATATAAATTCAAGATGATACAAAATAAAGATATTCAATGATCATAAAAATTATAAACAGTATTTAATTTCATCTTTTAATTATTTAGAGAAGAAAAACAGCATTTGGTGTCTACCTTTTTTAGTGCTGAATTTACCATAATATACATGTACATCTCTACTTGTAAATTACTCATCAAGAAATTTTTAGGTTCAACAACATGTATACAATTTTGAGAGCGTAGTATCTACTCAAGACAGGAAAACAAGAGTTATCAGAGACACAACACTACCATTACTGTAGCCATTTAGTTGAAAGCAACAGTTATTATTATAACTAATTTCAAACAAGAATGTTTATTTTTAATTTATAACACTTGAATAACCAAAGTTAGGTATATTCAATACTTTGTAAAGCTTATTTTGGTAGATAGATCTGTTCTCACCTACAGTTGAGACTGTGATAAAAAGTGCTCACAGTGATTTCGAATATAGTAGTATTTGAACTCAAGATATTCAGACTTGAAGATGAACATCTTAATTACTAGATAAAAACCCTACTTTCTTTATAATGTTCATGAGTCATAAAAAAGAAAAAGAAAATTCAAAAGCTTTAGGTGTAACACCTGTTCATAATCATAAGTTCACCTGAGAATGTTTAGATCCTAAAGTCAAAAAATATTTAAAGTCAAACTGTTACAATTATACATTACCTGAGAATGTTTAGATACCCAGTGTCTAAGAACATTTAGTACTCTCATAGTGGCAGCTGTACTGATCATGGACTCCCGTTTTTCTTTGGCATTCGGTATTTTCAGATCTGGTCCGACTGAGTATTTACATGAAAATAATAAATATGGCAATCTATCCAATTGTACATAATCCTTCACTGGCAATTAAATAAAAACACATAAACAATAAGTATAAAATGAAGTTCTTAGATACATTGTAAACATCATGTAATTTTCTATGTTCTGAATTCAACAAGTACTTTAAACACAACTTCATTATGATCCACAACAGCTACTCTGTTAGTTTCTTCATTTTAAATTTAAATAGGCACTTTCTTTGTAAAGCTTATTTTTGTACATAGATCTATTCTTATCTTCAGTTGAGATTATGACAAAGTGCTCATGGTGATTTGGTATATTATAGTATTCAAACTCAGGACAATAAGGTCCAGAGTTGAACATTTTAATTTCTAGATAAACATCCCATTGCCTTTATAATGGTTCATGGATTATGAGACAAAAAATAAGATTCCATAGTTTTAGATGTAATACTATCACAAATATCACTTTCTAATACAAGTGTTGAAAAGTATACTGAAAAAAGTTTGCTCTTAATTTAAAATATTAATACTTGCTCCAATTACAAATGAATAATCAGGATTAATATCTGATTGAGAAAGAAAGAGATGTATACTCAGCTTAGCACCATTAAGTTAGAGTTAATAATGTAAATTACAACTTTATAAAGTAATGTAATCATGCTTAACGTTTAAATAAAGTACTTAACATGGATTAACTATTATTATTTGAACCTGAAAAAACAATATCATTGAAATGGTAAAAATTACTATTTAGTACTACAGACATTCTAAATAAATTTCCTAAAAACTAAACTGTACATCTAAGAAAGTTTTAGTTATGAGAAAAAATAAAAATGACAAAAAATCGTTAAATTCACTAACAGGACAACGAAACGATGGAATAATCATAGTCACATAGAAAGCTGCATTTGTTTAGTATTTAGACATGCATTTATGTTAAGCAATATGTCAGAAAATGAATAAATATAATGCTTTTAACTTTTATCAAACCTCCCACTATCAGAAATGGAACCTTTGGAAGCAAAAGCTTTGGAATATACAGTTCAATAAAAATAAAAAAAAACATGAATATAGTTATCCATTCAGAACAGAAAAACTAAAAATGAACAAATGGAAGTTCATATACATGTTTACATATAATGCTGATAAGAAGTTAGTCTCACCTGCACTAGGAAGCCTACTACTTATTCGAGATCCAGGTTGTGACAAAGGGTCAGGAGGATTACTAGAGCCTGCTGTTGCTGCAGCAAAAGCAGCAGCTGCCGATGCCGTGCCGGACCTTGTGAAATATGTATGGTTACTAACCATTGTAGATCTGGAATCACCACATTGAAAAACTCTTACACGAACATACAAGTCACAACATCAAAACAAACTAGCAACTAAAAATCAATAACATTAATAAAACAATGAAACACAGAAAAACTGTCTTAAAAAATGCAAGTGAACATACGTGTAACCTCGAATAATTTGCTTAAGGACAAGCAGAAATTTTTTTTTCAGTAAAGCTATTTAACAAATACATGCATGAACAGACAACTCAAGCTGTTAACAATGAACCCAAATCAAAAATAACAATAAAAACTTAAATGTGTATAACAAAATGCTCAATGAAATACCAAATTCTTAAATCAATAAAACAGCTACAATTTATGTGCTTAGATACATATAAACAACCACAATGGACAAAATAAGAAAACAAATATCACAATAAAATAATTAGTTACTACATTAAATAATACAAACATGTGGACAATCAACTGAGGACATCAAATACAAGCTTTGAAAACAAGCAGCTACAATTACAATATTAAAATAAAACTTATATAAATTGACTTGTGGGGAATTTTGACAGTTCAAGTACTTCAAGATTCTCTCACTTTACAATTAAAATAGTTGTTCAATCTGTCCTTAAATAACAGTGATTGTAATTTCTGTACAGTAATCATTCATCCAAGTGATAATAGGCAATACTTTTTTCTGAGAATGTTATGGAGATTTTCCATGTAATTCTTATTAAGTTACTCCATATTTTTTTTACAAAATCATAAATTGAATCATTGAGATACCATATAACTAGTTAAGTAAATAAATTTTACCTACATTTTTTCACACAATTAATTTCTTATGCTTTCAAATATAACTACATAAGAATCCTGGATATTCCTGATATGCGTTAATGAGTTGAAACACAAAAGGATATACTCTGTTGTTTACAGATTTTTGTTCAAAGAAACAAACTGATTTATGATTGGAGTTACTACATTTAGTAGTAGTAGTTACTTCAAATATGCATTAAATTTAACATATTATCTTGAATCTAATAGTATTTAGGCTTTGTCTTTTATTTTTCATTAAAATAGTTTAAAGGTGATGATATGATAAAAATATTTATACAAGTATTGAACTACAAAATATTTAATTAGAAACCATAAAATTTTGAAAAGACAAACAAATAAAGTGCACACAGCCCTCATGATTCTCTCTTCTTCCTTAAGGATAACCATCCTAAAATTTCTAATAAAAATGAAAAACTATGGTTTCTATTTATATAAACTTATGTCTTGGATGGGCATATAGACAGTAGTTCTTATATTTCGTATAATACAAACACTGTCAATTGAGGTTCTTTGCTTTTTCTGTCAATTTTCTCATATATCTGATGACAGTCTGTACAGATAGTAAGCCAAGTACTTAAAAAACACCAACTGATGTCTAGCCTGAACTGTTAACAGACGATCTGTATTTGAATGAAAGACTTGTGTACACTTTTTATTATCTTGTTTGTTACCATGATCAAAACAGAAATACTGGACATATCATTAACCATGCAGTAACAGTGCCCATTTTTTAGAACCTGAATACAACCTTTGTATTACATTTCAGTCTTCCAAAGGCAGGAATGAAAATTACCATTACTATAAATAGAATTTATCCAACCAATATTCAGAGCCAAAAGCTCTAAGTTTAGAAATATATTATCATTTTTTTTAAAGTTTCTTGGATTACTGTATCTCACTGAAGGGGCAATAATGGTGTAGAGCCCCCGGGATAAATCGACCCATAATGCAGAGCCATCAGGATAAATCAACTCATCTGGAGTTCTGAATGAAATATAATCAACCATGACAAATAAATATGACAAAATGTTCAGGATGCTTAAAATATTATATGTGGACTCTGTTTCAGATGTATTATAAATATGAAGTTGTTTCAATATCTGCATTTTCCTTATTTATTAAAGCAAATCAACTGAAATTTTGGCAGCTACCCCTCTGAGAGAGAAAACCAAAAAATAAAATTTTAATAATTTATATATCTTTTTTGTTTTGTTGTAGTTTTCCTAACATTTACAGAAGTTGGACAAAAACAAGTGCCCCCCCTGAAGATACTGTTTATTTGTTGTATCTCTTATTATACGACAGAAAAATATGCAAAACTATACGTTCCTAGAATGCACTTTATAAGACCTGTTTAAATATGGTCTCAAATCCTAATTTTAACACTGGCTTTTGTAAACACCTGTACTTTTCATGATTTTAGTTATGTATTCTCATAAGAAGTGTTCTGCACCGGCTGTAGTTTCTTATTTATTCCTATTCCATTTAGCTGACAAAATGATCAAACAAGTTTCTCTGCAATTGTGGTGTCATTAGAAGATATTTTAAAAATAAGAGAACTGATGTTATAGAATGACCAGGTCAATCACCCCATATCAATCCAATTCAAAATTTATGAGCTGAGTTAAATTAATTAAGAAGAGATCACAAACCAAATATGGAGATAAATTTTTTTGAAGTCCTCAAAGAAGGATGGTAGTCAAATTGCTCAGGAGTATCTGCAGAAACACATTGAAAGCATGCCACGTTGATGTGAAGCAGTACTGACATCCAAGATAATGCTGACTAATTACTAGTTTGTGAAACTGGTTTATGTCATTTTGAGTTTAAGTTTTACATTTTATTATTGCAGAGAAACTTATTTGATCATTCTATAAGCTAACTAGAAGATCTAAGAAACTACAGCATGTGCATGACACTTTGTTAAGAATATAAAACTAAAACCATGAAAAGTTAAGATATTTGAGAAAACCAATGCTAAAATTAAGATTAAAGATCATATTTGAACAGAGCTCATCAAGTGCATTATAAAAACAGTTTTTTTACATATTTTTTTGCTATATAATAATACATGATTTAAAAACATTTTGACACTTTGTTTTGTCCACCTTTTCATCTTCTCTCTATTTACATATTATGATAAAAAAAAGTTTTATACAAATCATTGCAACAGATGTCTAAACACTATGACCAGAGACATGGTTGATAAAAAGTTTTACCTTCGAGTGGATGAGCGAGATGAAGTAATGACAACACCTGCCTTACTACTGTGTTGTGGAGAATCTGGAAACTGGAAACTACCTCTTGGACTAGACAAAATTGATGAATCTAGTTGAAAGCTGCCTCGAGGTGTCACAGATGGACTAGTGCTATCAGTGTCACTACTTCCTCTTTTCCCTACAGCTAAACATGGTATGATAATGTTGAACATGTTAACTCAAAAAGAGTTTCAGTTAATAAATTAGATTAGTCTAAAGAAAAGAGTAAGTAAACAGTGGAGGACTTGTTTTTCACTCTCATAGAAACTAATTTCATTAAATATACACTGAATTTAAAAAAACTACTTTTATTCTAACACTGATTTGCACAATTTTGATAAATTACTCTTCAAAGGATTTTGTTGTAATGCATTACTCTCTGATAATAGTTACTAACATTTTTTTCAGCCTGGAATTACCATATCGCATTATTCCAATAATCTCATACAAAAACTACCCGTATTCATGATTTGTTATAACAGGTACTAATGAAAATTTTCAAGTGAAAGAAGTGTTTAACACTCCTACGAAAAGTGGGGCCTAATAGCCCCCAGAGCAACTTGAAAGGTTATTAATATTAGGCTAATAATTTTGTATTTAAATGAAATTGCCATTTAAATCCATTAATGAATGGATTAACGAGATTCCCACTGTCCCTATCTACTATCTAGTGAAACCACAGCCAGGGGAATGGGCTTGGAGAAATCAGGACTAGAAACGTCTTTTCGTAGGAGTGTTAATGATTAAAAAGATAAAATTTTTTGCATAATATTTCTAAAATAAATACTTATACAATACAAACTGTATATGGGATTAATTTATTTATCAGTACATTATAATATTTATATTTCAGTTTCAGTATAAGCTTATTTTCCTACTTATATACCAGTAATTACCATTTATGAAAAAAAAACAACACTCATCCATGAAAGATGTTAACAACACACATTAAAATAATTTCAGATAGCATTGAAATAGCTTAACAGTAATTAAAGCTAAAGGTTAATAAAAAATTACAGCAAAAAATACATATAGGGGGTAACTGATCTCAGAATGGCAGAGAAAATAATTACTCAATACCTTGCTGCGGAAAGACATAAGAAACCAACATTTTCCCTATTACCATAGATTCCAGTTAAAATCCATAAAGTGAAATTAAAATTAAATAGTTATATATCAAGTCCTTAATTCTCTTTATGTAGAGCAATACCTTGTATATTAACACATTAACATTTTGTTTGAATACTAACTGAATGCCTAAATTTTTGTTTTATCAAGAATGAAAGTTTTTAAACATCTTGTGTACATTATTCCTAATTTCTAATCCCAAATCTTAGCTTTATGAAGTGTTCAAGTCAAATGCCTCCTTTTTCTTAAATACCTCCCTACTTTTGTCGAACATATTTTCATTTTAACACAATCCACTTTTATAATCATTTATCATATTATCAATTATCATATAATAGATTTAATGTACATACAAATGTTCGTGTATGTGTACAATAATTATCTATTCTTCTACAATAACAAATCACTTGAAATTAATTTAGTGATCACTAATTCTGTACTATAATTTTTGGATAACTTACTTAAATTTTAAAATCTATGGATATTTTAATCATAAAGCTCAGATCCTAGAAACTGATGAGATCAATGTTTACAGAATAAATATTATATATTGGTGATGCCACCCTAACCACCAGTTCATATATTTGATTGAAAATCCTTTTATTTTACAAGCAATACACATAAATGAAATAAAACATTCATATATAATTTTAAAATATGTTATACAAAAAAATATTTTTGTTATAAATAAAAAATACTTGCATGTTGTTTATGTACGCATTTGATGTCACATACAATACTCATATAGATATATAGAATAATCTTACATTGCTATTTAGGCTACTGAGGCCAATTTAAAGAGCTGAAACCGACATGACTAACACAATTTTTATTTAACAGTTGCCATTTCAAGCAGATTAACAGTCAATCTTTTATACATTATACTGTTATTACATAAATGTAATTAGTATAAAAATAAACAAACAACAAAACATAATACAGAAACACTAACAATTCCATTATAAACTAAACACAAACCTTTAACTACAACAAAACATACATTCTGTTTAACAACAATGTTCATTATTTAAACACATGCCTTGGAGAGAGAGTAGCATTAGCATTCCCTTTTCAATGCTATTTTTTGTACTTATGTTTTGTACTTATTCTACTATAGCTCTTTTCTTACATTGTACACACTATACATTTAGTACAAAGCTACCGCTAAAGGTACCACCCCGTAATTCACTAACACAACTGGAAGAGTTAACCACGTAATCAGTCTCTATATGAACATCAAACACATTGATTAGTGTCATGTAAACTCACCAATTATTCAATGTTACAATTTAATCAAAATTAATGTTTCTAAATATTACTCCTTTCAGTTACTCCAATAATTGATAAACTGAAATTATAATTAAATCAACTGTTACAAAAAATACCAAATTAAAATAAGAGTTTCCGGGGGGTGGGTGTTATTCAAGAGCTTCTAGTTTGTTTCAATAGCTGCCAAACATGGCAACCTTGTCTTTGTCATGGAAAAACTTCTAGAGGTATATGCAACTGTCACTAAATTTCAGCTTCTGACTGAAGGCAACGGGTTGGTAGCATCTGCTAGCAACATTTCCTTTTTGCTTGTATATATATATATATATCATGATTTGGGGAGCAGGGTAATAACTGATTAATCAAACATAACCGATTAATGAGGCTGTTAACTGATCGATTAGCAAGTACCACTAATTACCCAGCTCTATTCCCTATAATAATCTGAATTATCTTCAAGTTCTGAGGTAGACAAACAAACTTCTGTCCAAAGTCCTACTGACAAGCAAGAGCAATTTTTGAAATACTTTCTAATCACTGTAATTAGACACTGTAAAACTAAGGTCATAACAATGGAAAAAAATAAATGTTTGTGAAATAAATATAGTTTTTTTATCATACCATTGTCCATATTATAAAACTATAAACTCAAAAGGGAAATATAAAGTAAAATGTGTTGAAATACAGATGTGATTATGCAGTTTAAGTCTATGACTTTTAAACTGGAGATTGAAAACAAGTTTCAATTATTCAGCTAAACATGTTTAAAAAGATATTCTTAAATATTTTTATCACAGCTTCCACTGATTTGACTACAACTTGAAAGATAGTTGTCTATTCTATATATCAATCAACATTTCCAGTTTCAAAGTAATATAAGAATTGAGTTAAAAATGTTTAACTACACAAGTTAAAAACATGATGGCACGTCAAATACTGATATTTATTCTTTCGTGTCTGTACATTTCACATAATACAGCATATTAAATAAGAGTGCAAGAAATAAAAATCATCTAAATACAACTTGTTTACCTACCTCCTCTAATTCTCAGATAGCTTATAACATTGGGGGCTGATTGGCTGGGATGTACAGGTGGATGAAGTGGCCGTGGTGACTTTTCAGACTGGAAGCGAGTAGTAAAGGAGGGTAAACCTGAAGAGGTTAAAGAAGACAAATGACTAGAGGGTGGCGGAGTCTGAGGTGGGGTACCTTCTGGTGTTTTTGTTGTGCTTTCTTCAGAAGGGAGGCGGTGTGGTGCAGACTTTCTGAAGTAATATTGAACCAACAAAATAATATTAAACAAAATGAAGATAATACACAGTTGCATTACACATAACACATACTCGTTAAACCATGAAAAAAAGCATTTTTTTTAATCAGGTTATTACCTGACTGGACTAGGTTTTGGTGAATCAGAGCCTGCACGTGCCAGAGTGTTAATGACACTGCTTAAATTTACTGAAATGTTAGCAGTTGTTGTTTCATATGGTAATTTATCAGATGGCTGCAACGTTTTTGCACTAGATCCAGGAACTGTTAATCGTGATATCCCTGCACTTTCTTCACCTTTCTGACCTTTAGCTTGTACCATTTGGCTTCCACCTAAAGAAGTAGGAGACGGTTCTGGAGTAGGAGGTGGGGGAACTGGTACTGACAAGGATTCAGGGCTTGGTGACAAAGGTGACGTCTCTCGAATCCGTTTCAAACTCTGTTCTTTTTGTTCCTCCTCAACTGTGACAGTGAAAATTGAAACTTTTGTTAAAATCACATTTTCCTTACTTTCCTTATTAATGAAATAAAAAAAGAACAAAATGAACAACTTATTATTTCAGAGAAGTATTTTTTCTTTAATAATGAGATAAATAACAACAAATACCTTGAATTTACACTTTCTGATACCTCATTAGAATGCTCCACAAACAATTTAAAGATAATTTTCCAATGTAAATACAATACACTTAAAAATATAGAAACAGAAATGTGCTACAACACTTTTGTCATTATACTGTAACTAATTTTCTTAGATGTACAAAAAAATAATAATAATTATTATGTTTACAGCATACTGATATAACCAAAGAAAATGCAATATTACAAGATACATGAAAATTTACTGTGAAATTTCTACTGGTTTAATATTATAAAATGTGACGACAGAGTTTGCAAAATCCAAAGTTGGAGTAGTTCGTAGCACATTTATACAAATCAAATAATTTTCCAAAAACATATGATGTTACAGTATCACTGTACATACTGACTGACTGGTAGAAAAGGTACTAGCCCACATGTAATTTTTTTGTTAGACTCTTGTACACTTTACAACTTTATCATATCAACTTCAGCATACATAGTCAAATTATATTATTTTAAATTAGTCATATCACTTAAAACATTTTAACGAATTTCAAAAACATTAAGCACAAATCATCCCAAAGTACTGGGCTCAAAGCAATAGCCTAATTTGCTTCATCATAAGGCTAGTTATGATGATGGAACACTATATTTGAAGAAGAGCAAAACTGTTGAATGTCATGAGCTATGAATATGTTGACATTAAATTATCTCATATTATTTAATTGATATACATGCTTAGGGAAAAAAAATCTTGCCAACTCTTAGAACAAAGTGCTGTTTTAGGTAAATGTGCTGAAGAAAAAATAAAACATGATTATTGATAAAATTTTATTATAAAATAGCCATTTTTTTAAAACCATTTTTGCTGCTGTGGTTTGCTAGATAGATCACTTTTGTAGTTGTAAAACTTGAAAAGTATAAACTATAAGAAATGGAAAAAACAGAAAATAGTGTTTTAAGAATTAGTAATAAAATAATTTTACAATGATTTTAGTATGGTGTCCATGTTTTTGGTTATTTTACACAATAAAAATAAAAAGACTGATTTATTAATAAATTAAAATATAGAAGTGATAAAGAGAAAAACTATTATGTAACAGCCTAACAATCCATCAGTATGTCCATTTGGCATAATTTTAATTTTGTAAAATTCTGTTAAAGTTATGATATAGAAAACAAAATATGCCCATAAAATTTGTTTAAAAAGTAGGACAGTAATAATTTATATTGAATTCCAAATCTGTTTGTTTCTGTAAATTAATGTACCATAACAAGTGCTGTAGAAATACTATTGTCTAGCTTTTCAAGTTTTAAAGTAAAAAGTTATAAACAGTACAAAAATACTGAAAAAACAATTCTTGTAACCCACCAAAAAGTGGAAATTTTCAATATCTAGTTTAAATAATATTTTTAAAAGAAAACAATTAAGATGTAAGCAAATTTTAAAACTACCTAGTCTCTTATCACATTCGTTCCACTTTTTTCCCTCAAAAGCTGTGACAAGTTATATTCTGACTATAAAAGTAACCATTAAAAAACATCAATCCAATTTTGCACACTTGTAAAATACATACACTTTCTGTAGCTTAGACGCCAATGTTGTTGACTTTTGGCTGCTTGTAGCTGTTGAGCCTGATGAATGTGCATCAAAGCATCAGTTCCTGCAATGCTTTGCTCTCGGTCACGGGTTTCACTAATATCTGAGATCATGCTACTTGTACTAATACGCCTAGTGTAATCATAGTCAGGATAAAGCATTCCTAAGTCAGCCTGCCCATCTGTCTGCATTCCAGATAGAACTTCCAAGGATCTGAGAACGAAAAAAAACTGTAAATTTAAGATTTGACATAGATATATGGAGCAAATTACATTCACTAGGTTTGCATATGTTACACTCCACACAGTTCAGTGTCTTTATATAAGCATTCAAGACCAGTGAATTATGACATGCAATTTATTTTTCTCAAAACAGTAATACTTGCTTTAGTTGGGTTGTTTATTTGTTTTGTTTTCCAAAAACCTGTCTTGAGAAAAATCAAGTAACATTTTCATTAAACCTAACAATATTTTCATATTTAAGTAGATAAATTTTACATAAAATATTACAAATGCACACATACACAAAAAAATTTAGTCTATATTAAAAAAGAAAAAGAGTAATGAAACTTCTAATAAGTAATCAAAAACCTTTATTTCTAACACACAACAATTTGGATAGAAGAAAATATTTGAGACTTTTACCCTGAAGAATCCAAAAGTGATGATCCAAGGGCACTCAACTGGAATTCTGGACTGTAATGAACCTTTTTGAGAGCTTCTAGGACAGTAACGGCATCAGTGAACACCCGGTACGTGAGAAGGAATGTATTTAGAAAATCTATGCTCAAAAACCGCAAGTCAGTCAATCTCTCAAACAATCGTTCAGGACTAGCATAACGTATCTATAAGGACAGATATTGCATTTCAAGTAAAATGTCATTAACAGCCCAAAAGGTACATTGATAGTCTCTGTTATTATAAGAGAGCTGCAGAACAGTATTACTAGAATAATTCCAGGTTTGTATTAAACCTAATTCTGAAGTGGCACCTTAGTTAATAAGTGAAAAACTGAAATAATTTGAATCTGGAATTTCAAATGCTAAGAAGAAACTCATTAGCCACACTAGAATCAAAGACTGAATAATAAAAGTAATGTTAATGAATTACGGGAAATTAAATATCATTGAGAAGAACTGTAGCATCAAAGTTGGCATGTTATAACAGAATTCAAAATCAAGAAATAGAAGATGTCAAATGAATTATAGATTTTATTATACACAAACCTGAGGAACTTTGCAGGAGTTAAGTGTGCGACTAAATCGGATATCCACGTCATCTTTGTAGAGCCTTGGATCATTCCTATTAATTAACACAGGATCTCATATAAATTGATTTTATAACTTTTATACACTTATCTATACTGGTGGAAAATATGCTTCATCCTTCATATTTCATATATCAAGCACAGTAATGTCGTGTTTAGATGAAAAGCAGAGACAATATAATAGTTAAAACTAAAAGCACCTAGAGATCAGTTTCATTCAACAATAGTTTAAGGGATATAGTAAAGACCTTAACAGTTTCTTAAAACTTCAAGATTCAAACTGCTATTTAAAATCCACTCCAACTTTTCTTAAAGCAGAACTTAAAACAGTTATGATAAATGCATAGTTTTGCATCTTAAAAAAAATAGTAAAGAACAAACAATATGCTTCATTAACAGCTATAAATTAATTTAACTTCACAGGAAACAAGTATCTGGGTTCTATACATTTGTGAAGGCAGAATAAATAATTTACAAGATTTAATAAAAATCTGACATTATTAATAAAAATAAACTTTATTTAAACTTGTGACTTTTCAACAAATTTTATAAATACAGTAAGACTATTCAAATCACCTTTGAAAAATTATTTTTAAGTATAATGACCAATATTAAATAAATAAACTGTAATTTTGTTACAATAATGCTGGTAAGTAAACTCTAATATTACTTTTTTTTCTAAATAGTCCTATTCATAAAATTTTGTCACATTGAATAAGACATAATAAACTGGAGAGATACTCAGTACAGCACATACAAGTTGGTCATATTCAACTAAAATATGGAAATGTGTCCATACATAATAAACTGGAGGAACACTTAGTAGGGCACAAGCAGGTTAGTCATATTCAACTAAACATCTATTGTTATCAACAGACATTGACCACTTTTAGCAGAACACTGTGGAATAATATACTACATATATCCACCAACTTTCATCAAACTCTAATCCTTTTTGACTGTTATAAAGAAATAACATGAAACTGGTCCCTATATTATTTTTTTCTTGTGGCCTTTGCCTT
Organism: Tachypleus tridentatus; assembly: GCF_004210375.1. Lineage (NCBI taxonomy): Eukaryota > Metazoa > Arthropoda > Merostomata > Xiphosura > Limulidae > Tachypleus > Tachypleus tridentatus. The sequence goes on along the minus strand of NC_134837.1, from coordinate 38,549,897 downwards.
TGCAAAACTCATTATTTCTAAGTTATATCATAGTCTAAATGTATATCAACTTTTACCCAAATCCATTTAGCTATTTTAGGAAAATCTTGCTGACAAACACATACACAAACAAGTTAAAACATAACCCCTATCACCTTCAGTGGCAGAAATAATAATGACCTCAATCTGAATAAATCAGGCTATGGAGATACCATTACTTGACTGAAGTACAGTGCATGTTTTTCAAATTACATTTCATCAGTATAAGACGTAATTACAGACAATCAATTCTCATTCACTTTAATGAAGCACTGTGCCAATAACTTTTGAGTAAAATTTAAGAATCAGCTCCTGAATCAATAACAAACATTTTGTAAAATGAAAAAAACTAACTTTTATTTGGTAAATCGTTGCCTGTTTGAAATTTTGTGAGGTTAATGGAAAGTTCATGTAAAATAAGCATGATTCAAGAAAGTAGAATGTTTTACCTGACTGAGTGAGGCATTGTTACAGATGAAAAGTCACTCATGGTTCCATGGAAAAGGTCATTGAAGTGTACATTGTCTATGCACTATTAGGAAGTGAAGAAAAAAAAATCATGAACATATATCATTATCTAGTCCAAAAAAATAAAGTAATAATTTTGTGTGCAATAAATTAATATATGTTTATGTTCCTAAAAAGAAAATACTTTTATAATATTTAAAAGTGTGTTATTTTCACCTAAATACTGATTTTGAATTGGAATTTAACCTGAACAGTACCTGTGGGCTAAATGATCAGATCAAAGACTTCTCAGATTCAGATATAGCTATGCTTGAGACTGAACTACTAAAAAAGGTGAAGACAGCCACTTAACATGCTGTCTGGCTCATTAATTAAATTACAAAACCAATAGTTAATTGCACAACAACTACTTAATGAAAGTGTGTAATATGTTCAGCAGCATCACGTCTTTAGCTCTAGATCCTTCAAGTTAAGTCTCAACAGAAATACCACACCTAGCCTATAAACATATTACTCTTAAATAAATAAGTTAAATAAGACAGCTTCACTCAGTGGTTTTGCACTTTGTACTCTCAGTCAGATGGTTGCAAGTTTGAAGCTGACTTGTATCATGCTAAGCAAGATACCTTATGCATCTCTTTCCAGTTTACCCATATGCTTGATGGGTACAAAATGTTAGCTGAGGTTAACTCATGATGCTACTGGCATCCTGTTCCACAGAGAAATTGGTCACCAATCTCATTTGTTTGTGGCATTTTAAAAGAGAGTTTGAAAATATAAGTATTTACACAAAATACCAAAGCAAGGAATTAACCTCAACTTGTGGTGAATAGATGCTATTAAACACATTCAGTTATACCCTTCCACCTATATAAATACATTTATGCATTGAAAAAAAAGTCACTAGTATTTGCTATAAAACCAAATTTTCTCAAATAAAAGAAATATATATGTGTATATATACATACACACTCACAAATAGATAAAACATAATTCAACTGTGCGTATTAGTTAAAAATTAATTCAACTGCTATGGAGTAGATTTTCATTTCAACTGCACAAACACTGGTGCTCAGAGAAGGGAGTGAGATGTATTTGCTTACATTTGACAAACAAACTGCACATACAATGTAAACATCATAGTTTAACTATTTTTAGTAATTGTTATCAAAACTGTAAACGTGTGTGCATTTAAGTACAGATAGCATATATTCTTTTAGTTTATTTACTTCCACTTTAAAAGTTGATCGCCTACATACGTTTTATCCCACCTTGAAAATACTTCTCTGGGTGCTCCATTTTCAAAAAAATTCTCATGAACAAAAGAGACAAACATAAAATGTCACTGCAAGCTTTACAAAATAAGAGCTCTTTCGAGAAAGAAATAACTCCTTCTACAATCAATTTTTAAAATGTTTTTTTCCTTACTGATATGTAATGATTTAGGCTATATAACATTGCATGTGCAATTCTTTAATAAAAACAGGTACAATAACCAAGTCTCGTCTCATATGTAATATTTTTAAACCTAAAACCATTCTGGTTGCTTATGACTACAGACTGTAATAAAGACACTAAAACTGAAGACAGTGATCTGTTTGAGGCTTGAAGAGTGAGACACTTCTTGTTTCACAGTGTATCATCAGTCTCCCTACATTTTGGTAAGCATACTTTAAAAGTTGTATATTTAAATTGCTTACTTACATACACTGCTGGCCAAAATAATCTTAAAGCCAATGTCATAAAGAAAAAATATGCAATTTGCATTGTTAGACTCAACCACTTATTTCAGTAAAGCTTTGAAAGATGAAAATAAGAAAAGGAAAAATAAAAAAAACACTAGCATTTAATAGGGAAAATGTAAACACTATGAAATTAGTCTAAATACTAGCTGGTCAAAAGTTTAAGACCATACTGAAGCAAAGCGTTAATTGGTAAACACGTAACGAAATTTAGTCATGTGTGTTCAAACATTAGCATTGTCAACATCTCCCACTGACATCTCCTGTGTTACATTGGGTAAAAACATGGCAAAGGCTAAAAGATTGAGTGAGTTTGAATTTGGCAGAATTGTCAAGCTGCAAAAGCAAGGTCTCTCTCAATGTGCCATCCCTGGTGAGATTGGGTATAGTAAAACTGCTGTTGTAAATATCTTAGAAGATCCTGAGGGATACAGAACGAAAATTTAAGTGGTTGGTCCAAGAAAATTTCGCCGGCGTTGAGCAGGAGGATTCAACACGTTGTCTGGCAAGACACCAAATGATCGTCGAACCAGATTAAAGCTCTTGTGGATGCAAATGGAGCTCAAAAACAATAAGATGGCATCTACGAGAGAAAGGTTTTAAAAACCATAAACATCTTCAAAGGCTACACCTTCCACACCACAAAACAACTCGGTTAAGCTTTGCTGAGAAGCACCAAACATGGGACGTAGAAAAGTTGATGAAGGTTTTGTTTTCTGATAAGAAAAAATTTAACATGGATGGTCCAGATGGCTTCCAATATTACTAGCACAATAAGGATATCCCACCAGAGACATTTCCTACGCAACACAGTGGAAAAAGTTCCATCATGATCTGGGGTGCTTTCTCTTTCCATGGAACAATGGAGCTTCAAGTTAAACAGAGGCATCAAACAGAAGCTGGTTACATTGGCATGTTGGAGAGAGTATCCTTATTGATTGAAGGCCCTCGCTTGTGTGGAAATGACTGGATCTTTCAACAGGACAATGCTGCAATCCACAATGCCCGCAGGACAAAGGACTTTTTCATGGTGAATCACGTGATTCTTTTGGACCATCCAGCGTGTTTGCCCGAACTGAACCTCATTGAAAATGTTTGAGGGTGGATGGCAAGGGACGTCTATGGAAAGGAACATCAATTCCAAACAGTGCATGATCTTCGTGAAGCCATCTTCAACACTTGGAATAACATTCCAACCAGCATTCTGCAAACACTTATATCGACTATGCCAAAGTGAATGTTTACAGTTATTCGCAATCACGGCCGTGCAACTCACTACTGAGACCTCTTGTTGGGCATTTGCTATCCTGTTTAGGACTTCTTTTTGGAATGGTTTTAAACTTTTAACCAGCCAGTATTTAGGCTAATTTCATAGTGTTCACATTTTCCCTGTTAAATGCCAAAAACGTTTTTTATTTTTATTTTCCGTTTTCTTATTTTCATCTTTTTTCGAAGCTCTACTCAAATAAATAGTTGAGTCTAACAATGCAAAATGCATATTTTTTCTTTATGTTCATTGGCCTTAAAACTTTGGCCAGCAGTGTATGTGCATATTTTGTTGATGTGTTCAGTTTATTAACCCTTTTGCAACAGGTCAGGGTCCACAGACCATTTCATGGTGTTTGTTGACTTGCATTCAAAGGTTTATCGAAATACTTTAGGAATTTATGTTAATAAGTGTGGAATCAAATTGTAGATCACAAGTCAAACTTTACTATTATATATAGGTTAACTTCTCAGTCTGAAAATAAATATTAAAAAAAACATTTAAATATAGATTTGAGTGAGCCACATGCTATGTTGAATGTAGCACTGTTTAAAATTGGATGTTTGTGATGTCAAAATGTTAAGTCTATAATTTCATACAAATTAGGAACTAAACATACTAATATTATCAAACTAGAATATAAAAGTAGAAGCTCATGTCTTTTTATTTTACTGAGATAGGGCTTATGTACTGAATTAAACATAGTAACCCGTTACAACTCTGTTTTTAGAAATAGTCCTTTATATACTCTTACTGTAGCATGTGACATGTGAATAACAAATAAACAGCTAAGAATGTCCTCAGAGTGGATTTCTCAGCTATTTTAATCTTTGAAAAAGCTACCTTTTTCTTGCAATCCAAGTTTTCAAGTAAGTAGGTTGTGTCTTTAGTCTGCTCGAAGTTTAATATTTTTTCTAAATCTTAACAAACCTTAGTTACTAAGCTTAATAAATTATCGTGAAATTGTATGGCATCAGTTTAGTTATTTATGATTTTTTTGGTTATTCAATTGTATATGTAAAACCTAAAAAAAAAAACTTTAGTCTGATATCATCCACGTGCGAAATTTTAAAAGGCTTAGCAACCTAGGTCCAGCAACAATCAAGTACAAAGGTCACAGCGAAAAGAGATAATTGTTTGCTCTACTTCTTGATTTGTTGTTCTATATTTTAAGAAAAATAAGTTAAATAATTTATTTCTAAATAGTAATAATCTATATACATTTTTATATAATGTACAATTACTGAAATGTGACTATATTACAAAATAGTCGTCCACTAAAACAGTCAAGAGAGGGAAGATTAAAGATCAGTTTGTATTACTAAATATGTGACCTGAGTGCAGGTGCACCATGACAATGCAAGTTATGTAATGTTAGCTAGGCATGACTGGAGATCAATTTTATAAAAAATAGTAAATATATATGTTCTTACATAGTGTTATGAGACTTAAGCTACTTAGACTAAACATTTGTACTTTTGTTATACTGTGTAGTCATTCTAGCATGAAAAAAGCATAATTTATTTCCAAACTTTTCTTTATGAGTTACAAGGATGATTAAGTGACCCCACAAAAATATGGGAGATTTTAAAGATTACATGAATAATACTTTCGGTTTTGGAATGAAGAATAATTTTTTTTAATCATAACATGAAATCACTTTGGATTCAGATTAGTAACTGACTATTTTCACAAAATCTTCAGTAAAAATATTTCATTAAAAAGTTTAATGTTTTATATACAAAATTCTTATAACCTTTACTAAAGGTCTACCAAATTTTGTAAAGATACACAAACTGTATGAAAAGTTATAGTGCAAATACTTAATGTGTGCAAATGTGTACATGAACTTGTGTATATTTTTCCGAGCCCCCAGCAAAAAGATTAATGATTACATTGGTCACAATTAATACAATAATCACTGAACCAGTAGCTAAGTAGCTAGCCATTAGTAGAAAGGATAGCACCAAATAATACAAAGTGAAACTAAACAAGCCTGATGGTAGATATTGCAAGGCCTAAGTACATACTACAGGGTGGCCCATAAGTCCCTACCCATCCATGTATTAATGTTATATTCAATTATGCATGTATTATACATTTATTTCTTTTGTTTCAGAGAAATATGGCCAATGTAAACCCATTTACACTTGAAAATATCTCACAGAACATGGTGTCCCATAATATTATGCAGCAAAAATGAGGGACAGCACACAGATACACTGGATACATAAGATATGTAGATGGGTAGGGACTTACAGGCCACCCTGTAGATTATGCAAATGGCAGAAAGGTATTAATGTTCTTATGTAATGTTGTTATTGTCATGACTACAGCTGGGAACTTTGTGGAGTTTGCTAAATAGCAAATCATTGGGCTCATTAATGAATTGCATTTAACTAATCAACTATTATCATGAGATGGTAAAAAAATGTTTAACAATAAAAACTGGTCTTTCAGTGTCTACAATGGGGCAAAGTACAGATACTCAACTGTGTAGCTTCGCACTTAACAACAAACATAATGGTAACATTTTGATAACTTTGACAGTTCAAGTACTAATAATCAGACACCTAATTTTGATTAGTTAACTAGATTAATCTCTTGAGCTGTGATACTAACTGACTGAGCTGAGGAAACTTAAATCAATTAAACTTAATAACAAAATCATTATGGCAATATTTAAATTGCAGGATAGTTGATATAATCACAAACACTAATTTCAATTAGTTGTTTTCACAATGCTAATCAACTTAACTTCAATAAATGGACAGTTAAAACAATCAAGTTCTACTTTCAATTACCTAATTATTTTTGTGACATTAATTGTAATTTTGATTACTGGATAGCTAGAACAATCAAAATCATATTTTACTAACATTTTAAATAATTCACTTGTAATTTTGATAAACCAATTATATTGAGTGATGGAAATACTTGGCTCTATTAATGACCCATAAACAATTAATCCCACAATAAAAACTATGGGAATGTGTAAATGTCTGAATAATATCACACTATCAAGAAAACATAGTTCTGTTAGGATTTCTAAGGTGACACAAAAGGTATTACATCACAAACATTACTATCAGTGCAGTATAAGCTTAGTCATTTATACTGATAGCATTAAATATTAAATGCAATATAATTTCAAATGTGCTTTGTGGTATATCAGTTAACATTGTGCATGTTTTAATGTGTAAAATATCAACATTTTCAATTACAACATTAATCTTTCATGGCAAAAACACCTCCAATAATTCATTTAAGTATTTACTTGGTGTATAAAGGATTAGTGTACAAGAAAAAAAAAAGGGGGAAAAAAAAGAAGCATGTTAGGCCTACTTTCCATTTGCTATATATGTGGAATATTTCCTGTATTTATGCACATTGTGTAGTCTTACATGAAGCCTTATTCGAGATTGATTTCAAAATACCCATAAATAAGAAATCTTATAAATAAATATGACCCAAATGGTGCCATTTAGCAGAATGATGTAATAAATCAACTACAAAAAAAAAAAAAAACTAAACTGGCACACCATAACAAATATATATCAAACTTTTTTCTACATATTTTCTTAAACAAAACTGTATTTTTGTAGTTAAAAAAAAAACTACTGGTGGCTTTCTTCTTTATGCCTCATTATGCATAAACTATGCCTGCTTATCATTCTTTTTCCAGAATTAAAAATGGAAAATGTTTTGCTTTATACTTAATATTATGGACCTCTAAAATAATTATGCAAAATTTCTTTTACCAGCTTTTTCTACTTTTCGTTCCAGGGCCATAAGATGTTTACCAGAAAATTTCAAATTTTTATTATCCTAAATCTTTGTTCATCAATGACAAAAAATAATAATGTAGCATGTATTATCTTCCTTAAAGGTATGAATGTCAAGAAGGAATTTAAGTTCAGTGTGCACAACTTTGGAAAGTTTGACACTGTTAAAAGTGCAAAACCTTCTTTAAAATGGCTTTCAAAATTACTAGTATTTTTGTCATTATTCACTACTTGAAAAAAACAACTACAAAAACTGATGCCCACTATGTATAAAGTGCAAATGTTGAATACTTGAAATGTGAACACCAACAAATCATAACCAGAAGACTACTGATTTACCCCTCACATGTTGATATATACAAGTCTTAGCACTAGCATCATGATGTAATTAATTTGTGCCTACTTATCTGAGACATTTGCATACTTCTTTGAATTTGTAGGTAAAAATTGGTGCTACAATAACGTAGGTCTATACAACTACTATCAACATCATCATTTTAATTTACTAAAATATAATTTTTCATAAAATAATTTATATCTATCCATGTTTATGTTCAGCAAATAATACCTTAAAAAGTTGTATGTTCCAAAATAATACCTTAAACTTAGATTACAATTGTGCTAGTTTTGATTGTTGGAATTTATTTAATTCCAATTGTATTTGTTCCCAAACCATTATGTAATAGTATTTTGTACTTTGATACTTTAAAAGCATTACTTATAATAAATGGGACCAATGATAATGCATGTAAACCTCATATATGGTGTAGACATCTTTATACACTGCATGCTATATTAGCACTTAATTTATTCTTGAAAAACATGCCACATCATTAGTAAAGAAAGAACACTAATTAATAACAATAAAAATACCTTCTTTCCCCCTTCTGTTAACTCTAATTCCCAATGTTTATTTTCTACAGCTCAACTTAAGACAGGGGTATAATCCAATGTTACTGCTATTTCCAGATCTTACTTACACACTGCCATCCTTAAAAGGCAACACACTTTCCAATCTCATGTAATACACTCAATAACTTATGTACTATTATCAATAATCCAATCTGCACATCACTTCCTTGTACAATAATGCCTTTAACAGTTCAGTTAAATAATAATTGTAGTGTTTATTGCATTGATATAATACACAAGTACTTAAAATCTAACTAGAAAGGAACATTGCATTATTTACATTGTAATGTAACATTATTATTTTATTATGTATTTAAGATAACACCTAGTATTTACATTAAGGTAGCATTTTAACATTTCTTTATTCAAACATTTCATGAATGGACTGTGTTTCCCATCTTATATAATTTTGATGAATGTGCAATTCTCAAAAACTAATAAAATTCTAAAGCAAAGATTCTTAAATTATAAAGAGAATGGAGAGTTCCTTCAATGTTAACTAGGTTTCTCAGTTTTTCATTAAAACATGAACCAAATTCATAATTTCTAACAAGAAAATATACTACAGCTGAGTCAACTAACCTTCATCAATAACAACAAACTTGTTTAAAATATTCTAATAATTCAAACTTAAACCCTCAAAAGAAAGAGAAAATAATCTTATGATGTTTCCAAAACATAACAGTGTGATTCTGAAAATGTAATATATTTTTAACCATATGCTAACATATAGTTCATAATCTTGGAGTACCAAGGTACTATGGACTGTGAATAACTATCCTACTACTATTCACCTAATGTATTGTCATTACAAATTAAGAGCTGGAAGAATTAGATAAAAATAATCTTTTATGACTAACAGATTTTATATCAAGCTTAATAATTATGATTTCATGTGAAAAGTAGGTTTTAATGCTATTTTGAGATTTAAGGGTTGGCTTTATGACTCAACTAGGTATTGAAAATATAGTAAAACTGTCAAATAATATAAGTAAGATGAATAAACAAATTTTTCATCACTATATTCTAAAAAAAATGTTACTGGAAAATGCCAATTGTACACATTAAAAATTCATATATGCATAAAAGAAAAAATATGTTGAAAAACATAGAAAATAAAAAAAAATAGTATAAAGTATAAGTACTCTGAGAGAAAATTGCAATGATTTTTTCTTGAAAGAATTTGCCATAAATAAGAAACACCTTTTACGATGGACAAACTACAAATGCATTATTTTCAACAGTGCGTACTTGTATAGAATTATATGTGTAAACAAAGTAAAAGAATTACACAGGTAATTTGGAGAATTGGGAGAAAATATTTAATTTTTCCTTCTTAGTTAAATCCCTTTCTAATAATTACATATTCTACCTATTAGTTCTGTGAATACTGATAAGAAATAAAATTGATTTAAAACATTCTTTATAAGTTGATTCACATTCACTCCACTGTGTCATATCCACTAGCACATCAGGTAGATCAAATAGCAAAACAAAATCCATAAGGATACATCATGAAGGCATCCCTCTCATGCTGCTAACTAAATATATTTATAAATACACACACAAAACATGAAGATTTCTCTTCTATAATACAAAGTTAGAAATATATATATATATATATATAAACAAATAGGTATTCCTTCTGTGTTGCTAAATGGACAATAAATACACATGAAGTACAAAAACCTTTATTATTTGATACTAAATAAACAAAATAATCAAAGAAAGCTTAGGAAAAAATTATAAAATCACAAGGAATGCTTCTCATCAAAATAAAAATTGCTGAAAAGCACCAGAGGGAGAGTTAACCTCTCCTTGACTCGCATTTCTCGAACTATAATAATACAAACAAATTCAACATGCACAAAGACACACTAAGAGTATGAATACATAAATACCTTAGCACAAGAATAAACAATAAGACAAACCCTTTCACAGGTTAAATACAGAATCTTCTCCTCTCTATATGTCATTATAATAAAAGGAACATTCTTATATGTAGCTTTAAGCAGTGTGTACTTAATAAATCTTATTTGACATTATATTAATAACTTTACTTGCCCGAGGGTAACTATGGATGAAAAAATGAAGATATAGTTAGAGCAATCTTTAATAACCTACTAGGTTTCAAATATCCAGTTAATGTGTTCATCCAAAGAGGTATCAAAAGTAAAAAAAAAAAAAATTATGATAATTATGTTATCATCTAATACAGACAAATAAAAATAGCTACAATAATTACACAATAAATATTTTAATAAAATTCTTAAGTACAAAAAAAACTTCAAAAACATTATTAAGTAACAGCTGCCTCATTATAAAAGTTACAGTAACAAACCTATTCATCTACTTTTTCTATTCATTAGTCCCAAATAAAATTTTGGAAGCTTATCTATACATATTTACTAAATGAAATTGCATCATACATATCAAATAATCCTGTGTATCCATATGGAACTGTTACCGGAAAAACAAAAAAAGCCACAAAGCAACTAAACCATTAATTTCCTCTGCATATGCCATAGATTTAAAAAGTAATGTTAAATAAGTCAGATTTATACGGTTTGTAATCATTCTTAATTACACGGACTTGACATTCACTCACAGAATCGCTTTTAATAATTCAACATGGTAAAGATTTTAAATACTCAGGATTCAGAATAAATAATTTTAACGAACGGATAATACAATCTAAAACTAACTTAAGACTACAAGAATGTGTGATTCAGATCTCTTCCTTGCGTTATCCGCTTCTAATGTAGCCTAACGTACATTACGCAGGTGCTGAGCAATAAAAGCGAACATAATATAAAAACATATAAAACGTTTTATAAACACTCAATTTTGGAAGATAACTTATTTAACGCTCTCTTTAATACCTGACTAATATCACTCGTCCATGCCGCTTTTTCTTGCATCGTAGGAGCCACCAAGTAAACTGTTACAGGTGGTCCATTTTTGGAGTCAATGACAATCTTCAGGTCCAAACCACCATAATCTTTCTGTCCAGTTGCGCCACCGGCGGTCGCTTGTGAAATCTCACTGAACCCGCTCGATTGACTTGAAGCAGAACTCGAAGACCCGTCTGAGGCAAAGACAAAGCTGTAATCACTTATAATTCTATGCCAAACAAGTTGGGGTTGGTTTTTAACTCATTGTACAGCTAGTTCAGTCATAAGCTAAACCCATTAAGATGCTAAAATATCTTAAATATTTTGAAAAATTACTTAGAGTATTAAACAATTTCTAAAAGAAATGCAAGTCGGATTTAGCTAAATTTGACAGATTTGTACAAAGTAATATCAATATTACGTACAACCAAAATAATAAGTCCAAGAGAATTTTTAAGAGTCTGAAATTATGCATGTTTCAGTCAGTATCACTATACTGGTAATATTCAAGTTAAAACAACAATTTTCCCCCAGTAGCACAGCGGCATGTCTCCGGACTTTCAACGTTCGAAACCGGGTTTCGATATTCGTGGTGAGCAAAGCATTGTATCGCTTTGTGCTTATTTACAAACAAATAAAATAAAAATATATGTTTAATAAAATAAATAAATAACTCAGCCAAGGAAAAGCAAAAATAACACTAATAACGTCACACTTCTTCAGATTAATGTTTAAATTAAGGTTTCACATTTTAAAAATTTAAACAAAAATGTATTACATTTTTTCTTGTACTTCTGTGATAAAATTACTTTGTTGATTAACTTGACACAAAAACATGTATTACAGTAATGTTTAAAATAAATCTAATTTTAAATACGTAATTACAATTTCTCATGATAGGTGCCGGATGAAAAGAAATATTTTGAAAAGTTCTGAATGATATGAAATAATACGGGTCGATTTTTTTGTTTTGTTTTATAAATTTGGCGCAAAGCTACACAAGGGCTATCTGCGCTAGCCGTCCCTAATTTAGCAGTGTAAGACTAGAAGGAAGGCAGCTAGTCATTACTACCTACCGCCAACTCTTGGGCTCCTCTTTTGCCAAAGAATAGTAGGATTGACCATCACGTTATAACGTCTCCACGACTGAAAGGGCGAGCATGTTAGGTGTGACAGGGATTCGAACCCGCGATCCTCGGATTACGAGTCAAGTGCCTTAACCACCTGGCCATGCCGGGTCAATACGGGTCGAATGGTTAGTGTACAGGGTTGTGGTTTTGTAGTTCCATTCTGTTAATCCCCATTTCTCTCTCCTAGGGATGAATTCTGTTGATTGACTGCCTTCTGCCTAGTCTAACACTTCAAAATTAGGGACGGTTGGTGCATATAACTTTTCAGTAGCTGTAAGCGAAGTGAAACAGGGAAATAAACACAGAAAAATAAATTACGTATGGGATTGATTATATTATACTAAAATGACTTTGGATATGCAAAGCAGCAAGTCACGATGGAACGACAGCTGATAAAGTCATGGTGAACAGGCGTGTAATCTTGGTGTTCATGATGATGATAAAGTTTCGCAATTCATCATACCATATTTGACAAATAGTATTGCAGAGGAAGGCAAAATTACGTAATGGTGTTAAATCTATCTTGCGGATGCAAATGTCAAAATTGTCACATGTCGCCATCAGGGGCATTACCGTGGTTTATTTGGCACACTTCCCAGAGGTATAACGGTATAAATAGGGTTATCGATCGCAGAGCAGCTAATTCAACCACCGTGAAATTAACAACGCAGCAGACAGATGAACTGATGAAATTCTATTAAACCAAAAGATGAAGGAATACCCTAGAGTGTATAACATCTACAGACAGGGCCTTCTTCCACTTTTCTTATGCATAAGCTCATTATATATGAAGAAATCGGTTACACTTTGATAGGATACGTACAGGCAAACCTACCGAACTTATGTAGTTTGTATGTTAGCCATGCCATAGCAGAATAAGCCAACACGTTGATGCAACATGTGCACGTTATGTGGCCCAATATCCGGATGTATCAATTTGAACCGTTCTTAAGGCTCTTTTACCAACTTTATAAATATTTCCTCAAAAACTGCATCCTGTTTAAGTACTGAAACAGTTGAATTTAACCCCATATGTGTTTTTTTTTTTTTTTTTTTTGCATTACAGTTCTTGGCAAGACTAGAAGTCAATGACCAATGACATATCAATACTTTAGGAACTGATGAAGCTTACTTCGCCATTTTGGGAAGCATCAACTACGCAGCTGCATTTTCTAACTAAAAACAGATCCACATGTAACATTTTCCACACATCTACAGTATGCTAAGGTGACCATATGGTGCGGTTTCACACTTTTTGTTACGGGCCTAAAGATCAGAAATTCGTGTCGTTTAGCCGATCCTGACAAGCTATAAGATGTGTAAGTCGAATAAAAAAATAGTTGTGTAATCGGTTTAATGGGGTCAAATAGAATTGTAAACACTTCACACACTTTAATTTTTTTTTACCAAACATCCATTTCTATACTTGTTTCTTTATAAAATCATAGCTGTGTTTTCATCTCGTAACATTTTTTCTCTTTTTTTTCACTTTATTTTCCCTGATGGAGCTTTTAGTTTTCTGGGAATTTCTGGCTTAGTTTTAAACATAGGGAATCAATCGAAGTCCCCCGCTGGTAGAGCGGTAAGTCTAAGGATTTACAATTTTACACTCAGGGGTTTGATTCCCATTGGTAAATTTAGGAGATAGTCCGATGTGGCTTTGCTGTAAAAAAACATATACATAACACTATGTAACAAAATTTTACTTTTTCTTGTTCCTGGGCAGAAAGTGTTATTTCACACTTGCTTGTGCCTAAAGTAAATGGAAAAGACCTATTTTTCTCTTCAAACTTTGCTTTTGTGACCTAGGAGCGTATAACGAAAACATGATGGGAGACTATATTTGGGTGCTGATACGTGAAAGTGATTTGCATTACAGTCGCAAATCTCGAAAAACTACTCACTTCTAAACATTTTTGTATAATCTTAGTATAAATACATGTAAATTTTGATTCATATATTGTTTTATTCAGACCTTTTGTAAATGAAAACGTGCAAATGTGCCCGTTTTTACATAGAAAATAGGTTAATTTCTAAATTTCATTATCCAGATAACAAGAGAAAAGTTTGAAGGGAATAATGGACATTTTCTGTACTTTTATAACATAAGCAATTAAGAAATAACACATACTATCCAGGAACAGAATTTGTGTTACGTATTATAATCAATCAAAACGAAGTGAGAAGAACGTAATAATCTCAAATTATAATTTCCTTATCTCCTTATCTTTCATTAAAATAGTTATCTTAAGTCACATTATTTTGTTGTTTATCTGGTTATGCGCATTCAAGTGTAATATAATAATAAAAAACTGTTTTCAGTTACAAATTTTTGTTTAATGTTACCCATACATAAACATGAATATTTATAACTGTCTTTCTTTGAAAAATTCACATCTGCGACTGGCAAAATTAAATTATTGGAGTCAGTAAGTTAAACTTAATAAGGGCCTGTTGTAACCTGCAGAGAGCGAGTAATAATTTCTGTGAAGGTTCAATTAGAAATGTTTGGAATTTCGGACCACATATTGTATCGTACATTTTTGAAGAACCATCAACACACGGATTTCACACATACACAATCAACGATACAAGGTACTATCGGATCCTCAGAACCAATGTGATTTCCATGCTGCAAAAATACGGTAAACACTGAAGATTTCATGCAGGGTGGAGAACCTCCATCACTAGTGACCTGGCGAAATACAGTACATCTTGCCGGAGCACTTTCAGGACAGAACCACTTCACGCCATTTTCCTTGTGAATGGCCTTCTCTTTCATGGCACTAAATACCATACGATTTCTGATTGTTGAAATACCTGATGTCGCATATATACCATGAGAAGCCTCACACATTTCCAGATCCCAAGAACGTAGTTGTCCAGGAAATGACCAGCACACCAGCTTAGATTCGCGTTTTTGCAATAGCATTTGGTCACGTAGATGCAATGCATTCTGGATGCTGAAAGAGCACGTTGTGAACAGTCGTTGAGATTCCTGAGACATTAGGACATAGTAGTGTCCCAGCTGGTTACAGGTGACAACTATGCCACCTTCTTATGTAATATTGTTTGTGTGATATACGACGTGTTAAATTGCGAAACGTTTCTCGTCTCCCAAAGATATGCAAGTGGTGAAAATAGTAAAGTTGAGAGTTCAACAAAATTAAAGAAGTGCTAACATATACAATGTTCACGAAATATATAAGTAGTCGACATGACCAGCAATATACTTTGCAACAAAGAAAGAAGAATGAACCCTTTACTGAAAGTTCTTTTTATTGCCGTTTGTTTTATTACAATCTGTTCTGACGCTGAGGTTAGATCAGTTGAAAAAAAAAAATAAGGATTTGTATCAAATACACAACTAACCTCTTCGGTTTTCATCGGATGCAAATCAAGAATTTCTATCGAAACTGCCAATTCTTTCGACTTAAATCATGGGTAACATTTATATTTATACCAGTACTGTCAATTATTTTGGTTTTAGACCAAGAGAACACAGTGTTAGGTACGTTATATTGAAACGATTTTCATTATACAGTTTATCAAGTTTCATGACAAGCAGCACAGATAGCCATCGAGTTGCTTTGCATAAAATTTTACAAAACAAACACGTGACAGTCATAGCCAGTATAAAGTTGCTGTAAAATAACATGTATCAGAATCATATTTTTACATTGTTTGGCGTTTCTAGGGTAGCGTTTGTTTTTTGAATTTTGCGCAAAGCTACTCGAGAGCTATCTGCGCTAGCCGTCCCTATTAGCAGTGTAAGACTAGAGGGAAGACAGCTAGTCATCACCACCCACCGCCAACTCTTGGGTTACTCTTTTACCAACGAATAGTGGGATTGACCGTCACATTATAACGCCCCCACGGTCGAAAGGGCGAGAGTGTGTGGTGCTACAGGGATTTGAACCTGCGACCCTCAGATTACAAGTCGAGTACCTTAACTACCTGGCCATATTTTTAGGAAGAGGAATGGTATGTAACTGTTCTTTTAGTTGTCCTGAAACGCGCACACTGTAGTAGTTTAGAAGTTCTTTACTCACCACAAACAATCTAAAATATTTTATGTGTTTTAGGTTACTTGTGGTAAGTAAAGAACTAACTATCTTTCAAAATCAAACAAAAATTAGTGTTGTTATTTTTATAATAATTTCTCTATTCCATACCAGCATTAATCAAAATAATGTACGCAATATTTTCTCCAAAGATTTGTGATATATCATCAAACAGAGCGTGACCAGACGTTGCGACATGGGCTGTAAGGCCGTGGTGAGGCTTCAAGTTTGTTTTAATATAAAATATGAAGAGAAAGAGAAAAAACAAAAAATAAACCGTTGATAACAAAACAACTGATTCCTTTTAAACTGCTGATTCCTTAGCCTAAAATGTATACACGCACACTAAAAAGTAAATATTGCCTCAGTTGTTGTCAGTTGGTTCCATCTCAATATATTAGAAAATACACACCTGCTTCTTCTACTGTGAACTGGAATTGTTCATTTGGGTCTTCGATGAGTGTTGCATGGGCCAGAGGTATTTTCCCGACACCCTGTGATTATATATATATTAAATCAACTTAAACCATGATAAAAACTTATTGATATAATTTTTATTTATCACACGAAACACAGCAGAAACTGAATGGCTGGATAAAACAAAAATCATTCGCAAAGTTTTCTCTATCTTCTTCTGTTCGATTTGGTATAAGGGTCATAGTAAAATATTCTGTATTTATTTTGTATTAAACAGCTTTCAATTGACCACATGACTTCATGCGATGTTCACAAAGAAATACCGTTAATGTTAGGCCACATAATATTTATCGATCTAATGCCCGTTATGATTTTAAACTCTTTTTTTTTTTTTTTAGCATGAGAATATAAAAGTTTATATCAGTGTCCAAACTGCAACACACGCGCCCTTTTGCAAGTGTTTCAGATACCTGATACAGATATGTATTGACTGCAGTGAATATTATTAAAGCATATGTTTATATTCAAGGTCCTTGGGTACTTCTTGAGATATTCACGTTAATGGTTTATTACAAACTGCATTTTATTAAGAAATTATAAACTTTAACTCTTAAGCAGTTCATATAATACGTCATACGCGAGAGATAATGTAAGATACATATCAACAGTGTCATTTTTTAAATTTTTCTTTCTTACCGTATTAAAATTAATGGAAATAAGGATTGCAACATTTTCTCTGAACCAGATTATCAACATTTCTGTGCCACAGTATTAATATAGTGTTGTGACAAGGTGTCAGTAATTATGATGGAGAACATTTCTGACCAAATGGCATAAGTAAAATATTTAAATGTATTTGTTGCTCGTTTTGTATGTGATTTTTCACGTTTGTCAATAAACGGTGACGACAAGCTTGTACAATGGTTCAAAGACAGATTTTTAATCATTATTGTTACTGTTGAATAGCTGAAACACATAGGGTAGGAATTATGAAGTATCTCACACAACTTTTAATACAAGTTATATGTAAGGAATTATTAAACTACTATAATGCAAAATTAATGTTTCGCAAGGACTAAAACAATGCAAACATAAATTAAAAATAAATGAAAAAACATTCATGGTTTGAAAATACCTTAACTACATTCAAACTTAAAGTAGTTGCAATTTTAAAGCTGAATAAATTCAGAATACATTTTCACTTTTATTATGGATACTTTTACTTCATAAGACAAATTATTCAACTTAGTAATGGTAGGATTTTTACGCTAAAGATAATAAGACGTGGTTAAAATGTAACAACTCAGCCCATCAGGCTTCACAGTTTATATTTCTACTTTCTTAGAAGTGCTAAAACCATGTACGTACTTCAACTAAGTGTAGTTTTCCACCTGAAGTTCGAGTACATAAAAGAATATGATTGGTAAACAAAAAGCACTGTCGCACGGCTTCTCTCGTACGAGGGCGCTGTAGTCTTGACTTATCTCCTCCTATTACTTGAATCATACTTCCTATAAAAGCATGTAAAACATTGATTTTTCTGGTTATATGATACGACACAAATAATGGGAAAAGAAGTGTTAATAAACTACAAGCACATATGAAAGTAATTAGATTCATATGTACTGAAAATCTTTATAAACAACGGCCAATGACTAATTATTTGCAGATGTGGTTTATTTCCCGTATTCACACAGCTAATCGGAGTCTATCTATGTTAGTTGTCTTTAATTTTGAACTAATAGAGTAGGGAGAAGTCAGGTAGGCAACACCTCCTACCGCGGACTCATGAATGAGCATAATCTAATAGTAAGGTTTGACCTTACAACAACATTTCCGTTTTTAAATTTTCTATCTGATTTTATAGACCAAAACAATTTGTAACGTTGTTGTATTTTTCATTTTTAATGTTTATATTTGTTATTTACTAGAGACTTTTAAATAACTTTTAGTCCCCAACTGGCTCGGCGGTATGTCTACGCACTTAAAACGCTAAAAAACGGGTTTCGATACCCGTAGTGGGCAAAGCATAGATAGTCTATTGTGTTGCTTTGTGCTTAATTCAAAACAACAATAATTTTTACCTAGTTTCCAATGTTGTGTTTTCAACGAATGTAATTCGACATATATAAAAATATAATTTTTTTTTAATTATAAAGGTTTTTATTTACATACATTGTTGGGATTTATAATGCTAAAATAGTTGTTGTTTTTGTGTTTAACAACATACAAAGACTACAGTCTCAGCCAAAATGCTCGTCCATTTTGTAACAAATAAGATAATTATTATTAAGACGGAATTACAAATACACTTAGTGCTGTTTAACTGAGAAAAGCAAGTTATTTTAAACATCTACATACGTAACTTGTGTAATGAGACAGGTTCTATGGATGTCATAAACGATTTATTACAATAACAATAATAAAAATTTTATTAAACACCTGTAGAAAGATGTACAACTCAGCATTTCACATTGAACAACAAATTCTTACCAAAACATATATAATGACAAAATATAACATCAAATTATTATCATTAGCGTTTATAACCTTATATTAGTTCATATTAAACGTTCAGCGCTTGATTGGTCTTTCTCGTACTCTAATAACCTGCGCAAGGCGTCATGATATACTGTCGATGAGGTTATTCATGTAACCCACCATGATTTCATCTGAACTTTTCAGCAGAAAACGATGCAACTTAGCTACAGTGCCTCGTTTAGGGTCGCGATTAGCAATTTTTCGGCTATGTTATGTCCAACAGTTCTTAATGGGATTACAATATGGATACTTTACTGGTCATGGCAGTCCTCTAATGTCTTGTACGTCCGAGATAATCCAGTATAATAAGCAAACTGTGAGCAGTGGCGATGTCATCCTGGAACAGAAAGTTATTGGCAAACTTTGGCCTAACATACTGTAGAAATATTGTCTTCATGTGATGCGTGTGAAAGGCGACACTGAAGCTTTCCTGAAAGGTATGAAGAGCAGTTTTATTCACAATGAATAGCTGCCTAAATATATAATGCACCACCTCCTGTGTGTTCCCTGTGGAAAAGACAGTGTTTCATCATCCATTCTCCATGAAAATTGAGTAACATGAAACAGCTTCTAAAAGCTGAAAATGGGACTTATTTGTATCCTAACTGAAAGTTAGCAGGCTATCTTGCCCAAGTAGCATGGTGATAGCAGAGAATTCTGTTTAATATCAGTTTGCAGATAGCTCTTATTGCAAAATAACCTTGTTTGAGTAGCTCCTATTCACTTTTTTCTGGATATCTGTTGACTATGTAAGACTATTTAGTGTAAGAGTTATTATTCATTTCATTTAGTGATATAACACTCAATGAATATTTAGTATTTATAAAAACAGTGTGTAACGTTAATTCTTCTAAAAGCGATAGTTATGACAAATTTCATTTCTTACGTTGTGTGTGTAGTTTAACCGTTGTAAACCTACATCACATTATTCGAACCTTCTATATTTTCTCGTTACCTTAATGAAGTAATGTTACATCATAGCACATTCTCAGTTCTAGGCCTCAGTTGGAATGTTTTGTTTTTGGAATTTCGCACAAAGCTACTCGAGGACTATCTATGCTAGCCGTCCCTAATTTAGCAGTGTAAGACTAGAGGGAAGGCAGCTAGTCATCACCACCCACCGCCAACTCTTGGGCTACTCTTGTATCCGCGACCCTTGGATTACGAGTCGCACGCCTTACGCGCTTGACCATGCCAGGCCTACAGTTGGAAAAAGAAATATATGTATATATACGCGACTAAGTTAACTCAAGTTGAGTCAGAAAAAAAACGTTAGTTTGTGAAAGAAAACTTAAGTTAATCGGCATGTGAGTGAATAGTTTTTAACGGGTAACTTTTATAGCATGTTTCACAGCTGTATTGTAACAACAGAAACAGGAAAAAATATTACGTCTCGCCAATTGAGTTCCAAAGTAACTGAATCAGCCTGTGTGAACTTTTGACGAAAAGAAAAAAGAGAGAGAGAGAGAACTATTCGAAGCTCTGGATACGACTGTGGTAACCAACACCAAGAGAATAAGTGAAGTTGGAAAAACGACAGAAAACGTTAAATTAAACTGCGTAGATGCCAGCTTAGCTGTAAACGGCAATATTTAAATCAGTTTCACAGTGGTATTGTAATGATAGAGGTAAAAGAAAATGGTTAGTGTTGTCAAAAAGTGTTCTAAAGTAATTGAACCCGCCTGCGTGATCTGTGTCAAAAGGAAACAATTATTTGAAGTTCTAGATACAACTGTGGTAACCCATGAAGTAATGTAAGAAGGTATCGCAGATTTTATAGTAAGAAACAGAGAAGAGAAACGTAATTATTGTCTACAATGTCTGTACCAGCCGGAGATAACACTTGACGAGATAAGAGGATTATCTAGATATTTCGACAAAACTGTGATATGACATAGTGTAAAGAATTTGTGTGCGTACGTTTGATTTGTTTTGAATATATTATACTATAAAAAAGTGGATTTATGCTGTCCGTTCATTGTTCGAATTAATTGACAACACGTCACAGATACCTACCGTGAAATAATACCAGCCCACATATACAAAACTTTGAAATATCCAGTAATGAATATGTTTATGCCATCCTTGTTGTAAGGTGTTACAAGACTTATTTCAACCTTGATGTGTCAACGTGTATAAAATACGGTCTTTTCGGGCAGTAATTTTTCGCCGTCTACCAGAAAACTTTCCTGAAACAACGTTTTCTGTAATCCAATGACGTTTCAGGATACAGTACACTGGGGGTACAATATTGTTATGGAAATTTCCGTTTGCTTCACATCATTTCTGGATAGTCGAACAATTTGACGACGACGCCGGCCCAGCATGACCACTTGGTTAGGACGCTCAACTTGTAATCTGAAGGTCGTGAGTTAGAATCTCCGTCTCATCAAACATGCTCGCTCTTTCAGCCGTGGGGGTTATATTGTGACAATCAATCCCACTATTCGTTGTAAAAGAGTAGCCCAAGAGTTGGCGGTGGGTAGTGATGACTAGTTGCCTTCACTCTAGCCTTATATGTTAAATTAGGGACGGACTAGAGCAGATAGCCCTCGTGGAAGTTTGGTTGAAATTTCCAAACAAAAAAAGCACATATCTTCTGGCACATGACGAGGTACATACTTTAACATCAAGTATAGAGGCCCCCCGCTAGTAGAGCGGTACGTCTACGGATTTACAACGCTAGAATCATGGGTTCGCTTCCCTTTGGTGGGGTCAGCAGATAGCCCGATGTGGCTTTACTATAAGAAAACCATACACACACTCAAGTACAGAGAAAAATTGTCTGAACAAAGCGTTTATCTCGTTCGAAAAAAAAGATTATACTAAAAACACGCCATTTTATAAAAAACAAGTGTTGTCTTTTTTACTAAGATATACTTTAAACAACTCATACAGACCATAATAACAACTCTTACATGTTTATTCTATTATACGATACTTTCTCTGTTATTACTCAATAACTACTGTGTGCATGTAGAAAATAACATCAATATTGATAAAAAATAGTGTGAAAACATTTTGGCCGAGACCGTATTTCTCAAAGAACATTACATGTAGGCTACAATGCCAACCGATAAAGAGTTTTCTTTGGAAAAAAAATCATTTCGAAACGAGATACAAAAACATTACAACATAATTATCTGGATTAATCTATTTTGAACTACATTGTGTAAAAGATTTTTGCCAACAATTTTGGATACCTTTTAACAGTGATAATAGTGTAATATTCAGTGCAAGTAAATTAAATGCAGGACGTATTTGCAACACATGTTTACGTTTGCTTCGCCAGAGTGTGGCCTAGTTATTACTGTACCGGAGTTTAGATGTGTAGATCCAGCGCGTGCGGTCAGTTAGCACAACAACAACAACAACAAATTACTCACGATTCGCACTTGGGTAGGTGGATGTATTATAAGACAAGAGTAGGTGGTGGGTGGTGTTGATTAGCTGCCTCCCCTCATGTTTATCAGTGAAATTAAAGACAGCTAATACAAATACCCGAAAGTAAACAAAATAATAGAATAAGTGATTTAATGATTAGTGAGGCTTAGACCCAGCACCGAAGACATATGCTATTAGATGGAAACGTTAAGGATACTGTGACAGGTTTACCTTGACGGATGAAAACCTGGTTAACATCCAAAAGTATATCACAACCACCGCTAATCATTCTCTCTATGGCCAGGTTCTTCCGTATGTTTTCCGTTTCACTCACCTCGTCATGCATTTGCTACTTGGACAGAAGGCAAATAAATTGATTATTTAAAGTGAAACCAACCACGCCGTACTCATCTGCCACAACAAGAGTGCCAAGTATCAACCATTTTAATTTTTTGGCTGCTAAACCTTCAATGGTAATTAAATGGAATAGATCAATGCGTATAAAATAAGTAAAACCGTTTATACAATCGGCATTTTGTGTCAGTCACGTGCAATTCATGATCCAAGTAGCCATTGATGACTGTTTAAAATATTGTAGAAAAACTTAACTTTTTACATTCTAGAATACACTATTACAAAAGATACTGTCAATTTTTTCTTCACTACCAAACCATTCATGTACATACGATGCATCGTTACATCGCTTTGTAAGCAGTACATTCGATTTTCGAAGTTTATGAAAATACTATAACAATTCTAATACTGATTCAGTTTTTTTTTTATAATTTAAAAAAAAAAACAATTATTGCTAATATAAAGAAATTTCTCCAATGTAAATTTTCAATATATATTATTTTTTTGACCAGTTATTTAATCACCGGTTGGTATTTGTTGCAATTGGTTCTTATTTTGAATTACACGTGAGCTCAAAATATACTCATTTGCTCATCATAAAACATTGACCCTAAATATAATATAAAAGATAACATTTGGCCCGACAGAGTTAAACACAAACCCTTGAGAGCTCTTCTAATTTGATTCTTGCATTTTCTAGGCTCTTCCTCTCTACGTGGTTGTGCGGAGTCAGCGCAAGAATTTCGTGGAGAGTAATTATATAACGTGGTACCTGTAGAAATTATTATAAGAAATCAATTAACAATAAACAAAAAGTTGCTGATTTTAAGTACACCAGTACGGTTAATTAATGTTGCCTGTTAAAATTGTAGGTACAAAGCAATTTTTTTTGCAGCTTATTAATAGCGTTTTACAAATTGTGAACTTATATAAGAATAAAATATTTTGTTCCCTACAATGGAAGTTCCGTACCTAATTTATGTAAAGTATTGGAAATGATTATGAAAACCCTGAGGTGATACACGTACAGGAGCCACAAACATTAGGTATTTGCAACAACGTGGTTAGTTTCAATGCAAAACATTGTTACAGAAAATGTAACACAATTAAAACGAGCTGTTAAAACCATTAGTATTATACATATATTAAATCAAACAAACCAGTACATACTGATTTTGTGCTACCATAAGCTTATGAATGTATGATTTTGAAATATTATACCAAATAACCTGTACTACTCCCTACAATCAAGCCAAGCTCTTTTGGTTGTCATCTGGCCTTCTCAGTTTTCACATATAACCCCACATAGCGTTCATAATATTCAAACCTGTACTTTAAGTAGTATACGTCATTGTTACGAGTATTTCATCACATAATTTGCTTTCGCGTATTATTTTATCACATATTTTGCAATTATAGGGAAGAAAAGATGAATAAGAATACGCTTATCAAAATGACATTTATTTTGTATATATTTACAATAGAACTGGCTAAGATGCAGTCCACTTGTGTTGTTTCCCTAGCTTACTTTACTATATACATTTTACGAGGCACTCTACTTCTCTCTGCTAACGGAGAAACTAATATTAATTGTTACCAAACAACTGGAATTCGGATACAACTTAAAGGTTTAGAAGCTGATACTCATTTAGACCTTTTGATTTGGTTATGTCTTCTATGACCAGTTACACTTCCTTTGAGACCTCTTAAAGTTAATGAGTATCTTCTAGTTTTGGAGCTATAATCCACACCAGTACCTGTTTCAACATCAATGAGTTATCGTTTACCACACTTTGAAAACGTTCTATGTTCTTAATACATACTTTATATCACTTTTAAAGAGTTTGGGCTTTCAACCTTTGCTACTTATAGTATCAGTAGCACTATTCTTACATATTTCTTCAAGGTTTCCATAAAACTCCCACTGATACATAAAATTTTGTCTACATCTGTCACACGGAGTAGCCCTGCCAGCCAAAAAGTTGATTTCTGCAAGTTTCTCCTACACAATGTCTATACTCAGAACTCAGAGTGCACTCTTTATATTACTTCTGGACACAGGATAACTGTTTGTACTTATATAAGCATTATGTTGATGCGGTAATGTCTAAGTGTTTTGATATCAACCAATCGCAATATAAACTATCATATCGTTTCTGTGTTTATTTACAGCTCATTTTAAAACAAACATGAGAGGGGGCAATCATGTAATATTAGTATTCTATACCTACTTTATTTATAATATCAACAATTTCTAGTACTGTACACATACGTATAATATTTACATAACTTTCTGTTGATTAATCACTGTTTCTTTCTTATCCTTTTTAACATTTTCAATACAGTATTGCAAACAATAATTTATTTTATATTTTTTATTATATTTAAATATTCAGGTTTAAAGTTTGAAAATTTTGCTTGTGTTTCAAGCTTATCATTCTATTGCAAATTACACTCTTAGTTTGTGTTACATTTTATTTCTAATAAACATAAGATAGGTAGTAAGCTTAAAAGATATTATCTCTCGTGCGGGTGTTTTCTTAACTATATTTAATATTGTCCTCATTTCACTGTAAGTTGTAACGAATACAGTAAACAAGTTGTTTGAATTATTTTCTTCAACAAACATTTGTGGGAATGTTTTATTAAACTTGTTTATTCTTAAGCAATAATTAGAACACACAAAGATATTCCTTCCTCATTTGCTGCTAGTAACATCTAGTTGTGATTACAGAAATGATCAGAAACACAGTACTTTGTCAGCATTAGGCGTTTAAAGTATTATAATGTTAATATATATAGAACTGCAGAGAATATTTTCTCTCTTGTCGTTCGGCCTAAGTGACGAGTTATAGCAGTGAGAAAAATCTTGGACAGTGATTTATAGGAGACAAAAGATAGATCTGAAATTATATTTTTACACGCCTTAGATTTTGGATCTGAACTGAACAAATAAAACAAATGTGGGAGAAGAAACACTCGTAGTTTATGTGAATTATATCACGAATGTTAGAAATGGGTCTATGGGTTTTACGCATACGCACCTATATGCTTGTAGCTACAGACATTATTAGAAATGTTGCCAGTGATATTTATTGCAAAAAGTTAATATATACGCCTATAACAAAAAACATCTCTTATTAGCTACATTTCAGGCATACGCATTTTGTCAGACTTTGCTGTTAAAATATACCAAAATATAGAAAATATACGGTAAATTACAAAGAAGCTGCTAAAACGTCTGAACTTTCAAAGTATTTTTATCCTTGTTTGCGGCAATTTTGAGTATATTTAGTTTTGTTCTAATTTATTGGAATTTCATGATAGAAAGCATCATTCTCACTTGATGCATGGGGTATGTCAAGAAAGTCTCCAAGACGTTCCCCTGTAAAACTGCTTTCTCCTCTAGACGACGAAGCATCGCTGTAAACTTTTCCCTTTGCTTGCATTCGGCTAGGACTTGTAAAGTGTAGTGATGATTACGGACGTACTCTTGGTAAATCGTAAGCATTGGCAACAGCATGTCGAACAAGTCTCCTTAACAATACAACAGTTTAAAAATCAGCAACTAAACCATGATACCTTGTAAAAAAAAATATATTTCACATAATGTTTTCCATCTCTGAGATATTCCTAGCCGTCACAACGGTTACTGAAACTGGTGCCGTCATTAAACTAAAATTATATGTAATTAAATACTTTGTCAAACAGAATTGCCGGGTGAAAAAACTATCGCTCAGAGCTAAAGACTTATGTAAAATTACAAACCACGAAATCTAAATGTTGTACATTATGATAATTAAAAATTGCTTGGAGAAATGTGCGTATCAGGGAGAAAACAATTCTATATTGTACAGTGAATCTGTTGTGTATAAGTTTGTCGTTAGATGGAAGCACAAGCACTTGTTTTCATGGTCCTTACCGAGGAGCCCAACAGTAAATGTTTTGTAGATGACAACATGTGTACGACAGTGAACTTTAATTTTTTTAAAATTTATTTATCGATATCAGGATAGAAAAGTTTAAAATACTTGATAATATAGCTAATGGATAAAAATAATGCAAAAATATACCTAAGTTACGTTCCTTTTCTTTAGCAGTGTAGATAATCTTGAAATGTTGAATTTTCTTGTTCATACCAATTGTTTTTAAATTAAAAATGAATTTACATCTGTAATATAGTACTAATATATTTCTTTTTTCTTTTACTTTAAGGAAACCTTTTAATCTTTATGAAGTTTTTTAAAGTGTATCTTTTATTCATAAATAAGATCGAGCCCGGAATGATCAGGTGGGCCAAGGCGTTCGACTCGTACTCTGAGGGTCGTGGGTTAGGAATCCCAGTCGCACCAAACATGCTCGCCCTTTCAGCCGTGGGGGTGTTATAATGTGACAGTCAATCTCACTATTTGTTCGTAAAAGAGTAGCCCAAGAGATGGAGGTGGGTGGTGATGACTATCTGTCTGCCCTCTAGTCTTACACTGCTAAATTAGGGACAGCTAGCGCAGATAGCCCTCTTGTAGCTTTGCGCAAAATTAAAAAAATAAACAAAACAATAAATAAGGTCTCATATTCTTAATTAATATTATTATTGTAATGAATCCCCTTTATGACTTCTTTTAAACCTCATTATATAATCAAGACTCTTTCTTTAATTGCGCTCTGCTAGAATTTGTTACGTGGGTAGTTAATGCCCGATAAATAACAGCAGGAAAAAAGATACGGACATTAGCATAAGAAAATATTGTCTTATTCTATGATACGTCTTACAATAACAGAAATGATGTAAGGTTTTGCATGATTGTTTGGTTGACAATATTGGCTTGTATTCTCTTGTGTTTTTTATTAATAAGTGGTTTAAATAATTCTCTTCTTTTACCACTATCATTTTACAAACACTTCTTTTACGATCAGTGCGCGCTCTACTACTAGACATTTGCTTTTATGTTACAAAAACCTCTAGAAAACATATCTTAGTCTTGCCTCCCGATCAACGGAAAATTACATCTGTGTGGTAGGTGAGTGTAATGCACCTAGTTCTTGGTATGTGTGAATGTAGTTCTTTTTCAGTGGAAGTAATTCTGGAGATCTCTTTAATGTCATCCAACGAATCACTTTATGTAATAAAATATCCGGTTTCCTTTACTTTGATAATGTTGTGGTTGGAGATCAGTATTCAGGAGAGAGTAACATAGCACACGGCAATAGTAATATAACGGCCTGGAAAACGTCAGGTGAAACAGGGTCGTTATGAAACCTTTACATCTCGAATCACAGCTAACATGTAAAAACTACAGTAAACGCAACAAAAGAAATCTGGAAAAATGAAAGCACGTGAACGAGATAAAAACAGCAAAAACAAAAATACACATATATACTAACGAAGGTTCTTCAGGTAATTGAATGAAAATAATTATTGATTAGTTCTTGTTTGTTATTAATCACAAAGCTACACAAAGGGCTGCCCGTGTTCTGCCCACCATGAGTATCGAAACCCGGTTTCCGTAGACATGCTGCTGTGCCACTTGGAGGGGCAGAATATTTATTAAGGAAAGAATATATAATGAGAAGCTAAAAGACGGTGTTGATTTTTCTTGTTTTTCTATCTATTAAGAAAGAACAGCCTTAACTAAAACTTGATCAAAGAATAAAACTAACATTTCCATGCAAGATAAATGACAGAAACAGTGAAGGTAATTATGCTTTGCTACAAATCTTCTTCTACTGAAACTTCTTAAAATTTCTTGTTGTAATATTTGCTTTTGTTACCATTCATTACTTTGGATCAATAAACATCAGTGTTTCATTATGCTGAGAAAAAATAAACGTGGCAAAGAATACATTAATTGTTCGTCATTTTAATCTTAACATTAAAGTTAAATACCAATATATGCGAGACAAAGACACACTTCTTCGCTCTCGATACAGCTAAGTTATTTTACAGTTTATAAACGAATAGAGAGAGCTGCTGAGCATTGTACGTCGTCCAAAAATTAAGAGCTGCGTATAATTTCCGTTCTATTTCCTTTGTGTGAGGAGGAAACTAAGAAGCATGCTCCAACGCTCTGCTGAAATAATAGAATATAGAATCCCAGGAAGTTATTTGGGTTGCTGTTAGGTTCTTGCATTTTTCATTTTAGTTATTAATCTTGTAAATGATTACTCCGAGTGTGTGTGGGTTTTATAGCTATTCTCTCTCCGTCTTGTCAAACAATTTTTTTTTTCCGTAGAGTAAATTATTTCCTTTTTAAATCATTAGTACACGATTGCAAAACACCTTAAATTAAAATGTAATTTAATGAGTTTAAAAACTGAATCGAGATAACTTACATATCGCACTAAATAATTCTTACACTGGTACTACAACAATTTTCTCTCCCAAAAACAAGTTATAACTTGTTTTTAAGACTAGAGCTCTGAAACAAGATGGCGACAAATAATTTAAAAAGATTGCTACATGGGTTGGCAAGGTCACCTCTAAATGTTGAAAATGGTGTAATAAGATATGATAGCAATGTTGATGAATTACAAAAACAAAAAATAGTGAGCCTTATTCTTTCCAGCTTATTAGATGTTTATTACATATAAATACATATGCGTATATAAATATGGCTGTACAGCGTTTTGGCTCTTTACTTGAGTCTTTCTCCGTCAGAAGGAAATACAAAAATTCGGATAATCAGAAAATAAAAAATCGAAATAATGTTTTGTTCGCATGTAGCGAGAACGTTTATCTTTATTTGTTCGTTGAATTTCACACAAAGTTCCTCGAGAGCTATCTGCGCTAGCCGTTTCTAATTTAGCAGTGACAGACAACACAGAAAGAGAGCTAGTCAACACCACTCACCGTCGATTCTTCAGATACCTTTTTTAAAGAATAGTGGGATTGACTATCAGATTATAATTCAAACGACAGCTGAAGGAGCGAGCATGTTCGGCGGTGAGATTTGATCCCATGACCCACAGATTGCGCATCGAGTATCCTAGCTACCAGGCCTAAAAACAAATTCGCTGTTAAGCAAAAAAAGCTATGCAGTAGGCTATTTGTGCTGTGCCAACTACAGGTATCGAAACTCGATTACTAGCGTTATAAGTAGTCAGATTTACTCCTGAACTACTGGGGGGGGGGCTGAAGCAAACGCAGCAATAATAATAATTAACATTATTTTTAACTACCTGAAAACAATATCAAGGTAGGAAAGAAAAATAAAATTCGAATAAACTTGATTTCTTTTAATTTGATTTAATCCTCTGATTAGTAACTTTGTACACAGAATTTTTTATTTAAAAGAAATAAATATTTTGAATGTTTACGAGGAGAAAGTGTGATATCTAAAACACGTTTTATGTAAGAACTTTTTTTGATTAACATTTGAAGGCCGCGTTTACCAACAGCTTATGTTGAATATAGCACAGTGTTTTTATACAGCTCGCTTGCCTTAAAGAAGACTTTTTTTCTATAAAATTATATTCTAATTAATAACTTTATGGACGGAACGTTTGTTTAAAATTTATTTTTTTAAATTTTCTCTCCTCTATTGCCAGGCAGTGAATAATAATCTCAGTTAAAATTATTGCTCAAATTATACTTGTCGTAAGACATCAGTATTAGGCCTATTACATTATTTAAACAGTACGTTCATTTGGGATTTAAAAAAAAACTAGAAGACAGTATAATAATAGTTTTTCAACTACATTATGTTCACCATAACCGTTGCCGACGAAACGTTTCACTCAGTCCATAGCTACTCAGGCCTACTGAGATACAACACACCATTGCTTGGAACACGATAGTTTTATTGTTGTTTTTACATGACACGATCAGAGCATCATTTTGATATTGTATTTTTTGTTAAGCACGATTTCCGTTATTTTCTTAAGTGAGAAAAAATGTTGAAAGGCCATATGTATACTTGTTTATGTATTTATATGCAATAATTAAGGTATCAACCTTAGAAACCAGTAGGTTAAAGTGAAGGGAAAGTATATAAATTTTTACAGCTTCGCTGTCGCGTTTCTACGGCAACAAAGCGTTGAGTGAAAAATTTGTAAACTTATCACTATCACTGAGCAGAAAGAACAAAGGCAAAACATGAGAGACAATTACAAAAAGATCGAAATTGAGCATAATTTTATGAAATAGTAGTAGATACGTTTGAGTGGAAACTTTAAATTACGCGAGAGGGCTGAAAAGCACATTAAAAAATAGGAACAGAAAACGTGACAGTGGCAAAATTAAGTTGTATTTATAAAAACAAACCGTCCCGTGAAAGAATAAACTATGAAAATGTAAATGTAATATTTAACATGTAAAAAAAAAAACGTTTTAAACAAACATTTATAGTACTGTTGTCAATCCTGTGTTCTTTCTTATTCATTAGGAGTAATTTTAGAACCGAAATAAAAGCACAAACAATATTTCCTTTCTCTGCAACACCCTTCGGTGGTTCGTGGTTAAGTCTGAAGGCTTATAAGGTTAAAACGGGGTTTAGGTACCTGTAATGATCAAAGTACAGACAGCTAATTTTGTAGCTTTGTGCTTAACAAGAAACAAACATAATTTTGTTAAGTCAGTAGTAAATAACAGTCTTCATGTTGTTTGTTTCATATAGAGGTTATTTATCTTTCTTCATCGGAAAACAAAAATTTAAATGAACATTCACTGAAACAAATTGGATTTTAAAAGCCATCTTATTATATGAGAAATATCGTATATGTTTAAATGGCGCTTGTTCTTTCAGTTAATATCAACTTCTTCGAATAAATACTTGTTGTAGCATCCGGTTATTATGTTATTAACCTTTGGTGGTCCCCAGTGGCTCAGCGGAATATCTGCGGACTTACAATGGTTTAAATACCCGTGGCGGGCAGAGCACAGATAACTTTTTTAGCTTTGTGCTTAACTACAAACAAACAAATCTACTGTCGTGAAGCTTTTAAATATTCGTAATTAAATATTCATCTCTCTAGTGTTTCTGGTCGATAATGTAAATTATAAAGTCGATTGGATTCTTTACCTATATTTTATACAAATTACGTGGCTAGGAAATAACCACTACAAACGCAAAGAATTACCCACATTAATTATTAACTCGACGATATTACTGCTAATTAAATAATTTGAAAATTAATTAATCATAGCTTTAAGTTTGTAATTAACATTAGTTGGAGCTAGAATATCTGATCGTTTCTTTTATATCTAACTAAAAATAGTATAGAAGCACATAGTCGTAAGTTAATAAGCATAAGGAAAAATTATTTTCAGTGGCACATATATTACGATTTAGTTTTCGAATGTCCGGAAAACACCATTAAGGTTAAACAATTTGTGGTCTTTTTTTATATATATCAACTGGCAACCAATGATTATTATAAATGTATGTGTGTGTACGTTTTCTTATAGCAAAGCCACATCGGGCTATTTGCTGAGTCTGCCGAAGGGAATCGAGCCCCTGATTTTAGCGTTGTAAATCCAAAGACATACCGTTGTACTAGCGGGGGACATTTTATAAATGTATGTAGAGACGGAGGAGTCATTTATTTCCCTTCCATAAATTTAGTGCACACTCTTCAAGAATATGTCTCCAGATTTACAACGCTAAAATCAGAGGTTCGATTCCCCTCGGTGGGCTGAGCAGATGGCCCAATGTGGCTTTGCTATAAGAAAAACACAAAACACACTTTAAGAATAATAGCAAAATAAATTACCTACTTCACGAATTTTAAACTTTATGTAATTTATGAAAAATTAATCTACTACATATTAATGGTGTAAAAAGTAGTTTTATGTTATTACGTTTATTAACGGTAAATGAATGAAATGTAAAAGAACCAAAGTCACGTTATTTTACTTATTTTGAACATTTATATTTGCCGAACATTTTGACAGCAGATACTTACCTAAGTTATTATTACTAGCAGTTCTTATTAAGCCAACTGCTTCGAATAACAAAAACCTACTGTTTATACTGACACAATGATGCCTGGCAGATATTGTTAACCTACTTAAATTGACTTCAACTAATGCCAGCTAATGGAACGGAAAGTATATATTTGCGGCTTATATTAATGTAAATGTTTAGTAGTTAAAAATTAATATGAATATATATGTTATATTTGTTTGTTGAGCGCAAAGCTATACAAGGGCTTACCGTGCTGTGCCGACCATGGGTATCAAAACACAGTTTTTAGCATTATAAACCCTCGGACTGATCACTGAGCCATTGGGAGGCATATATTATATACATACAAATACATATCTATGTATATATGTACGTGAGTGTGTACACATGTAGGTATTTTATCATAACAGCACCTGGTGGCATTGTTATAGGCAAGAAATGTTAATGTTCTCTTTGTTAAGACATTACTCAAAGATCGGTTCTTTAAAATTATACAACATATACTGACCTAAAGAACGAAAGTTTTAACATCCTGCAGAAACAGGGTAATTTCTTTTTTGTTCTTTCTCCTGAACATTTAAAATTCGTCAAAACATGCAATAACTCACCCAGAACTAAAGTTGGCCAGCTTTCCATTCGAGATATCAACCCTTTTAAAAATATTTGGTGTAGAAACATAATGGTCTCACTGTGAAAAAATAATAATAAAATTGAAATCCTGCTACTGTAGTACGTGTAAGAAAGAGCACAAGTTGTTTGCCTTACACAGATAAAACCGCAATGGATAAATAAAGTGTGTGATAAAACCGCAACAGATAAGTAGAGCATGTAATTTTTTTATTAAGTCTTGAATCGTTTAATCCTTTCCATGAAAATCTGTCATAATTTGTTTGGTAATCTCTTTCCTTCTTTTGCATTGCAAATTACAGGCTGTTTTCAAAATTTTGTTTTTAACTCTTTAAGTATATTCTTTATGACGTAAATCTGCAAAACACACATAGTTTCAGATAGGAAGTAAGATGGGAACTGTTGGAAATAGTTACTCTTTCTAATAGTCTCATTTGCTTTTAGAATGAAGAAAATATCTTTATATATAAATATATTAAAACCAGTCATTATTTGTGAAAAAACTATTACCTCCCGTGATCACCAGTAAAAAAATATTATATCCCGTTAGCATCAGTTTAAATATTACATCTCGTTAGCACCTATTAAAAATATTGCATCACATTATCACCAGTAAAAAAATATTACATCCTGTTATCATCAGTAAAAAAATAGTAAGGTATTCCGTGATCACCAGTAAAAAACTATTACCTCCCGTGATCACCAGTAAAAAATATTATATCCCGTTAGCATCAGTTTAAATATTACATCTCGTTAGCACCTATTAAAAATATTGCATCACATTATCACCAGTAAAAAAATATTACATCCCGTTATCATCAGTAAAAAAAATAGTAAGGTATTCCGTGATCACCAGTAAAAAACTATTACCTCCCGTGATCACCAGTAAAAAATATTATATCCCGTTAGCATCAGTTTAAATATTACATCTCGTTAGCACCTATTAAAAATATTGCATCACATTATCACCAGTAAAAAAATATTACATCCCGTTATCATCAGTAAAACGATATTACATCTCGTTAGTATCAATTAAAAATATTACATCCAGTTATCATCAATTAAAAAATATTACATCCCTGTATCACCAGTTAAACAGTAGTAAATCCCCTTATCATAAGTGAGTCCCTGTGCAGGTGCACCCTGTCTTCACAAAAGTGTGCACCACCAGTCAGGGTAGAATACAGTGTAAACATAATTATTACTTCCTGAGCCTTTCGATTAAATTCAAAAAACTATATTGTTTGTTAATTTACTTACTTTACGTGTTATATATCAATTATATCAAACAGGAAACTTGTAATTCATATGGCATGTCAGGCAGTTAACACGTCCTGTAAGACGTATTACTACGAAATTCTCTTTTCTTAAAACCTCTTAAAATTTAATGTCATTTTTTATCGTTGCGTGTCTTTGAAATAATACTCGATAGAAAATATTTCAAATTCACTGCTTTTTTTAAGATGGCTTAAACCATCTAATGTATTCCTTTTCGGCAAAAAGATTGATATGAGAAACAAACTTAAGTATCTTAACTGATCATGTTAAGTATGTTAAATGTCGTAATCCATAATGCAAGCAATTGGAAGAATGTTTTTAAAAAGATATTCCTTCTTTGAATTTCTGAAAAGAAATGTATAGGTTAAGAAATATTTCTTCGAATATCCGAAATTTCAGTTTTTTTTTAACATTTGACAAGAATTACGGTAATTTTTCGTCAATTTCAGGATTCAGTAGGTGTAAGTGAATATATATACATATTCGAAATTTTGTGCAAGTTTTATCGCTAACATAGTGAATACAGAGTATATACTTCATTAATATATGTATTTGTGAGACGAATCTACTGAGAAAAAATTTTCAAAATACATAATTTTTATTATTTAAATATTTTCATAAGACTTCAAACTTTAAATTATAGAAAAATTATTGATGATATTAAGATATATACAGCGTGAATCATTATATTTTCAAAGTAAACATCAGTTTTCAGTAACTATAAACTTGTCTAACACATAGTTAAACATTGAATTCAATACCAAATATATTTATTGTGAATAACAAAAATTGAGCAATTTTATATTCACAGTTTAATTTAATGTAATTTGTGCAATAATTGTTAGTACAGGGAAAACAGTTTCAAGAAATTGCTATTTAATTACACGAAATTTAGTTTATGTGTTAAAAGCATCGTTCAGTGTTATTTTACATTAACATTTAACGGTAACCAAATTCTATATTGATAATCTTGTTTAGCTGATTATTTGAAACATTAATAGTCGTTATTATTTACTTTAACAATCAAGATAATCTGGTCTAAAGAGCTGGAAACATATTTTTGTAGGTTTTACAGACGAATATTTCAGTTCCTATTCTCACCTATTTAGGAATATCGAATTCACTTCATCATGAGAACACGGAGGCTTTTGGGAGCTAGCAGCCATTTTGAATGGCCTCAAGAAACACGAAACCATTATCTGTAGCTGTTCAACATACTCCTCTTCTGATTCCACCATCCGGAACACTAGGCTAAAAAAAAAAAAAAAACAATTAAAAGTTACTGAAAACACAAAGAACGCCTTAACCAATTTATTCCATTATTTTTATTATTACTGCCTCTAAATGGTTTTGGAATAATGAAAACCTTCTCGTTGGGGTTCTGGCGAAGAAACCACGTGTAACTATTATGAAATGTTTTTACGTCGCTAGAATATGATTAAGATAATAAAACTTAAATTATGCAGAAAGAATAATATAAGAAAACTTGGTAACAACTAACTATGTATAAAAACATAACTAGTAAGTTTGTTTGAATTTAGCAAAAGCTACTCGAGGGCTATCTGCGCTAGCCGTCCCTAATTTAGCAGTGTAAGACTAGAGGGAAAGCAGCTAGTCATCACCACACACCGCCAACTCTTGGGCTATTCTTTTGCTAACGAATAGTGGGATTGACCATCACATTATAACGCCCCCACAGCTGAAAGGGTAGGCATGTTTGGTGCGATGGAGATTCGAACCCGCGACCCTCAAAGTACGAGTCGAACGCCTTAACCCACCTGGCCACGCCGAGCCCTAACTAGTAAGGATGGCCTGGTAAAATGATTAATGTTGGTATTATAACAGCTAAATAAGAAAGAAATGGTAAAATCATATATGTTAATTTTGTGATGCCAAGTAAGGAATCACTGGTAATAATATAACGTTATATTTCTTTTCAACACTGATTTATGATATCTTTAGCACTACTAAAAATAACCAAATTGTTTTGTTAACAATAAAAGTAAAATATAAAAAAAATTCTCATTGTCTTGCAATGTTGACGCTCGAGGACGAATTTTCTACACTTAAAAGCGAAACAACTTACGTTTATTGACTCTAGAGCAACTAAGGTTACCAATCTAACTAATTTGAATAAAACACCCTATAACCCAAGTGAATTCGAAGGGTGGACCTATCTTCATCAGGAGCAAACATTAATGAAGATAACAGTTTGTCGAAGTAAGTTGGGGCGAAGGTAATTTAAGGCCAAAAAAGACCAAAAATACAGCATCAGCGTAACTAAAGTGGTAAAACTGGACTCTAAATAAAATAATGCATACACCGTTTTATAACACAGAAAGCTTTAGGAATGGTACAGCTTTGTCTTGAACGTTGATCCACTGTTACCTCTCAACTTGTCATCCGTAGGTCGCGGGTTCGAATTCCTGTCACACCAAACGTGCTCTCCCTTTCAGTAGTGAGAGTGTTATAGTGTGACGGTGAATCCCATTATTCATTGGTAAAAAGAGTAACCCAAAGGTTGGCGGTGGGTGATGATGACTTGCTGCTTTTCCTCTAGTCTTACACTGCAAAATTAGGGACGGCTAGCGCAAATAGTCATTGTGTAGCTTTGCGCGAAATTCAAAACAAATCAAACCACTGTTACTTAACATTAAAAAACTTGTTTATCATGACTTTCAGAAGCTTACTAGGAAGAAGGTAGAAAAAGAATTTTTTATATGCTCCAACAATTCTTCATGTGATTTTAAAAAATAAAACTTCATTCAATACTCATTCAAATACATAATTAAACCACAATCTTTTTTATATGCGCAATTAACTTATATTTACAAATGTCTTCAACAGCGATCATTAAAA